>NC_089793.1:24380323-24400323 GCF_040412425.1 Macrobrachium rosenbergii | reverse complement strand
ATTATTGTCACCAGTAAATATTCATCAGTCACCTGAAATCTTCAGCGTTCTTTTAATCTAAAGTTTATAAAAAAAAAAAAAGCGTGTTCGAGCCAGGAGAATTTCCTTGGCGCACAGACTATTTGTTTTAATTAAAAGCAGATTTGTCTTCTTAACAGTTAAAAATTAAAAGAGGGGAGTAAGGGGGGAGTGTAAACTCAACTCACTTTTGTAAACTCCACTCCTTTTGACGAAGGAATCTTGTTACCTGTGCAAAGGAAGTAACGAGTTTTTTTTTCGTAATTATATGTTCGTGTAGGTTTTCTCGGTATTGCTGTCAGTTTTTCAGTCTATAGTTTATTGGTGCTGCTTCCAGTGATCCAGTGAGAGAGAGAGAGAGAAGAGAAGAGAGAAGAGAGAGAGAAGAGAGAGAGAGAAGAGGAGAGAGAGTGTGTATTCTAAGAACTGTGTAAGTACGGAGATGGATGTGTTTTGTGAAATGACTGATATGCTTAATCCTCTTTTTGATTTACGCCCGTTGGCATTTTAAGTGCCTCTGTTCTCTCAAGATTGGTATTTTACCAGTCTCACTTAAAGAGAATTAAAATATACTATAGATGAAATTCTGTGCAAGAGTAACCAATCAAAGCTCGTCATTTCCCAATGTTTTGAACAACATTTATGAAAGATTATTTCTGATGAATTAGTCAAGAGACACGAAGAAAACAGCAATCCCGACTAGTGATTAAGCTGAAAAAGAAGAAGAAGTAAAGTTGTTTATTGGTTAAATCTTCCTCAGAATTCAGAAATTGTCAGGGATTCTAAAGGTTTCTGTTGGTCGTTTCAGGTTATAAACTGTGACGTCTGTTGGCGTACAGATTTGAAGGGGGAGTTAGGGGATGTTTCTGCATACCGATTGCTCTCTCTCTCTCTCTCTCTCTCTCTCTCTCTCTCTCTCTCTCTCTCTCTCTCTCTCTCTCTCTCTCTCTCTCTCATGCGAATGTCATATTTTGAAAGCCTAAAGTCACTCAATGAAAAAATATTTCAGGATGAATATCTATTTTGTAAATTTGTATTTAATCGACTTTTACCGTTGTATGTCGAGGGTTTGGTTCCATCGTAAATTATATTAACTGCAGTATATTTTCGAGTTTACATAATTTTATTATACAGTCGCGCTAATTAAGGATCAGAGGGGCATATGAGAATTCCTATCACAAACCCGTAATATTAATTTTTATGTAATATTCTTGCAATAATGTACTTCAGTTTAACTTGCCCCCCTAAGCTCAGTAACAAAATCTTACTTGATTTCAACATATTATTATTATTATTATTATTATTATTATTATTATTCAGAAAGAAGACCCTCTCTGAAACAAACTTCATTGAATAGCATAGCCGTCCGAATGCCGTTGAGAAAGTACAATACAGACTCAACGTATCCAGACGGCCGTTCTGTTCAATGAAGTTTATTATTATTATTATTATTATTATTATTATTATTATTATTATTATTATTATTATTATTATTATTATTATTGATCAGAAGATGAACCTTATTCATATAGAACAAGCCCACAGGGGCCACTGACTTGAAATTCAAACTTCCAATGAATATGGTGTTCATTTGAAAGAAGTAACAGACGGTAATAGGAAATACAGAAAGAAGAGATCAGATATTAGAAAAGAAATAATAAATTAATAAATTAATGAAAAATAGATAAAATGTAAGTTTAATGATTTCTGGCACTGTATTAACAATTTTCTGTCTCTTTTCAGGTATGTAAATTCTACGAAACCTGATAGCTGGTGCTTGTGAGTTATGCCTAAATTTTCAAATATGTTCTTCCATTTAAGTCTGTATGTGTTTTGCGTTTTGATAAAAATTTCCGTTGGTCGTCTTTAATATTTTTTTCTTTATTCGGAAAGTTAGACATCGGTCAAGATCCTTTTTATAAGGTTACAGATCAAGACACGCTTTCAGGTCAAATGATGAATAAGATTTTGGATTCCCTAACAGGGCAGATTCGTGTCTTGAGTTTTGGTGAAAAAATTTCCATGTTGGTTGTCGTTATTTATTTTATCCGAAAAGTTAGACATAGGTCAGGGTTCTTCCAGAGGGTTAAAGATCATGACACGTTTTCAGGTACAAATGACTAATCAGATTTTCTGTTACACATCAGGTCAGATTTGTCTCGAGTGTTGGTAAAAATTTCCATGTTGGTTTTCCTTGATTTTTTTTTATTAGGAAAGTTAGACATAGGTTAAGGTCTTATTCATAAGGTTAAAGATCAAGGCACATTTCCAGTTCCAAATGAAGAATCAGAATTTCGGTTGCAGATCAGGATAAATAATTTTCATAACATTTTCAATCTCTGATAATTCTTCAGTCATTTTTAATTCCGTAAATCATCCAGAGATCAAGAAATTCTCGTATTATGTTTCATAACCATCAGCCTAATCCTAATAATAAAGATACTGAAAATCTTTAATTAATTTTCATAACTTTTTTTTTAGTCATCTTCCTATACAGTTTCAACAGAAAACGTAAACTGTAATAATTTTTCTGTCCTTTCTAATTACATAATCCATCCGGAGATCAAGAAATCCTCATATTGTGTTTCATAACCATCAGCCTGATATTAACAGTAACGATACTGAAATCTTTGTCGATGTCCTCGACTGAAGACAAAAATAAAAAAGAAAGACCGAAGAACCGGAATTGTGAACGAGAAAAAATGGGACGAGTCTCATCATGATAATGGAATTCGAGTTGAAAGACGTTGATGTAATTCTGTCATTTCATATTCATGCCGGAGTTAATCTCTTTGACCTAAAAAAGGAAAGAAAAAAAAAAAAGAGAAGAGAGGCCCGAGAAGGCTGGTTTTTTGTACCCCTTATTTGTCAGAAGAATAGACGGAAGGTACATTAGGTTTTTCATTCGGGAAATCTCTCATGTGTAGTACACACACACACACACACACACACACAGGCCTTGTCGAGACATCTCATCTCAATCTCAAAAGATAAATAAATGAATTATATATGTATATATGTGTGTATATATGTACGAATATAAATGTGTATATATGTAAATATATATATATATATATATATATATATATATATATATATATATATATATATTATTATATATATGTATTAATGTAAGTATATTTATGTGTATATATGTGTGTTATGTATATATATATATATGTATATACATACATACATACATACATACATACATACATACATACAGTATATTTATATATATATTTATATATGAATCATAGTGGACTGGTAGAAATTTATAATTTATATATATATATATATATATATATATATATATATATATATATATATATATATATATATATATATATTATATATATATATATATATATATACACACACATACATGTATTTTATATATATCTAATAAAAGGAGCCCATAAAACGCCAAAATGTAGAAAGTTAATGCTATATTTCAGAGAACAACTGTCTCCCTCTTCAGGCAGGTAATGAATGAGATAAGAGTTACAGAAAGCGGTATTTATACCAAGAGATCCAGAGGTCAGCCATTACATCACTCCAGTTGAAAATTTCTCCTTAATCTTCTTGATCGCTGGTTGGAGGAAGATTTTATCCATAGTATCTGAGTCCCAAGCTCCTTTTGAGAGGTTCATCGTATTTCTTTGTTTAATCAATGCTGATTCTAACGTCTGACTTTTGAACCAACAATATACGTGACAAATTCCAGTTTATTCTGTGAATTATGGTTACTTATGTGGCTATACCTAACTGAACGTTTATGTTGTATTAATCTCTGGGGGAATGATTTACCTGTAATCACTTCCTCAGAGATTAATACAACATAAACGTTTTTAAGCATTTTATGGGCTCTTTTTATTAGATGGAAATCTGTTTTAACAAGTTAAGTATACTTTAGTTTAACCAGACCACCGAGCTGATTAACAGCTCTCCTAGGGCTGGCCCGAAGGATTAGACTTATTTTGCGTGGCTAAGAAGCAATTGGTTACCTAGCAACGGGACCTACAGCTTATTGTGGAATCCGAACCACATTATATCGAGAAATGAATTTCTATCACCAGAAATAAATTCCTCTAATTCTTCATTGGTCGACCGGAGATTCGAACGCGGGCCCAGCAGTGTGCTAGCCGAGAACTAGACCGACCTGTCCAACGAAGAACTGAGTAGAAAATATTTCACAGTCATATATATATATGTCGTACCTCAATCCATCTTGGTAATGTTCATCTTCGAACATTACCAAGGATGGGAAAGAAGTCTTAGACTTTTTTTCCCATCCTTTTTTTTCCTTTTTTCCCCTAATAATGAATCGCAGCTTCCATTAACTCTCGCGAGGAAGAAAATGGAAAACCGAAGTTGGCGACGAAGTAAAAAAAAGTTAAAAAAGTTTCCTTGGGGAAATTCCATTTTTCTTTTGGCACTGACTCTTGCCTCCCAAGAAATGTCTTTTACCTCCGCTCATTAATAACTTTAATTGGTTTCGCGATAGTTTCGCGTGATTTTGATTAATCCGATTTCCCCTGCGTTATTCTAGTTCGTTTGCTCTCTCTCTCTCTCTCTCTCTCTCTCTCTCTCTCTCTCTCTCTCTCTCTCTCTCTCTCTCTCTCATTTGAGAGCACTCTTAAACACTTCCTGTATTCCATGAGAATTTTTAGGAAAATATTTTAAGAGCTTAACCATCTCTTCAAAAAAAAAAGTACCAAATTTCTTAATTTCTTTACGGTTTTAAGGAAGTTTAGTGTACCATACATTCTCTCATACGTTTCTAAAGACAAATATTTCAAGAAGTACATCTACAATTAAATTTAAGAGACGTCAAGACTTGAAATCACCTCTGAACAAACACTGACTCATGAACCCACAATTATCTTTATCATAAAACTGCCCCCCCAAAAAACTGGGACGAAATGTAATTAAAATTTTAATAGCCTTTATGGGAGTTCATTCATTATATCGGACATGTTATTCACTCTCACTTTTGAAACATCATTGGAATCTAAACTGATTTTGTCCCTCGTGTGAGCAGAAAGTTTCTAGCATAAACTGATCCAGTGTTTCATGACTTTTCATTGACTGATCTAGTACTATAATCTGGAGTCCTCCACGATGAAGTAAAAGGTAAAATGAAAATAAGATAAAAAATAAAAACCAGAACATATGAATGCACTGTATATCTTATAGGCAGCAGGTACAGAAAAATGAATAGCCACTCATAGACAGAAAACTAATAAGGTTTTTGGCCCTCCACCCTCCATGACACCTGTCAGGTGTGGATTTGAAGTCTCCTACGGTCTGTATTGTTCCTTGAGAGTATATTGTGATTTCTACCACTAACACGGATGAGTTTTGAAGCCACTCCCCCTTTGACACTTGTCTGTAGTGGATCCTGAGTTTCAAACGGTTGTGTATGTTCGTCAGTACGGTCTCATTAGTATATATACACTATGATTCTTAACACTTTGTATCAGTCCTTCGTCAATGGCTTGGAAATAAAGCCGAAACCGGTCATCACCGACCTCTCTTATTGTTTCCAGAAGTTGAAATTTATGACATATCGTAATATATATATATATATATATATATATATATATATATATATATATATATATATATATATATATTTGTGCATATATATACATATACATATATATACATGCATACATATACATTTAACGGCGTTAGTCTGTATTTCCATAGTACCCTATACTTGAGAAAATTCACTTTGGTTCTCACTTGAAGCGAGAAGCAATTTTAACAAAAAAAAAATAAAATAAAAATAAAAACAAAATGGACATTACCTCCATAGGTAAAAAGTAAAGTCTAAATTGATATTGGTATCCCAACGCTGCTAGAGATTATTGAGGGATATGAATAAGCCAAAGCAAACATTTTCGTAAGTCAGCCAATTTTGCTCCGGGGGCCACGCAAGAATTGAACTTCTTCTGCTGGCTCGAGAGGTTAAAAAAAAAAAGGCCCAACATTTTTATAATCTATTTCCAATGCTCAAGTCTGTTTGTATAATCTGGTAGAATTCCCACCGTCTCGTTCTCCTGTCTCTCGCTCTCTCTCCCCCCTGAGGGAATCACAACGAAGAGAGGCTGCAATAAACTTTGTTTTTATTTTTTATGAATCTGTTTATATTTGTTATTCATTTGGATTACTCTTATCTTTTCCCCACCTGCAGATGTTATAGAGAAGGGTGGAAATTGTTTAGAATTTTATTTGTAAATATTATACTTACATTGTTCTCATTTTCTTGCAGTATTATAGGAAGAGAGGATGCTTCAATCTTTATATTTTTGTTTTTAAAAATTTTTTATATTTATTATTCAGCTTGATTACTGTCTATCTAAACCCCCTCACACAAAATGTTATAGAGTGGGATGGAAATTGTTTAGAATGTTGTTGTTTGTAAATATTATACTAAGATTGAGCTTATTTTCTTTTACTATTATAGGAAGGCAGGATACACTAAGCTTTAATTTTTTTTATTTTTATGTATTCTTTTATATTTGTTATTCAATTGGATTGCTCTTCACTTTCCCCCACCTGCAAATGTTATAGAAAGGGCTGGAAATGATTTAGGATTTTGTTGGTTGTAAATATTATACATAGATTCTGCTTATTTTCTTTTACTGTTGTTATTACTCTCGAACTGCAATTGCAGGTAGAAAATCCACATTCCTCCTGCCGCAGGTGTTGCAATTCGTTCTGTTTGTCCAGGAAATGAAAAATTGATGATATATATCTCACACACACACACACACACACACCTTGCAGCATCCTCGGAGTTCATGCTTCTATCGTATTTTTGGAGGAATATTCAATGTTTATTGTGGCTCGTATTGGCAGTTTTACTTGGCAAATTTCAGTGGTTTGCGATTACTCTTACTTTTCATTTGGTAATTTCTTGAACGTAAAAATTAATTTAATATTCTTTTGAACGGTTTTCAGTGGTTTGCGATAACTTTGTTTTTCATTTTGATAACTCTTGTTTTTTATTTGGTAATTTTTTTAACGTAAAAATTAATTTTAATATTTTTTTCGAACGGTTTTCGGTGGTTTGCGATAGCTCTTGTTTTTCATTTGGTAATTTTTTTAATATAAAAATAATTTTAATATTTTTTTCGAACGGTTTTCAGTGGTTTAAGATAACTTTGTTATGCATTTGGTAATTTTTTTTCAACGAAAAAATTATTTTTCATATTTTTATGAACGTTTTATATATTCTTCTTTAATTACATGTTAATCTCTCATTCTCCCTCCTAAGAACCTGCTGTTCTGATTTCGGACTGACGTTTAAGTTTCCACCAATGATTTTTCCCTTTGGTCCCTGTTCTGTTTTTAGTTCAATTGCAAAATTACTCTTAATTGTCCGCGAAGTTGAGCTCTCTCTCTCTCTCTCTCTCTCTCTCTCTCTCTCTCTCTCTCTCTCTCTCTCTCTCTCTCTCTCTGTCTGAACCTATTTGCATAAAAATCAAATAGGAATTCACAACAGAGAAAATATGCTGCCGCCTATCGACTTTTCATTTTTTCGTGCCTTTCAGCTCTCTCTCTCTCTCTCTCTCTCTCTCTCTCTCTCTCTCTCTCTCTCTCTCTCTCTCTCTCTCTCTCTCTCTCGGTATTCCCCCAGCGTCCTGTACACCCTGTGAGTAGCAGTAGGAATCGGACGATTCCTTCGTGACCCAAAAGTTTCGTGACCTTTGACCTTTCTGTTGTTTTTCTTTCCCTTCTCTTTCCTAGCCATCCTTTCCATGACCGGCGCTGATCTTATGGGGCTTAAATGGTCCCGTTTTTCGCTGTGAGTGTCTGTCAAGGGTTAAAACCGTTTGTCAGGAAGCGTGATGAAAACAACAGCTGGCTACTATGAAGGGAGGTTTTGGTTTTGCATTCCAGTGTTTCTTTATTCATTTCTATTCACGTGTTTTTGTTGCTGCCTGGCGGGTCGTGTTGGGAGGAAGGTGAAGGATGTGCATATATATATATATATATATATATATATATATATATATATATATATATATATATATAACTATATATATATATAATATACATGTATATATATATATATATATATAATATACACATATTTATACATATGTATTCATGTACACTTTTAGAAAGTATATATAAACAGAAAGAAGCAAAATGTACGTCATTTTATTATCAAAATTCTTAATTGTTAGTCATAACATCTCTAGAGATTGAAAAGAGAAATCGAACAGATTCCAGAAAGATGTGTATAGAGATTTTTTTTTTTTTATAAATAAATGCACCCATACATAACTGGATTTTTTCTCAATAACATCTCTGATCACTCTTCCGCTTTCATCCAAACTTTTACGACCATTCTGAAGAAAATTATAATAAGAGTGAAATCGTTTCATGATACTCTTACAACTCATGAAATCATCCATGCTCTTTTTAAGATGTCCTTTCCAGTCCACCAGAGTGTTTTTAAAACTCGCGTTTTTTTTAACTCAAGTAATATCATTCATAAGCCTTTATACATGCTCCAAAGGAGCTTAATGGAGCCAGCAGGGTATAATTGGGGTCCAAGGAACATGAGCTCCAGTTTTTTGTTTTGGGACAAGGAATTCGTCCAAGTGGAAAATCTAAGATATACTTAAGAGCGACGTTGTTTTTCGCTGCGGAAAATGGTGTGTTGTTTCGCTGTCATAGAAAATGGTGTATTTTATACATATTATATATATATATATAAATAATATATATATAAATAATATATATATATGTATATACATATATATACATATATATATATATATATATATATAATATAATATATATATATATATATATATATATATATATATATATATAGTATTTAAAAGTTCTAACTGAATTTCACGAGGATGTTTCAGCACTTCTCTCAAATGATTGTCATGTGTCAGTAATTTTGAAACGTCTTTAAGCTCCCACGAAGTTTTTGATACGTTCACTTGTTGACATTATATATATATATTATCGTATCATTACAATGAAAAATAATGATATGACAATGCATGTTTTTCGTTTTCGAAGAACTTTTTTTATAGAAAGATTGGTGGATTAGACGAAAATATTTTTTGTGGGTCTTTTTACGAAAAGATGATGGTAACGTAGACAGTACATCATGATCTCTCTCTCTCTCTCTCTCTCTCTCTCTCTCTCTCTCTCTCTCTCTCTCTCTCTCTATATATATATATATATATATATATATATATATATAAATATATCTATATATATATATATATATATATAAATATATCTATATATATATATACATATATAAAATATATATGTATGTATGTGTATACATACATACATACATACATATATATTTATGTGTATTATATATATACATTATATATGTATGTATATATATATATATATATATATATATAGAGAGAGAGAGAGAAAGAAGAAAGAAGAGAAGAAAGACAGATGTACTGTCTCCATTGCGTCATCTTTCGTAAAAAATTAAATATTTCATCTAATTCACCAATCTTTCTATAACAAATTCTTCGAGAACGAAAATCCATTATCATATCATTATTTTCATTGTAATGATATTCGATAATCATAGAAGAAATTCCCCGAAAATATTTTTTCCTTACAATTTTGAAATGTATATTCGACAATTTCGAAATGTATATTCGTGGAATTATACTATTTGGAAAAAAAAAAAAATAGCGACGCACTGAATTTGAAGAGGCAGCTTTTGTTAGTCGGTCGTTAATGCTCATGAAATGATTCCGATGCGGTTTAATACACGTTCATTAATGAGCAAAGAAAAAAAAAGATTTGAGTTGTAAGGGCTTCTTGTTTAAGGAAGTCATTGCGCAGTTAAAAATTATTTAATTCATGAATGTTTTGGGTTCATGTTAGTTTGTTGCAACTGCGTCATGTGTTTTGTGGTCGTAATGGTTCGTCCCCGTAGGGGATTAGTTCCGTCAGTGTACCTCACGCGGTACACTGTAGGCATTACTTTAGGTTCTTCGCAGCTTCCCTTCGGCCCCTTGCTGCAACCCCTTTCATTCCTTTTACTGTACCTCCATTCATATTCTCTTTCCTCCTTCTCCTAATAATTGCTTCTCAGTGCAACTGCGAGGTTTTCCTTCCTGTTACATCTTTCAAAAACCTTTCTACTCTCAATTTCCCTTTCAGCGTTGAATGACCTCATAGGTCCCATCACTTGGCCTGTAGCCTAAATTTTATAATCCGGTTCCAATTCCATAATGGTTCATAAGGTTTAGTTGGGCCTGTCTGATAGATAATTGTTTGACGAAATTTTGAAGAAATAATAAGGTATCTCTTGCATGGCAACTTAATGTATAGAGCTTTAAAAATGACTGACATTTAATTTGAAAGTAGAATGATTTACCACAGTGTACAGCGTAATTTGAATTACATTATTACAGCTGGCACTAAAATAAAATATAGAAAATTTGTAAAAGTAAAATTATGAAAATAGACATTTTTGCTTCATGGAGCTCATGTTTAGTAGCATTAAATTTTCCTATTGAGATGCTGATTTGATGTAGTTTTCCCCCTATAATTTTCCAATGATATCCTGCTTTTCTTATCTTTTTTTTTGTTTCCGAAGTCAAGGTTCACCTACATTCTTCAAGCTTTCCTTAAGATTCTGACTTCGCTATAAATTTGATTCCAAAACTGAAACTGAATTAATCTTTTTAAGATTGAATTCATTATAAATATGGTTGCGAAAATAACACTGGATTTATTCATGTTTTCTCTAAGATTCTGAATTCTGTATAAATTAGACCCCGAAAATGCAATATATAAATTTTTTTAAGATTCTGAAATCGACATAAATTTGATTAAGAAAATAAAACTTATTTCATTTTTTGAAGAATCTGAATTCAGTACACACTTGATTCCGAATGAACTAATTTTTTTAAGATTCTGAACTCGGTACAAATCTGATTCCGAAAATAAAACTGAATTATTTTTTCTAAAACTCTGAATTTGGTTCCAAAAATAAAACTGAATTCAATATTTTCTACGATTCTGAATTCGGTATAAATTTGATTCCGAAAATAAACTTAATTTATTTTCTAAGATTCTGAATTCGGTATAAATCTGATGATAAAAATAAAACTGAATTATTTTTTCTGAGATTCTGAATTCGGTATAAATCTGATTATAAAAATAAAACTGGATTATTTTTTCTAAGATCCTGAATTCGTTATAAATCTGATTCCGAAAATAAAACTGAATTATTTTTTCTAAGATTCTGAATTCGTTATAAATCTGGTTCCGAAAATAAACTGAATTTTTTTCTAAGATTCTGAATTCTTTATAAATCTGATTCCGAGAATAAAACTGAATTATTTTTGTTAAGATTCTCAATTCTTTATAAATCTGATTCCGAGAATAAAGCTCAATTATTTTTTCAAGCTTCTGAATTCGGTATAAATCTGATTCCAAGAATAAAACTGAATTTTTTTTCTAAGATTCTGAATTCTTTATAAATCTGATTCCGAGAATGAAACTGAATAATTTTTTCTAAGATTCTGAATTCGGTATAAATCTGATTCCAAAAATAAAACTGAATTATTTTTTCTAAGATTCTGAATTCGGTATAAATCTGATTCCGAAAATAAAACTGAATTATTTTTTGATTCTAATTCGGTATAAATCTGATTCGAAAAATAAAAACTGAATTATTTTTCCAAAATTCTGAATTCGTTATAAATCTGATTCCAAAATAAAACTGAATTATTTTCTAAGACCCTGAATTCAGTATAATCTGATTCTAAATAAAACTGAATTTTTTTTCTAAGAATCTGAATTCGGTACAAATTTGATTCCTAAAATAAAACTGAATTATTTTTTCTAAGATTCTGAATCCAGTATAAATTTGATTCCGAAAATAAAACTGAATTATTTTTCTAAGATTCTGAATTCGGTACAAATTTGATTCCGAAAATAAAATTTAATTATTTTTTAAAGATTCTGAATTCGGTATAAATCTGATTCCTAAAATAAAACTGAATTATTTTTTCTAAGATTCTAAATTCGGTATAAATCTGATTCCGAAAATAAAACTTAATTTTTTTTCCAAGATTCTGAATTCGGTACAAATCTGATTCCGAAAATAAAACTTAATTATTTTTCTAAGATTCTGAATTCGATATAAATCTGATTCCGAAAATAAAACTTAATTTTCTTCTAAGATTCTGAATTCGGTATAAATCTGATTCCCCAAAATAAAACTGAATTTTTTTCCAAGATTCTGAATTCAGCATATATTTGATTCCGAAAATATAACTGAATTATTTTTCTAAGTTTCTGAAATCGTTATAAATCTGATTCCGAAAATAAAGCTGAATTATTTTTCTGAGATTCTGAATTCGGTATAAATCTGATTCCGAAAAATAAAACTGATTATTTTTCTAAGATTCTGAATTCGTTATAAATCTGATTCTAAAAATAAAACTGAATTATTTTAAGATTCTAATTCGTATAAAATCTGATTCGAAAATAAAACTGAATTATTTTAAGTTCTGACAGTATATATCTGATTCCGAAAATAAAACTGAATTATTTTTTCTAAGATTCCGAATCCGGTATAAATCTGATTCCGAAAATAAAACTGAATTATTTTTTCTAAGATTCTGAATCCGGTATAAATCTGATTCCGAAAATAAAACTGAATTATTTTTTCTAAGATTCTGAATTCGGTATAAATCTGATTCCGAAAATAAAACTGAATTATTTTTTCTAAGATTCTGAATTTGTTATAAATCTGATTCGGAAAATAAACCGATTTTTTTTTCTAAGATTCTGAATTTGTTATAAATCTGATTCGGAAAATAAACCGATTTTTTTTCTAAGATTCTGAATTAGGTATAAATCTGATTCCGAAAATAATACTGAATTATTTTTTTCTAAGATTCTGAATTCGGTATAAATCTGATCCCGAAAACAATACTGAATTATTTTTCTAAGATTCTGAATTCGGTATAAATCTGATTCCCAAATAAAACTGAATTATTTTTTCTAAGATTCTGAATTCGGTATAAATCTGATTCCAAAAATAATACTAAATTATTTTTTCTAAGATTCTGAATTCGGTATAAATCTGATTCCAAAAATAAAACTGAATTATTTTTTCTAAGATTCTGAATTCGGTATAAATCTGATTCCGAAAATAAAACTGAATTATTTTTCTAAGATTCTGAATTCGTTATAAATCTGATTCCGAAAATAAAACTAAATTATTTTTCTAAGACTCTGAATTCGGTATAAATCTGATTCCGAAAATAAAACTTAATTTTTCTAAGATTCTGAATTCGGTATAAATCTGATCCCGAAAATAAAACTGAATTTTTTTCCAAGATTCTGAATTCAGTATATATTTGATTCCCAAAATAGAACTGAAATAAATTGTTTTCGAAAATCATCCGGTATAAATCTTAATTCCGAAAACAAAACTGAATCAATTTTCGTTTTCTGTACAAAATGGCTAAAAGATTTTCCCCCCAATTTCTCTACCTTCCAAATTCACAGATCTGCTATTCCATTGTCGAAAGTGTCTTTGCTTGTCGATAGCGCTAATGGCCTCTTTACAGCCTGGGTCCGTTTTTCCCACGGCCTTAGTCGTCAAAGGCATTATGGGGATATTCAGGTTTCATGAGCAGATATGGCCTATTGCGAGAATTTTTGTGCGTCGAGGATTACTTCCGTGCTTTTCCGGTATCGAGAATGCGAGAAAGGTTTGGCCATATCTGGCAATGGTTGTTCCATTATATATATATATATATATATATATATATATATATATATATATATATATATATATATATATATATATATACAATATATATATGTATATATATATATGTTGTACATATGTATATATAAATATAAATAAACATATATATATATATATATATATATATATATATAACAGCAGTTTCGTTTGGAAGGTAATTTTCCCAGAACGCTGTTGGCACTCTGACAGAAGAACAGCGCTGAATGACCTCATAGGTCCCAGCGCTTGGCTTTTGGGCTAAATTTTATATTCCATTGCATTTCATAACAAAAAGGACCAGTTAGAGGAATAAGCTGTTTTTAACACTAAATGAATCAATTGGTGTTAGTAAATAATAGGTTTTAGGAAATACGGTAATGTCATTCATACGCAGTAAGGTTATGGGGCATTTATATTGACAGAGTAAGTAATTATTTTTCTGTTTATTACTTCAGCTTGACGGTTGAACAACACAAAATCCTGTTGTGAAATACTTTCATGTAAAACATTTTATTTTTATTGTAATGCTGTGAAGTAATATAACGCTGAAACTGGGCTGTACTGCTTCTCTCTCTCTCTCTCTCTCTCTCTCTCTCTCTCTCTCTCTCTCTCTCTCTCTGACACATATACGCACAAAGTATATCTATATATATATATATATATATATATATATATATATGTATATATATATATATATATATATATATATGTGTGTGTGTGTGTGTGTGTGTGTGTGTGTGTGTGTATAAATATATTTACATACATACCTGACATTATTAGATAGAGAAGTCCCTACCTCCTTGCAAGGTTTGCTTTTGATTTTTATTTTTAGGAAACTGATGTAAAAATTCTTTAATTCATTACAAACACTTGTGTATAAATAAATAAATAAATAAATAAATAAATATAAATAAACATATATATGTGTATATATATATACATATATATAAATGTGTGTGTGTGTGTGTGTGTGTGTGTGTGTGTGTGTGTGTGTGTGTAAGGAGAGATCACACGACAGCCTGTGTGCTTTTCAGGGACATTGTTCTTTGTTCTTTGTAACAAAAACTTTTCCTCGTGTTTTTTTATTTTGCTTTTGTTATACCCGACAGCTTATCCAGTTTCATTTTCCACGATCACATTTTCCAATTATGGTTTTGCAGACACGGAAAACAAATATAAAGACGTTTTCTTCTTTAAAAGGAAAAAATCCGGAAAAAATTCAAAAAAGAAATCCGGACAAAAATCCGGGACAAATCCGGAAAAATTCTTCCCCATTCATCATCGATTTCATCATCGATTTAATGGATTTCATGGGCGCCCTTTAAATTTAGCCCGAAAACAGATTCTTAGTTAATTGACTATATTGGGTATTTTCTTCTTGTAAAGAAAAAATCAGGAAATCTTACCGATTCATCATCGATTTAATGGATTTTATGGACGCCCATGAAATTTAGCCCGAAGACAGATTCACAAGAAGAAAGAATAATCAGAAGAAAATCCGGAAAAAATCCGGAAAACCCCCTCCCCATTCGTCATCGAATTAATGGATTTTACGGACGTCCATTAAATGTATCCCGAAGACAGATTCCCAGTTAATTGATTCGCGTGGACATCCATCCTCAGCATCGGCATCTTGCCAATATCCTAAGGGAAGACGAAAAATAGGATTTTACTCATTCGACTTCGGTCCACGTGACGTCAGATCTATCTTCTTAGATTTTCTTTTATTTCTGTCTTCTCTGATATTGTTCTCGTTTCTGTTTTTTCAATATTTTTCTGAATTTTTAGTTTTCATTTTTTCCTCATTTCTAAATTTTTTTTACTAGATTTTCTTTTTTGTTTTATTGGATTTTTCTCATTTCGATTTTTTGTGTATATTTTCCTTTATGTCTATCATTGATTTTTTCTCATTTAAATTTTTTTTATATTTCCCCATATTTTCATTTTTTATTTTTTTCTCATTTCTATTTTTTTGTCAATATTTTCGTTTATTTTTATTTTGTATTTTTTCTCAGGTATATGTTTTTGTCTTTATTACCTGAATTTTATTTTTTTTTTTTTTCTATTTTTTTCTAATTTTCCCCTATTCTTATTGTCTATGACTTTTTTCTCATTTCTGTTTTCCACGGTTGGTTAATCCCTTTTTTTAGGTGAGGTTGGGCAGGTTTTAGGGTTGGTGGGAGGGGGATTGTTGTGCATTAAATCCTTGCTTGAACTAGTGGAGTGAATTGAATATAGTGGAGTGAATATATATATATATATATATATATATATATATTATATATATATATATATATATATATATAGAGAGAGAGAGAGAGAGAGAGAGAGAGAGAGAGAGAGAGTACGTACCAATTAACAGAGCACTCCCAAGCCCAAACATGAGGAACCACGGATAACGGAAGCGATAACCAACCGGCTGTTCGTTCGTACATCGGTGCCGGCGCCTTTTGTGGACTGAAAATTGCGTTTGTTTGTGGTTAGTGCTTGTTTATTTACTCTGTTTGTTTATAGCCCTTGTGTGTTCGGATGGGTGAGAGAGGGCGTGGCTACGACTCTATGGAGGACTGGAAGAGAGAGAGAGAGAGAGAGAGAGAGAGAGAGAATCGCAGGACAGCTTTAAAATACAAAAGCTGGTGGTGTGAGGCGGCGTGTGGTTTGGGGAGGGGGGAGTGGGGGAGGAGGGGTTGTGTTGGCGGTGGGCAACCTGTTGAGATGAACCACGCGGAATATATCCTCCTCCATCCTCCCTCCGCCACCACTTCCTCCAACACTGCCACCACCACACACCAGCCTCCCTCCACGCAACACGGAGAGCAACAAGAGAGAGGTTGCTTTGCAACAACTGTTGCTCTACTATTGCTGAGTCTCTCATAACATTTGCAGTATGACCACTACTGCTACTACTACTTTTATTACTACTACTATTACTCCTATTGCTACTTTTTTACTACTACTATTACTCCTACTACTTTTTTAATACTAATATTACTCCTGCTGCTACTTTTATTACAACTACTATTCCTCCTACTACTACTGTTATTACCACCACTTTCACTACTACTACTGCTTTTGTTACTGCTACTACTATACTGCTACTTTTTATCTCGGAATTATTAGTCACAAAATGTCTTCGAGTCCAGAAACAAAACATTTTTTTAATCCTTTTTCGTTTTATCTCGGTTCGTTCGTATGTTTGTTGGCACCTTCATTCTAGGTAACAGTGAAAGTGGTAATATGTTGAATAAATTGCATTTGTACTTTCTCCTGGAGAGAAAGTTGACGAAAATATTCATGATGACTCAATTTACTTTTTGATTTCTTAGTTAAGGTTTAGGAAAAGACGTGTTTTTCTAATAGGTTGAAAAATGTCGAAGTGTTGACCTGTGGGAAATGTTATATGTGAATTTAAGGGTCAAAATTTAGTAAGAAGGACAGATGTAAAATGCTTCTCTCTCTCTCTCTCTCTCTCTCTCTCTCTCTCAGCAACAAGCTCCCCTCTACTAACTTCTGTTGGTTATAACACAACTTTTAGATTCTGATATAAATGCTCTCTCTCTCTCTCTCTCTCTCTCTCTCTCTCTCTCTCTCTCTCTCTCTCTCTCTCTCTCTCTCTCTCTCTCTCTCTTCCGCAGCAACAAGCTCCCCTCAACAAACCTCTGTTGGTTGTAACTACTTTAGATTCAGATATAAAATGCTCTCTCTCTCTCTCTCTCTCTCTCTCTCTCTCTCTCTCTCTCTGATGCTAAATCGTGTATTTTGTTCCAGTTTAAACAAATGTTTACATTTTGCTATTTATGTTTTTCTGGTGCAACCTTATTTTTCTTTTTATCGGGTCATTTACAGAATGATTTTATTTACACTGAAAAGATTGATATTGAAAATTGTTAAGTAATATTCACCTCTCTATAAAAGACCGAGAATTTCATTTATAATAGACTTTTCATCCATGAGAAAAGGCTGAATGAAGATGAACAACGATTATAAACTGAGGGATTTTAACTTCAATTTCAGCACTCCTAAAACATTCCCGCCTATGTTGACGGTCGAATAGATAAACTTAGGCTGGCGTAATGTATTGCTTAATGAAATTCAACGTAGGCATTGTTAGGCCTATTGCAATAACGCGTAGGTTATTTTTTTTAGATTATTTTGGATTTTTTAGATATTTTCTGATCGGGTTGCGTTCATTTTGCCAGAAATTGAAATGCCTTTGTGGTTTGGGTGGGTTTAATACGCCGTAAAATAGAGCCTTTCGGTAGAGTCCCTTTGTGACTCGGGGCTCTCTCTCTCTCTCTCTCTCTCTCTCTCTCTCTCTCTCTCTCTCTCTCTCTCTCTGTGTGTGTGTGAGGACTATAAGCCTGATGAATTAGCTCTTTGTGTTGATAATTATTCCATTAATTATAATGATTTTAGACGCATATGCTTCTTTTATTGACACTGGAACCGTGATTTGCATATTCGGTCATTCATTATAAACATATACACCAGTAAGTATATATATATATATATATATATATATATTGTGTGTATATATATATAATATATATATATTGTGTGTGTGTGTATATATATATACATATATATATATTTATATATATACAGTATATATATATTTTTATATAAACTGTATATAATAAAGCGACTTAACGCAAGTGGTTACAGTTGAGCAGAGAGAGAGAGAGAGAGAGTTTATGTGACATATGATATCGTTCTGTTTTTCTTTGGAGCTGCCCCCCTCCCCGTAGTAAAAACGGCCAATGTTTGAAAAAAAAATTTTATTCTGAAATCAATCGTTTTACCAGTTTTTGCCTTAAGGATTACAGCTGATCCCTCTTCCTGAACAAGTCTTCGTATTTGTATGGATCTTTCCTGAACGTCAGGACGAAAATATTTTCCTTGACACTCTTGGCTGCAGCCTCATTCCTTTTGACTGAACCTCCGTTCATATTCTCTTTTTCCCATCTTACTCTTCACCCTCTCCTGACAATTGTTTCACAGTGTAACTATGAGATTTTCCTCCGGTTACACCTTTAAAACTTTTCTACTTTCAATTTCCCAAACCCTCTTCATTCTCAATTTCTCTTTCAGCGCTAAATGACCTCATAGGTCCCAGCGCTTGGCCTTTTGCCTAAATTTTATATTCCAATTCTAATTCCTTCTTCTCTGTGAAGTGGTTACCAAATAGATCCGATTTTACGGCCTTGGCTGCACCCACATTTTAGCCTTTTACTTTACACCCATTCCTGCTTATTTGCTTTAAACTTCCTATCCAACCCCTCTAAGTATTTCCTCTTAGATCCTCGTACTTCATCTCCTTTATCTTCCGGATCTCTTTATCTTGCTATCCAACCACTCAAAGTCCCTCTTTTCACTGTCTTAAGAAGCGCTGAATGGCCGCATGTGCCCCAGTGCTTTTTCTGACAGCCCGGATTTCTGAAAATCAATCTTTAATACCATGCTTTACAGTTTAATTTGCTTTCTAAATAAAGTATATAGGATGCAAATTCCCTCGGCGTCGTCAGAAGTTGTGTTGCGGGACTGTTTGTTTCAATTAAGGCCTAGTCACACTTGGCGAGGCTGTAATATCACTGAACACTAATGAAGTTACGAGTAATGGCCAGTTGAGTTCATTTTGACTAATTACACTGTCCCTCCACGTGGGATTAATCACGGTCCCTGCGTGTTATTTGCTTAGGTTGGCGCTTTTGTGTGTGTGCATTTATTTGTTGTTCTGATACGTGGCAGGTTCTATTTTATATCCTATTTTATTCCAGGCATTTTATATTTTGTCTTATTTTATTCCTTGCAGGTTATATTTTATGTCTTGTTTTATTCCAGGCCGCTAGTAAATTATATCTTATTCTATTCCAGACAGGTTATACTTTATGTCTTGTTTTATTCCAGGCCGCTTACATTTTTTTTCAGGAGGGCTATATTTTATATAATATTTTATTCCAGGCCAGTTATATTTTTCATCTTATTCCAGGCAGATTATATTTTATATCTTATTTTATTCCAGGCTGATTATATTTTATATCTTATGGTATTTCAGGCAGATTATATTTTATATCTTATTTTATTCCAGGTAGATTATATTTTATATCTTATTTTATTCCAGGCAGATTATATTTTATATCTTATTTTATTCCAAGCTACAGGCAGCTTATATATTTTGTCTTAT
>NC_089793.1:24370323-24375323 GCF_040412425.1 Macrobrachium rosenbergii | reverse complement strand
CCAAAGAAAGGTTTTATAAATATAAATGTTCACCTATCTCTGGAAAGAAAGGTTTTATCTAGTCACAAATATAAATATCTATTGAGAGAGAGAGAGAGAGAGAGAGAGAGAGAGAGAGAGAGAGATTTTCATCCAGACATAAATAACACCTATCTCTGGAAAGAAAGGTTTTATCTAGTCACAAATATAAATGTCTATTGAGAGAGAGAGAGAGAGAGATTTTCATCCAACATAACAATAACACCTATCTCTGAAAGACAGGTTTATTTTCATCTAAACTAGACATAAATAACACCTATCTCTGGAAAGAAAGGTTTTATCTAGTCACAAATATAAATGTCTATTGAGAGAGAGAGAGAGATTTTCATCCAAACATAAATAACACCCTATCTCTGGAAAGGTTTTATCTAGTCACAAATATAAAATGTCTATTGAGAGAGAGAGAGAGAGAGAGAGAGAGATTTTCATCCAGATATAAATAATTCCTATCTCTGGAAAGAAAGGTTTTATCTAGTCACAAAATATAAATGTCTATTGAGAGAGAGAGAGAGAGAGAGAGAGAGAGAGAGAGAGAGAGATTTTCATCCAAACATAAATAACACCTATCTCTGGAAAGACAGGTTTATCCAGTCATAAATATAAATATCTATTGAGAGAGAGAGAGAGAGAGAGAGAGAGATTTTCATCTAGACATAAATAACACCTATCTCTGGAAAGACAGGTTTATCCAGTCATAAATATAAATATCTATTGAGAGAGAGAGAGAGAGAGAGAGAGAGATTTTCATCTAGACATAAATAACACCTATCTCTGGAAAGAAAGGTTTTATCTAGTCACAAATATAAATGTCTATTGAGAGAGAGAGAGAGAGAGAGAGAGAGAGATTTTCATCCAACATAAATAACACCTATCTCTGGAAAGGTTTTATCTAGTCACAAATATAAATGTCTATTGTTTTATCTAGTCACCTAAAATTTTATAAATGTCTATTGAGAGAGAGAGAGAGAGAGAGAGAGAGAGATTTTCATCCAGACATAAATAACACCTATCTCTGGAAAAGAAAGGTTTTATCTAGTCACAAATATAAATATCTATTGAGAGAGAGAGAGAGAGAGAGAGATTTTCATCAAACATAAATAACACTCCATCTCTGGAAAGAAAGGTTTTATCTAGTCACAAATATAAATGTCTATTGAGAGAGAGAGAGAGAGAGAGAGAGAGAGAGAGAGAGAGAGAGAGAGAGAGAGAGAGATTTTCATACAAACATAAATAACACCTATCTCTGGAAAGAAAGGTTTATCCAGTCACAAATATAAATGTCTATTGAGAGAGAGAGAGAGAGAGAGAGAGAGAGAGAGAGAGATATTTTCATCCAAATATAAATAACACCCTATCTCTGGAAAAGAAAGGTTTTATCTAGTCACAAATATAAATGTCTGTTGAGAGAGAGAGAAAGATTTTCATCAGACATAAATAACACCTATCTCTGGAAAGAAAGGTTTTATCTAGTCACAAATATAAATGTCTATTGAGAGAGAGAGAGAGAGAAAGAGATTTTCATCCAAACATAAATAACACCTATCTCTGGAAAGAAAGGTTTTATCTAGTCACAAATATAAATGTCTATTGAGAGAGAGAGAGAGAGAGAGAGAGAGAGAGAGAGAGAGAGAGAGAGAGAGAGAGAGAGATTTTCATAAATAACACCTATCTCTGGAAAGAAAGGTTTATCCAGTCACAAATATAAATGTCTATTGTTGAGAGAGAGAGAGAGAGAGAGAGAGAGAGAGAGAGAGAGAGATATTTTCATCCAAATATAAATAACACCTATCTCTGGAAAGAAAGGTTTATCTAGTCACAAATATAAATGTCTATTGAGAGAGAGAGAGAGAGAGAGAGAGAGAGAGAGAGAGATTTTCATACAAACATAAATAACGCCTATCTCTGGAAAGAAAGGTTTATCCAGTCACAAATATAAATATCTATTGAGAGAGAGAGAGAGAGAGAGAGAGAGAGAGAGGGGGGGGTTTCATCAAATCCCAGTTAGAGGAGGAGAATGGAAGCCATAATAAAAGAGGTGGGACGTCGCACCCATCTGTTGGTTGCTCTTTTGGCTTCCTGCTAAAAAAAGTTGGAGAGAGAGAGTGAGAGAGAGAGAGAGAGAGAGCATAAATGATCTGGAGAGAGATGATTAACATAATGTGACATTTACATCCGAACAAAATTATTGTAAAGGGATTTCTCGAAATAAAAATCGACTGTGGTGACTATGCAATTTATAAAGAGAGAGAGAGAGAGAGAGAGAGAGAGAGAGAAGAGAGGGCAAAAGGTAATGGGAGTAGTAAACGGCAGGAAGTGAGGGGAAGATGGGGATGATATGGGGAGTAGGGGGGAAGAAGGAAGAGAAAAGGAATTGGGGTGAGGGAAGTATAGGGGAGGGGGTGGGGTTGTGGGAGGGTCTTTTTCCCCTCTGCATAGAAAAGTTGTTTACCTGAAAAATGAGGTCGAAAGGGAGAGGGGACCCGAGTGTCCCTTCTCTGAGTTATGCATCTAAAAAAGAATTTGTAATTGATCTCTCCCGCATTTTGGGGAAAGAGGTTATAAAGAGAGGGATTTTGATATATTTAAAATACTTTGTTTTTTTTTTTATTTAATGATGCTCATTTATATTATTATTATTATTATTATTATTATTATTATTATTATTATTATTATTATTATTATTATTATTATTATTATTATTATTATTATTATTCAGAAGATAAACCCTAATCATATGGAACAACCCCACCAAAGAGTCTAGTGACTTGAAAGTTAAGCTTCCAAAGAGTATGGTGTTCATTCGAAAGAAGTAACAGAAGGCAAAGAGAAATACAGGAAGAGGAGATCAGTTATTAAAAAAATTAATTAACAGATTGGTAAATAAATAAATAAAAATGAAAGTACAATATTAAAATACAGTTAAGTATAATAATGGTTATCTTTCCCCCCTCTGTCGTTTGTGTTCGTGGGTGCTGATGATAGAATTATCCAGAGCACTGACAGTGATTTGGGTGAATCCTGTGGACATATTGAGTGGCTGAATCCTTCTGGATGGCTAATTTTAGGTGTTCATCATGAAGAGTTGGTGATTTGTCGCCATCCAAGTCGTCTAGCCCACCAAAATGGGCAGTTTTATATCCAGGCTCGACAAATAAAATAAGGCTGAAAATACCGTCCATTTAAACAAATCAATACTAATCTGATCTCCCAGATAGCTGCATTATGACAGCAAAAACCTGAACAAAAATTAATACATATAAATAGCTTCTTTCCTTCTACAAAGGAAAAAGGGAAAAATCCAGGAGACTGAGGTGTCTTTCAGATCAAGATTGTCATTTTTAATGTTATTTTGTTTATTTAACCCTTAAAATTTGTTCAGTGTTATTTCCTGGATGACAGTAAAAGATGAAAAAATAAATACATATACACGTCTCCTCTCCTTTTACAAAGGAAAAGGGAAAAACTCTAGAGATCGAGTCATCCTTCAAATCATGGTGTCAGATTTAAAGTTATTTTATGTATTGAATTCTAAAATTTGTTCAGTCTTAAGAAAATAAATACACATACAACATACACTTCATACACTTCTTTCCTTCTACAAAGGAAAAAGGGGAAAACTCAAGAGTAACTAGCATCCCATCTCGCAGACTGGATGGAATAGAGAGAGAGTTATGGAAACCAGTGGTTTTTATGAGGGCAGAAATAAAGAGTAATAAAGAGCCCCTTTTTATTAACTCTGGCAACAATATGGGGGACGGAAGGGTTAGCATAAATAAACGGCTTTTAGTAGTTTTTAATCTAGAAAATGTGACGGGAAGACATGAGAGAGAGAGAGAGAGAGAGAGGGGGGGAATTTGTCGACATTAAAAATGTGAGACAGAAGGTAGATATTCACCGAGACTTTTATTTTGGAGTATTTTATTTATGTCCTCGTTCTTTAACAAACCCTTTAAAGGGAAGCATATATGTATATTTCCTCTTGCTTATATTCGCACTGCTCTTGGGCCATTCAGTTTATTAATTTTTTTATTTATTATGCGAATGCAGGTGTTTGTAAAAATGACAGTCATATGAGTAAGAAATTTATTTCCGTGATACACGTTCCCATGTGTTCATTTCCACATATATACTGTACACACACACACACTCCATATATATATATATATATATATATATATATATACACATATACATGTATATATATATATAAAGTATATATATATGTGTGTCTGTATGTAGTCATGTATGTATATACACATATGAATACCCGTAGAAAAAGAGGCCAGTCCGTTTACCTTAAAATTTACCCTCGAGTACATCAACCCTGATAATTGCAATTCGATCAGAGCTGAAAATGTGTGACGGAAGCCCTCGTTGGTTCTAGCCTTAATTTATTTAGAGTGATTTCGTCTCGCTTGCATGGGATGGAGAAAATTAAATCGTTTAAACGCCCTCTCTCTCTCTCTCTCTCTCTCTCTGATCACGGAGATCACAGAGATGGGGCTTGCTGTTCTGGCCATTAATTAAATCGTGTAGCGGCAGGATGCTGAGTTTCCAATACAGCGGACTGCCACGTTGCATGATGGAAAAGTGGGGTCTCTCTCTCTCCTACCTCTGTTCTCCCTCTGTCTCTCTCTCTCTCTCTCTACATCATAAGATGACGATGCGGTCCCGACCAATTCAGGCGCTACTGCGAGAAATTCAGAATGCCACTCCACGCAGAAAAAGTTAATGTCCTGTTGAGTTCCGGAGCACTTAATTCAGAGTTTCCGGGCGACTTTGGTTGATTGTTTACTTTGGTGAAAGAATGCTGACAGACAGATACATACACAAACACACATATGCGATAACATATATTGTATTTATATATGTAATATTTATATTTGTATATACGTTATACACACACACACACATATATATATATATAATGTGTATGTATGTACAGTATATGCTTGCGCGTG
>NC_089793.1:24357823-24365323 GCF_040412425.1 Macrobrachium rosenbergii | reverse complement strand
TTGATTTTTCCCTTCTTTACCGTTATAAGCTCAAGTTATGTGCAGTTTAAAGCATATATATATACATACATATATATATATATATATATATATATATATATATATATATATATATATATATATATATATATATATATATATATATATATATATATATATATATATATATATATATATATATATATATATATATATATATATATATATATATATATATATATAGACACGTATATACATACATGTATATATAAACATATATATGTATATATTTATATATATATATATATATATATATATATATATATATATATATATATATATAATGCACACATCACTCATTACCACAGGTGAAAAATAAGAGACGGGGTGTAATGTTCTGACCGGTTTCGACTTTATTTCCAAGCCATTGACTAAGGACTGATATGTAGTATTAGAAATCGCATATATATATATGCAGTATATATATATATATATATATATATATATATATATATATATATATATATATATATATGTATGTATGTATGTATGTGTATATATATATATATATATATATATATATATATATATATATATATATATATATATATATATATATATATATATATATATATATACTACAGAAACAGTACTGACGAACTTACACAACTGTTTGAGACTACAGCTGCCACACTGACAGGTGGAGGAGCGGTTTCAAAATTCATTTGGGCAAAAATTACAATGCACTCTCAAGTGACAATACCGATAAACGTACAGACCACGGGAGACTACAAATCCACACCTGACAGGTGTCAGGGAGGCGGGCGGGAAAACTCATTAGCACACGTACATACATACGTACATACATACATACATACATACATACATACATACATACATACATACATACAGAGATAGAGAGAGAGAGAGCTGCCTGGATTACACT
This sequence comes from Macrobrachium rosenbergii, assembly GCF_040412425.1. Classification (NCBI taxonomy): domain Eukaryota; kingdom Metazoa; phylum Arthropoda; class Malacostraca; order Decapoda; family Palaemonidae; genus Macrobrachium; species Macrobrachium rosenbergii. Next base: position 24,364,398 of record NC_089793.1, on the reverse strand, counting down.
GTACATTGTTAGACGAAAATGCCAGTCTGTCTCTTATACAAGCAGCCATTGCTTTAGGGCTGAGTGCGCAGACCTAATGGACTTTCGGATAAGGAAATTAAATTAACAGAAACCTGTTATTACCCGACGTTCCGATGACCTTTGGTGATTCGCCACTTTTGTTTTATATAATTTATATAATAATAATAATAATAATAATAATAATAATAATAATAATAATAATAATAATAATGATTAAACCCGCAGCAGCCAACAGTACCCTGTGCACATGTAAATGGTGGCAGGTTTCTGTTTCCCAACATTAGCAGTTATGACTCGGACCATCGACGGATCATGGCTTCTCGTTTGTCAATTTTTCATTATTTGTATTTCAACATCGATCTGTCACCGTCATAATTTATCCCTAATCCTTTTCTCCTGCAGAGATCAACCAGATATGCTGAACAGCAGCATAAATCTGTATATGTATATGTATATATATATATATATATATATATATATATATATATATATACATATGTATAAAATTATTTACATATTAGGTATGAAAAGAAGAAATATGATTATATTATAAGAATAATGTGTGTGTGTGTTTTATATATATATATATATATATATATATATATATATATATATATATATATATATATATATATATATATATATATATATATATATATATATATATATATATATATATATATATATATATATATATATATAGAGAGAGAGAGAGAGAGAGAGAGAGAGAGAGAGAGAGAGAGAGGAGACTCGGACGAAAGATAGTGGACAAGGCTGAGCTTCCAAATTGGAACCTTTAAGAATAATGTGATGGGTAGGGAATCCCTATAGATGGCCGGGGAGGGAGGCGGGAAGGTGGCAGGGGGAGGGATTTAAGATGGGAAGGTTGAGTGTGGTATTCGTGATGAACAGTAGTGGGGGAGAAGGGGGAGAGGGGGGATGGTAGAGCTACTGGAAGCGGTATATAGGATAAAGCTCTCACATGAATTAGTCCTGACAATAGTTCGAAAGGGAAGGTGCGGGGTCTCTTTCCCTTGCGAATTCATATTTAGGAAAGTCTTGGGCTCTCGTCCATTTTGGGGAGGAAGGGGTCTTCAGAGAGAGAGAGAGAGAGAGAGAGAGAGAGAGAGAGATGGAAGGGAAAGGGTGTGGAGTGCGGTAAGGGGATTACTGAAAATAGGATATTCAATAAGGAACTCATTCCCTACTGAGAGTATCTCTCTCTCTCTCTCTCTCTCTCTCTCTCTCTCTCTCTCTCTCTCTCTCATATGTCACAAGTTAATGTTAATGCTATTTCGCCCTCCTGGATTCAGGGAGGGTGTGAAAGACATTTGTTATTGGGCGAATTTCGAGGTCATTTCGTCCTTTAGAGATTCAGGAACGTAACTATTATTATTATTATTATTATTATTATTATTATTATTATTATTATTATTATTATTATTATTATTATTATTATTATTATTTTCCAGAAGATAAACCCCATTCTTATGGAACAAGCCCACAGGGGTCACTGACATGAAATTCAAACTTCCAAAGAATTTTGTGGTGTTCGTTTGAAAGAAGCAACAGGAGGTAATACGAAATACATTTTTATATATCAGTTTATTAGTTTGTTAATTTATTTTTCTCTTTTAGGAACTGAGCTCTTCTTTCTGTATTTCCTGTTATCTTCTGTTACTTCTTTCGGATGAACACCGTACTCTTTGGAAGCTTGAAATTCAAGTCAACGCAACGGTCCCTGTGGGCTTGTTCCATATGAATAGGGGTTTATCTTCTGAATAATAATAATAATAATAATAATAATAATAATAATAATAATATTAATAATAATAATAATAATAATAATAATAATAATAATAACAATAATAATAATAATGAGCCTGAAATGCGAATTATAAGGAAAATAGAAAAGATTCTCTATTAGATAAATTCGCAAAATACAGCCATCCTTTTCAATAACAATGATAATTATATAGTAATAATAACAATTAAAGTTTTAAAAGCTTCAGTTTCAAGTCAGTGGCTCCTGTGGGCTTCTTCCACATAAATAGAGTTCATGGGCTTCTTCCACATAAATAGAGTTCATGTTCTGAAAAATAATAATAAAAAAAATAATAATGAAATAATGATAATAATAATAACGCACACACACGCGCACGCACACACTCGCTTGATCTCCCCAACAGAACTCGATATATCAAAGCTTTTAAACTACCGTATTTCATTATAACTTAGATGCGCGTGCGTCATCACAAGTTATTTATTTAGTGCTGGTATTCCCAGCTCCCGTCTTTATTCATCTTTGGGGAGTTGACGTTTTGAAAGATGTTTTCGTTTGAGTTCGAAAAAGTTTCATTTCCTACTTCTGTTTGGTGGTGGCTTTTGTTGGTATTTTCCTTCTTTCCTTCTTCTTTTGGTCTTGTTATTGATGTTGACCTATTCTCGTCCTTGCTATCCCCTTATTTCTGTTTTTGTTGTTATTAATAGTTTAGTTTATTTATTATTTTTTTATCGCTATGTGTTTTTGTTGTTATTTTTTATTTATTTAAATTTTTTTTATTTTTTCTTATCGTTGTTTTTATTGTCACTACAATTTTCGTTATATTTTGCTTCGTATGGTTTCTTGACGTAATCCCTCTTCCTTTATGGGATTATTATCATTATTGTCTTCCAGTTATTTGCGTTTTTGATGTTTCCGTTATTCCTTTACTTCCTGTTCCTATGCTTATTTAGTTCCATTTTCCTTATGTTTTGGGGTTGTTATTTATTTCATGTAAGGTAATGATTCAGGTGTTATGTCATTGTATTATATTTGCCCATAATGAAATTTCTCTTCTTCAATATTTAACCCTCTCTCTCTCTCTCTCTCTCTCTCTCTCTCTCTCTCTCTCTCTCTCTCTCTCTCTCTCTCTCTCTCTCTCTCTCTTTACATGTCCAAAAACAGCTTTTATTTGTTTGGGTAAATATTCTCTCTCTCTCTCTCTCTCTCTCTCTCTCTCTCTCTCTCTCTCTCTCTCTCTCTCTCTCTCTCTCTCTCTCTCTCTCTCTACATGTCCAAAGACAGCTTTTATTTGTTTGGGTAAATATTCTCTCTCTCTCTCTCTCTCTCTCTCTCTCTCTCTCTCTCTCTCTCTCTCTCTCTCTCTCTCTTTTTTTTTACATGTCCACAGGCAGCTTTTATTTGTTTGGGTAAATATTCTCTCTCTCTCTCTCTCTCTCTCTCTCTCTCTCTCTCTCTCTCTCTCTCTCTCTCTCTCTCTCTCTCTCTCTCTCATTGATTTAAACAATGTCATATGACCATCTGCACTTCGGTTCGAGTGAAATTCGCTTTGTATAAACGTCCAATTACGGGCCCAAAATTACTCCCTTCACGGGAAAGGTATTTCATCTTATCTCTTGTTTTCACAAATCTCTGTTAATGAATGGGATCCATTCATTATCTCTCCCCTCTTAGAGACTTTACGATCCCTAAGTGTTGCGTCGTCCTTCCCATTCCGAATTTGACTTCGTTTTCGTTTCGTTTAAATTAGATTTCGCCTTTTTTTCTGGTTTAGAGAATTTGATCCAGATTAGCTTGTTTGGGGATAGTGCCGTCAGTGTGCCTTAAGCGGTGCGCTGTAGGCATTACCTGAGATTCTTTGCTGCAACCTCTTTCATTCCTTTTACTGTACCTCCGTTCATATTCCCTTTCTTCCTTCCTACTCTCCACCTTCTCCTAACTGTAGTTTCAACATTGTTTTCAGCGCTGAATGACCTCATAGGTCCTAGCGCTTGGCCTTTTGGCCTAAAGTTATATTCAAAACAAAAATGTAAAAAGATAAAATTAGAGAAGGTCCGACCATGAAACGAAAACCATATTATAATGCAGAGGAAGTAAACCAAAGAAATAAAAATAAACAAGATGTCTAGTGTAAAACTGAGAGTTTTCGTTCAAACAGATACACGAGTGAATTTTGAATTTGGAACGTGTCATAAACACACGTCGGCAAGTTGTCGCAAACATATCACAAACAGGTGGATAACAAGTCAACAACCTGGAGTAGAAACGAGCCTTTGGCAAATGTTGGATAATCGTTGGATATACTGGTTTGAACTACCTACAAGTCGTTGACTTTTATTCAACGTATTTTTAGATTGTGTGATAAGTTCCCAACGTGTGTATGACATGTTTAAATGTTGGTCACGACACTTAGAAGGAAGCATGAATTTTTGTCACTTACACCGAGACATTTTTTTCTGTTCACAAACATTAGGCTACAAATGTTTAATGATCAAATTCACTCAACCTCGGAATAAACGAAAGATTTTTTGAGTGATTTCAATCTGTTATAAATCATTGCCGTCACTAAATCGCAAGAAAAATCACCATATTTTGCAACAACCGACGAGAGCTGTTGTCATTACCGGAGCAAAGCCATGCGTGATAATAACCGTCGCTTTTGCAAACTCTCATGATGTTGCCACTCCCGGGCAGAAACTGCTCCAGCCCTCGACGCTTCGCCCAGCATAATGAAATATCGATGAGAGTTTTTTTTCTCTCTCTGTTCCTCCCCAATGGAGATTTAAGACTGTTACAATGAAGATTTAAGAGCGCTTCGGGGGTTCGAGAAATTGTTTGTCAGGAGAAGCGAGATTCGATATGTAAGGTGATTGATGTTCGTGGTGACGGAATCATAAATGGGGCTTCTTTCCCTCCTCCCCCCAGCAATCCCCGCGCATTCCAACTTCCTCCCTTCCAGGTACACACCAAACCGCAGATAATCCCCCACCCCCAAAAAACCACCAGACGACAACCGCTCCCATAAGTCTAGGTATTGTGTGCTGAAACCTTTTTGAATTTGGTATGAAGGTTGAACTGAAGGGATACCAGGTTGTTACTAGATAACAATATATATATTATACTATATATAGTATATATATATATACATATATACTATATAGGCTATATACATACATATATACTATATAGGCTATATATATGCATATGTGTATATGTGTACATATATAGGTATATATGCATATATACGCATATGTATATATATATGTGTTTACATATACACACATGCACACACACACACACACACACACACACATATATATATATATATATATATATACATATATATATATATATATATATATATATATATATATATATATATATATATATATATACACACACACACGACCCACTCCGTCATGAAACAGCCTTATTCTTGACAGAATCCTTTGGCCAAAAAAAAAAAAAAACCAGTCATCCGCTCTCAGATCTGTCTTTGTTGCTGCCCATGTTACAGACAAATGATGCCAATTGAAATGAATGAAAATGCCTGTCTCTCCATTGCGAGGCGGGAGATCATTGCCCGCCTTCCTTTCAATCTGCAAAAGAGAAAAAAAAACCACACATTTGCAAATAAAAGCTCTCGCTTGTGTGTTTGGTCGGTGACTGCGTTTGTGGGTTGCGGTCCGGAATATTATTTATTATTCCTTTTATTAATATTCTTTATGAGACAAGTATGATTAGGCGGAAGACAGAGAGAGAGAGAGAGAGAGAGAGCTTTCATATCGCTAGATTAGGAATATTTATTATTTATTTTACTAATTTTCCTTATCATCGGAGTATAATTAGCGAAGAGAGAGAGAGAGAGAGAGAGAGGAGCTTTCGTGCGCCTTTTGATTGGGAATATTGTTTTATTCTTTAGCACCTTTGTTCCTGCTCACTTAAGTACAATTAAGCGGACAGAGAGAGAGAGAGAGAGAGAGAGAGAGAGAGAGAGAGAGGCTCAGCACGTCATTCTTGGATGGGGAGGTGGAACATTCTCCCCCCAAAGTTATGATTAGAAAGTCAGTCTGTACCATCGCCCATGGCTGCAGAGGGGAAGAGAAAAAGCGGAGGTTGAGGAAATGAGGAATAGAAAGGAGGAGGAGTAGGAGGACGAGAAGATGGAGGAGACGATGAATGCACGGGGAGAAGAGGAATACGGATAAGGAATGTGAATTATATCAAGGAAAGCATGCGCAGGAAAATGAGAATTATAGGAAGGCGTACAGAGAGAGAGAGAGAGAGAGAGATAAAACAGGGTCAAATAGAAGCAGAAACGGTGCAGGGACCAAGACAAATGCTAACTGGAATAAAAGACGAACACTTATTAATGACTAATAACTGTAATTAAGTCCTCAAAAGGGAACACACTGACGTCGTCTCTGCCTCGTTGAATTACCTTTCCATTCCATTACCGCTCTGTTGCTGCTTTCCCAAGAAGACTTGAAAATGGGCGTCATGCTTCTTTGAGACCCATTTTATTTCTGGCGTCATTTTCGTTTAGATTTTATATACATATATATATATATATATATATATATATATATATATATATATATATATATATATATATATATATATATATATATATATATATATATATATATATATATATATATATAAATATATTCTTACGGAATATCGAGGAGCCGTGACGTTATTAGTGTTCATATGCTTTAGTGGTGAACAGAAGAGTCGCAGCTTTCAAGCAAATTTTTGTACAGAGAAA
>NC_089793.1:24342823-24350323 GCF_040412425.1 Macrobrachium rosenbergii | reverse complement strand
GAGTATTGGGAGAGCTGAGGAAGAGCAAATTCATTAGATTTTAGTCTTAATTCTCTAAGTAGTCAAGAAATTACTTTAGAACTCCGTGACCGTCGTTGTTGAATTCCCATAGGAAATTAAAACGACAGTCGAAGTTTTCAGCTTTTGATAAGTGACGCCCATTTTCTATACTTGCAGTCCATTTGAAGCAAAATGAAACATTTTGAATTAGCTGTTTACGTAATCTGTGAAATACAGTGATTTGTTGTGAAATTAATTGATGACGAAAGATTCAATTAAATTGCTTATGGACACAACCCATTATTGCTTGGGTTATGAATCATTCTAATTTGGAGCGAAAAATACCGTTTGATATATTCATGGTCAGATTCAGTAGCCTGTCGACATCCTCTGGAATTGGCATATAGAATTTAGGCCAAAGGCGAAGCGCTGGGGCCTTTGAGGTCATTCAGCGCAGAAAGGGAAATTAAGAGTACAAAGCTTTTAAAGGCGTAACAGGGGTAAAATCTCGCAGTTGCACGATGAAACAGTTGTTAGGAGACGATGGAAAATAGGGTGGAAGAAAGAAAATATGAACGGAGGTACAGTAAAAGGAATGAAGGGAGTTGGCTAGGGCCAGGAAGCTGCAGAGAACCTTAAATGTTACATTACAGTGCACCACGTAGGGTGCATTAATGACCTGATCCCCAGTTATTTCACTTACGTGGGTGATTGACTAACTTTTGCATTTAACTGTTCCATTTGTCTCAGTGGCTCTTGTGAAACAATTGCAGTTGATGCAAATGTTGGAAAGACTTTCTACTTCGTTGAAGAGATAATTGATTGATTTACGGTGACTAAAACTGGCGTCACAGCAAGGTCGAAGAGATCTCAAACCGATTGTACTGTGACGTGACAGCAGCGTTAATAAAATGTGATATGAGAGGAAAATATAAGTTTCGCAAAAAAAATATTATATTGCGTAAAAATCCATCCTACTTTGTTAATACATTGAAAATGATAAATATCATTTTCGCAAAAATGTTGGATTGCGTAAAAATCCATCCTATTTCGTCAATATATTGAAAATGATTTATCTTGTATCCCAGTGCGATAGTAGACGGAAATCCTCGGTAATGGATGTGAAAGCTTTTGTAATTTAACGTGATAAAACGTTGTATTTGAACTCGAAAATTATTTCCATTTACAATGGCACATTTTTCATTTATGTGCTAAAATTTGTGGTCGTATCTATTCGGTAAGTAAATCTTGTAGCTTAATCTGAAATAATTTAACAAAACAGGAAAGAAAAAAAAGAATGTTTAGCTTTAGAATTTAACAATGTCAGTTCTTGTGTATAATTTTGTAATCGAAAAGGCGAATATATTTTTCACGTCTTGGAAAGAATTTCCATCGAAGTTTTTTTTTTGCGCCCAGCTGAGAAAAAAAAACATATTTAGTTATAGATTTTGACAATGACAATACTCCTTCTCTATGCAGTTTTTTCATAGAAAAGGCTAATGTTTTTTTCCACATCTCAGAAGGACTTTGTATGATTTTTTTTCTTTTGCGGCCAGTCGAGAATTTTTCAATATATTCCTCTCGTGGGAAAGTTTAGACAGCATCCAAAGTTTGATATGAATTCTTCGCGCTTTCTTCGGCATTCAGGCGAAAACCACAGCTTTCGTTACTTCATTTTTGTACAGTTATTTCCTTGAGCTTTGTGAGATGTAATAATAATAATAATAATAATAATAATAATAATAATAATAACTGTTCCTTTTCCCCTTGCCAGTTTTGCAAATGGTTCAGTTTACCTTTCCTAATTTCTTAATAAATATTAGGAAAGGGAAAACGCTATAATAATAATAATAATAATAATAATAATAATAATAATAATAATAATAATAATAATAATAATAATAATAATAATATCTGTTCCTTTTCCCTTGTCAGTTTTGCTTATGGTTAAGTGTTTCAATCCTAATTTCTTCAAAAGTTGCTTGTCTTTGCAAATTTTGGAAACATTAAAGGAAAACTTAATAATAATAATAATAATAATAATAATAATAATAATAATAATAATAATAATAATAATAATAATAGTGGTACAGTGTATTAATTAATAAAGGGTGTTTGCAGCGTCCTTCCGCCCCTAGCTGCAACCACTTTTCAGCTTTTTACTTTACCTTCATTCCTATTTCCTTTCTTTAGTCATGCTGTCCAACCACTCCAACTTCCTCCTTTCCACTGTCTTGAGCGCTGAAGGGCTGAGAGTGCCCCAGTGCTTGCCTTGACAGCCAGAATCTCATAAATAGTTTAATAAACAAATAGATAATATAAATAAATTTATAAATAAATAAATAAATACATTTCAGTTTCCTGGTCCCCACCCTAAGTCATCTTCATGTTATAATTCTGATAAGGTTCAGTATAAAATCTCCTGATGAAGATAACATCTCCAGGTTACGTTCATGTGTTTTCCGCATTTTCGGATATCACAGAGAGAGAGAGAGAGAGATCCCAATTTCAATAGCAATGCAATTATGCCTTTCTTGTACAAGAGAGAGAGAAAGAAAACGTCCAATTTCGATATCATGGCAATTATTTCTTTCTTGCACATAATAGAGAGAGAGAGAGAGAGGCATCCAATTTCAGTATCGTTGCAATTATTTCTTTCTTGTACTTGAGAGAGAGAGAGAGAGAGAGAGAGAATATCCAATTTCAGTATCATAGCAATTATGTCTTCCTTGTACATCGACGTGACTGTCTTAATCTCAAACGAGTTTTTGCGAATAAGCTGCTTGCACCGGATGCCAGTAGGCATTTTCAGTTGGAAATATGCGAAGTTCTTGGTTAGGACTTAATAAGGAGGTGGGAACAGTTATTAAGTTTTAAACTTGCAGTTTCCACTTATTATTATTATTATTATTATTATTATTATTATTATTATTATTATTATTATTATTATTATTATTATTGGATAAACAAATCGACATTTATGTATGGGTACAAAGAAACTGAAAAGGGGAATCGAACAGATTCCCGAAACCTCTCTGTTTAGATTTATTTTTAAATATATTTGTACCCATACATAACTGTGGATTTTTTTTCATTTCAAGACTTATGCTACTGTGGTTATTATTATTATTATTATTATTATTATTATTATTATTATTATTATTATTATTATTATTATTATTAAAGTTCCTTTCTGTCAGTTATGTAGTCGGGTTCTTCATGCAGAAGACTTTGTCGCTAGTATCCTATGTGTCATTTAAATATTAATAAAATAATTTTTGCAAGATTACCAGTTTACTAAGACAAAAATCAACGGAATAGTCATATTGTTTCTAATGAACACCATATTCTTTGGAAGCTTGAATTTAAAGTCAATGGCCCCTGTGGGCGTGTCCCATATGAATAGGGTTCATCTTCTGAACAACAACAATAATAATAATAATCATGCTTTCGTCAGTTGTTCTCACGCGTATTCATGAATGAATGTTATTTTTCCCGGAGGTAAAGCTTTACAACAAAACAGTATGAAATGGTAGTCATTTATGAAACGCCTTTTGCTCGTAAATCGCCTGAGCTTATGATGTGTGGAAGGTTTCATTATTACAAACGTTGCTGCATTTTTCTACAACTTCGAAAATTACATTAGGTTTTGTGGTCGTGAATTCTTGCATTGGCGGAGAAAATGCTGACATGGCGTTTTCCACGCCTTGGAAACATTCTCAATATTCTCGGCTGACAGTTCAGTCTTCTCATTCCTTTTCTCACTTTCGTTTCCTCGGCTTCTCATTTTTTCCCCTTTCTTGTTAAATACGGGTCACTTTTGCCAACTTATTTTTGATCGATACTTTCTAGCTCTTTCTTTTTTTTCCCTCTCTTCCAATTCCCTCATTTGGAGCCAGTCTTCACATTCCTTCTCAGTTTCTTTTCCTTAGCTTTTCATTTTTTTTTTTTTTTAATACGAGTCACTATGGCCAACTTATTTTTTGCTCATTAATAACACTTTATTTGTTTTCTCTTCAAATTCTGTCTTATTTGGAGCTCGGTAAAAAAACCATTCACTTTTCTCTTCATTAGTATTTTTTAAAGTGGCTGATATCTTACTCGTTTTAGTTAAAGTTAACAGAAGACTAGATTTGAAATTACAACATATATGAAATATTTTGTATTTGTGCTTTTCATTTCAGTACACGCGCAGATACATACGCATGTATATATAGGCTATGTGTGTGTGTACATAAATCTATCTATATGTATATATTTATATATGTATATGTATATATGTATATATATATATATATATATATATATATATATATATTTATGTATATGTATATATATATATATGTATATATATACATATATATATATATATATATATATATATATATATATATATCTATTTAAATATTATACGAGGAGTTCAAAGTTCTATGAAAATAAAAAATGAAAAAAAAATATTAAACAATTACTCTGAAAATAGCAGCCTCAATGGAGCGAAAGTATAATGAAACAGAATGGCTAACACATACCAAGCTTGATTGAAACCAGGAAAAATAGATTTAACCAGACCTCATCTAAGCAGTTGATTGGAAAAGCGATTTAAGGATGGTCAGGAGGACCTCAAAGACAACCCACTTCACGCAAAAAATGTGCTTTAGTACCTCTAGTGGATAGAGATCATTAGTTTTATCGATACATGATAATGAAACTCTTTCTTTTGAGTTGGACATTTTTTTTTATCTCATTCCAGCTCAGATTACTTTTTTTTGTTCCTGGAGATAATTCCCATCAATATCTTTTTCATTCAAAGCAATTTGCAAAGAGGGTTCCAGCTGCCAGTGTACAGTAGACCTCCTGGGTTGTGGCAACAGTGTTTGGGATTTTTTTTATCTCTTCAAAAACATCCATACGTCAAGAACGTGGCTAAAAACGACAAACCATAGGACCTCCTCAGCCTTGTCGGAATATTTCTTGCATTAGAACCTGATTTTTCCACTTATTGTGGTTTGGATCTTTTTGCCTAAACGAGGACATATGCTTAAACATTAATTGCAGAGTTATATATATTTTGATGTTTTGCATTTCTCTAGTTACCTTTCTCGTATATATGCTGAAATATTTGTAATCTTTATAAAAACGAAAAAATATTCGACTTTCATACATATCCATGTTAACATAGAAAATTACTTTACACCAGTGCTCTGACTGCTCTTCTTTTAACATTTTTATCAAGAGCATTTTTCTTCTTCCTGTACCCTTCTCTGCAGAGAATTCGAATCTACGCCATTTCTTATTTTCTTTATCTCTTCTCATCGTAGAACTCAAAAACCTCCTCAAAAGGCATAGGTTTTTTCGATTCCCAGCCAAGGAAGATGCTTAAACATTATGTTAAAGTCCTCTCAGTCCTCTGGTTGTAAGTCTTCATACCCTGTTAACATAATTAACATATATTACGTATATATATATATATATATATATATATCTATATATATAAGCCCAAATATATATTCCTGGCTAAGGAAGATACAATTATATTAAAGTCCGTCCTGGTTCATATATAAGATTCAACATATAAATATATACACACATATATATATATATATATATATATATATACATATATATATATATATATATATATATATATATATATATATATACACCACATAAACACCACACACATATATATATTTGTTGTGTGTGTATATATTTCGTTCTTACATCTATGCTATTGAGTTATTTCAAATCTTAAAATCTGATCACTAATTGCAGTAAATACTCTATTCCTTATTGAGAAATTATATATATATATATATATATATATATAATATATATATATATATATATACATACGTATGTATGTATGTATGTGTATATATCATAGAAATATTCATTTTTATAGGAATGTCTGTTACGGCTGGCTGGAAATCAGGGTACTCAGTTGAATATTAGAAGTTATAAATCACTGTTTTTATTTGTTAGTTATTTTTCTTTATTGATAGATTTACTCTTTCCGTTCATGACACAATGAATATAAAATAGTTACGTAGTCATATATAACATTGATCTTATTTTCCTCGTTATGGCCATCATTTCGTTAGTATGTAAAACACACGGACATCTTATGAATAATCCACATATCCCTGCTCCTGAATGATGTGAGTGTAAAGTAATGATAACAATTAAATATTTGTTGTGTGAATGTCCATAGTATAATCAGCAGCGGCTATCAAGTTTTGGAAATAAATCGATCAGTGAAACTTCAACATTTGCAATTATTCCAGTTATAAACTTCTTGAAAATTGTAATTTAATTGACAAAATATCAAAAAACAACAATATAAGTAAAAACCAATCCTTCGGGCCTGCCCTGCAAGAGCTGATAATTAGGTCAGTGGTCTGGTAAAACTATTTTAATAGTAGTAATCTGTAAACGAATATTTTTCGAACTCCTTAATCCCTCCATGTTTAATTCGACGAGGTCTTTTACGTCTTAAAATCTCGCGAGAGTTTCACTTGTCACTCGCCACTTCTAAGATATTGTTTTATAGGAATCTCGAAAACAATGTGGAGTCAGATTTCACCAAAGGGGCGGAACTCATAACCACAGGGCATTATCTTGCTTGCTTTATTATTATTATTATTATTATTATTATTATTATTATTATTATTATTATTATTATTATTATTATTATTATTATCTTGAAGATGAACTCTGTTCATATGGAACAAGTTCACCAAAGGGGCCATTGACTTGAAATTGAAGCTTCAAAAAAAATATGATGTTCATTTGAAAAAATTTGTTATTATTATTATTATTATTATTATTATTATTATTATTATTATTATTATTATTATTATTATTATTATTATTATTATTATTATTCAGAAGATGAACATTATTCATAATGGAACAAGTCACCAGGTCCATTGACTCGAAATTCAAGCTTCCAAAGAATTTGTGTTCATCATAAAGAAGTAACACGAGGTAATGGGAAATGCAGAAAGAAGAGATCACTTATGAAAAAAGAAAACAATAAATAAAACAATTAATAGACAATTAGATAAAAATGTAAGTAATTACAAAAGAAAAAATAAATAAACAAACTAATAAATCAGTAGCGAAAAATGTAAGTAAAAACTGGGCCACGTACTCTGTTCTCCCCTGGGGAGATGTAAGAAAAATGTAAAGCAGGTTATCGAAAGAGTTATTCCCCATTTTTTCCTTCCAAGAGCGAGAGGACAATTCAGGACAATTGTGTGAATTGGAAGTTAATCTGAAAGTAGAGTCGGCGAGGGAGGAGAGAGATGTCCCACCGGTGTGTCGTAATTTTGGAATTTTATCTTGTCTCTTTCCTTCTATGAGGGGAAATGGGTCTCGTTGGGGTTCAATAATTGTGGTTTATTCGTTTTTCCTTCTTTTTTTTAAAGGTTAATTCCATCTAATTTGTGATTGGGTTTGTTGAGGTTAATTTTTGAAACTTGAAGGGTTTGGTAGAAT
>NC_089793.1:24332823-24340323 GCF_040412425.1 Macrobrachium rosenbergii | reverse complement strand
TATATGTATATATATATATATATATATATATATATATATATATATATATATATATATATATATTTCAGATTCATTAGTAATCAGAGTTGGTACTTTCAGAAACACATTCCTATTTTTATCGAATTTTTTTGATTATGTAACGTTTTACCAAACGGTCATACAATCATGCAAAACCTTATGAGTTTAGTCTGTGATTGTATTCTACATAAGTTTTTTTTTAAATCTATACAGTAGACATTGCAGTATACTTGAATCTGAAGCAGCCTGAATGTCTTTTTATTCACAGAAGAGGTTCGAGAACCAGTGGAAATACGTACTTCTGCTTCCGTTGAAACTGACACTGAAGACATCTGCTAAATAGATTTCCCTGACGCGGAATGCTCAGTAGGTTCATTTTGATTATCTCAATCCACGCTTACATTGGGGTCTTCTTACGACAAAGATGAAAAGTCGTGAAATGTATGTAAGAGATGCTCTTAAGGTATTCGGTCATTTAAATTTTCCTTTCCTCTTTCCGTGAAATTTCACTACATTTCGGGATATCAAAAATTGGCTTTTACCAGAATTTGGAACTTTTTTATTGCATCTCTAAATGAAGAAAAAACTTTCTTTCTTAATGTTTTTATTCAGTCTCACAGTCTCTTGTTTCTTACGGTGTATGCGTTCCATCTTGTTACATTTTCTCCTGGATGTGTCTGCATTGTGTGTGTGATGATGCATGTGTGTGTTGTTGGCAGCGCGCGGGCGCGATGTGGCGCATTATAAAGCTACCAACCTCAGCACCTCCTCTGCCATTATCGGCAGAGCCATTAAGGCAGACTCCAGCCTAACTCTGCCGTATCAACAACCTTCGTGGCTCCAAAGCCATTGTGATAAGAACTTAATTTTGACACAACGCCCTCTGCTAGATTTTACTCTCCTTTAGAGGGAAGAAAAGCGATGTTTGTTTTGCTTATTTCTTCTGTCGTGATTGACATCGCATATTCTCTCTCTCTCTCTCTCTCTCTCTCTCTCTCTCTCTCTCTCTCTCTCTCTCTCTCTCATTTTATACATACTATACTATGCAGGCGTATACATTTGGAATGCAATGATTTGAGTCTAATGCTCTCTCTCTCTCTCTCTCTCTCTCTCTCTCTCTCTCTCTCTCTCATTTGCCATGCTGTACTAGGCAGGCGTATACATTTGGAATGCAATGATTTGAGTCTCTCTCTCTCTCTCTCTCTCTCTCTCTCTCTCTCTCTCTCTCTCTCTCTCTCTCTCTCTCCTTTGCTGTAACAAGTTTTGCTTCTTTTGAGACTATCTCTCAGGAGTTTCTTTTGGGCTCAGTCAGCTGAGCGGGAAATTTTACGCGCAAAGTTGAAAGTGAGGCGATCAAGTTGTTAACTGCCTTGCCCCTTCATTGAGCCTCGATGGAGTTCGACGGGGATGTTCAGATGTGTGTAAGATGGCCTTGCGTTTAGGGGAAAACGTTTAAAATGTTTCATGTCAGATATTTTAAACTTTTCGGGTTAAAATGTTTATTTGACGCTTGAGAAAGATGGATCTTTGAGTTAGTAAACAAGGGAAAAACGTTTAACGTTTATTTTGCTTTTAAGAAAGATGGAGCTTTCACTTGAATTAGTAAACGGGCAAAAGTTAACGTTTCAATCAACGTTTTAAGGCTAAATCGTTTATTTGACGTTTAAGAAATTTCTCTTGGAATTGTAAACAGGGCAAAAACGTTTAAAATGTTTCGAGGTAAATATTTCAAACGTTTTAGGTTGAAACGTTTATTTTGGCATTTAAGAAAGATGGCTCTTTCTCTTGAATTAGCAAGCTGAAAAACGTTTAACGTTTCAGGTCAAAATTTAAACGTTTTACGTTGAAACGTTTATTTGGCATTTAAGAAAGATGGATCTTTCTCTTGGGTTAGTAAAAGGGAAAAACTTTTAACGTTTTAAGTTAATAATTTACTGTTTCATGTTAAAACGTTTATGTGGCTTTTAAGCAAGATGGATCTTTGTATTAGTGAACAGGAGAAAACGTTCAACGTCTCAGGTTAAAATTTGTAAACTTTTTGGTTTAAACATTTATGTAGCTTTAAAGAAGTCTGGATCTTTTTCTTAAATTAGTAAACTGTGTGCAATAAATGACCTTTAAAAATAGTTAAAGGAACTCTTTTTACAGTATGAGAAAAGAATTATGAAGGCAGATAATTTTATCACTCTGGGGAAAAAAATTCTATTTTGGCCAGGGCTGGTCAGATAAAACGAGGCTTAATCAGATTTTGGCTTTATAGTACATCCAATTTCCTGTCTCCAGTGCCTATCATATTAAACATTTATTCCACTTACAGACTTCTCTTTTTCCCGCATGACTGTTAGAATTGCACATTTTTATTGTTAAATTTGTGATGATTTTTATACATATTTTATAAGAATGGTTACTTTTGATGTGATAGGAATGAAGAGGTCGTTCTTGTCATCTGAGAGCTGAATTACGGAGGTGAATTTTGTGAAGTCTGATTTCGTTGAAGGTAAAAGAAGATGCAGAGGTGGGAATTTGTAGGGGGGTGTTTCAGACAGATCTCTCTCTCTCTCTCTCTCTCTCTCTCTCTCTCTCTCTCTCTCTCTCTCTCTCTCTCTCTCTCTCTCCTCCCACACACATACATATATAGTATATATATATATATATATATATATATATATATATATATATATATATATATATATATATACACATATTCATATATACATATTTTATATAATATATATATATTATTATTGAATGATATAATGATATTGTAGATTAAGAATGTGGAATATCAACCATCCCGTCTCATTGAAGCATAACACTAGTAGTATTGATATAAATGGACAGCGAATTTTTTGGCTCTTTTATGGTTATATAATATATGTGTGTGTGTATAACTGAGTTACGAAAATATGGAACGTGATGAATATATATTTAATAAAGGCAATACCACACAGGAAAGAGAAGCGACAGAGTGGTGCTAGGCCTTTCGACTAACTATCCTTTACTTAACAGCATTGCCTTTATTTATTTATGTGTGTGTGTATGCGTGTTTTGCTACAAAAGCAAATAAAATGCCATTCGATTTTGTTATACCGTACTGCCATGCCACCGCACAGATATAAAGCTGTCTGAAGCGTTTAGGTATGGGTAAGTATGAACGTACGAGGGTGGTGCGGGTTGGGGGAAGGGTGGGTTGCCACACCTCTGATGAGCCCAAAATGGGTGCCTCAGGCCATCCCGGCTCATTATCGAGGGAGGGTAGAAACTGGCTCCCATCAATTTTGGCTAAGTATATCCATCCCACAGGAAAGTCTTCGGTTTAGGGGTTGGAGAGGTGGATGGTTGGAATGGGGGAGGGTAAGGAAAGAGGGGATAGGTGGAAGAAATCATCTTTCAACACATTGGCTTCTAACACGCGACCCATTATGGAGACAATGACGAAAGGCGTTGTTGTAAAGGACTGAAATTTACCTCTTTTCATTTTATGATTTTTGAGATAATAATATTTTTAGGGAGCTGAATATTTAAACATACCGAATGACAGTAATACCAGTAATTATGGTAATACTTGAATTTTTTGTTTTTTAGAAAAGTAATTCTAATATTTCGCACTTTGTAATTGGTTGCGTTTTTTTTAACACACGCTTCAGTTGTAAACCTGCTTGTTGTATTTGTTCATTCATTGTGTAAGTTTACGGTAGATTTTAAAGTCTTTTGATATGAGGTAAATCTCTCTCTCTCTCTCTCTCTCTCTCTCTCTCTCTCTCTCTCTCTCTCTCTCATTTCGTTTATGTACTTTACCAGTGCGTTGTTTATACAATGGGGATGCAATAATGTAAGTCTCTCTCTCTCTCTCTCTCTCTCTCTCTCTCTCTCTCTCTCTCTCTCTCTCTCTCTCTCTCTCTCTCTCATTCCGTACGTACTTTACCAGTGCGTTGTTTAAAGTTGGGATGCAATAATGTAAGTCTCTCTCTCTCTCTCTCTCTCTCTCTCTCTCTCTCTCTCTCTCTCTCTCTCTCTTACATACTTTACCAGTCAGGTGTGTGTGTGTGTGTACATTTGGGATGCAATAATGTGAGTATCTCTCTCTCTCTCTCTCTCTCTCTCTCTTGGCCTTACAAACTTTACCAGTCAGGTGTGTGTATTTACATTTGGGATGCAATAATGTTAGTATCTCTCTCTCTCTCTCTCTCTCTCTCTCTCTCTCTCTCTCTCTCTCTCTCTCTCTCTCTCTCTCTCTCTCTCTCTAAAGCAGAAGCATTTTCGAGGTATGACTTGTATTTTTATTAAATCCGATTATATATTTTTTTTCTATAATACTCTCCTCATTTTTAACAGGCTCCCGACCTCAAGTTTACGGCTGGTCTCACCTGTATACGTAATTCAGTTTGGAAATTATTGTTGGCGTTCGCGGTAAGCTTAACTCGGAAAAGGGATTTTTCACTTCCTGGGTTTATGCCAAGCTGTGTGTGTGTGTGTGTGTTGGTGTGGCGGGGGGGGAGGTTTGTGTCTGTGGTTGCGTAATACGAGAAAAAATGCTTCAGAAAAATGGGTAAAAATTGTGATTCCTTTTTCTGTGAAAATAAGTGTGTTTGTGTGTGTGTGGCTGTGTGTGTATGTTTGTGTGGTTGTGCTATGCGAGAAAAATGCTTTTGAAAAAGGAGTAGAAATTGCTAAGCTTTTCCCCTGAAAATAAGTGTGTGCGTGCGTGTGTTTATATGTGTGTGTTTGTGTATGTGTGTGTTCGTTTGTGTGGTTGCGTAATGTGATAAAAAAAAATACTTCAGAAAATGGGTAGAAACTGTGATACGTTTTTCCAGTGAAAATAATAATCTTGAAAAATGAAATCTCCCAATAATTTCTTCTCGAAACTGGAAAAATTACTGAAACTGAAAAACTGTACTTCTTGACTTCGGAATTCTATTCTTACCTTTGGTTTCAGGAGTCTTGCGATTGGCTATCGAATAAGAGGCTGGTCTGTCGCTATCTTCAGGTCTAATGCCTCCTCTTAATGTTTTTCTATATACTTTTCTCGCTTTCCATGGGTCCATGGAATCAGCTTTTACACTGACCTTCACGTTTGAAAAAGATATACCTAGATTTTTTTCATATTTTTGCCATAATTCTGGGTAATTTTTATTAATACATAACAAAATTTCCAGCGTTACAGTCCTTTGGAATGTACCACTACTCGTGCTCATATATATTTTTACATTTGTATTTATTTATTTATTTATTTATTTATTTATTATTTATTCAATTGTTAATTTATTTTTATTTTCTCATAACTGATCTCTTCTTTCTGCTTTTCCTATTAACTTCTGTCACTTCTTTCGAATGAACATCAGATTCTTTAGAGGGCTTGAATTTCAAGCCATTGGCCCCTTTGGGCTTGTTCAGTATGAATAGGGTTCATCTTCTGAATAATAATAATAATAATAATAATAATAATAATAATAATAATAATAATAATAATCATGTACAGAGCTAACACGGAAACCCACTCGAAAGAGAAAAAAGATAATTGAAACAGGGCAGTCCTCCCACGGACATTTTGGTTCTTTCTTTTTTATGAAAGAAAATTGAATTTGGGGAAGGTACGCGGTTGTGAGTCTTCCTGAACAAGGGGGGCACTGGGATGAATGATAGCAAGATAGCAGTCTCTCTCTCTCTCTCTCTCTCTCTCTCTCTCTCTCTCTCTCTCTCTCTCTCTCTCTCTCTCTCTCTCTCTCTCTCTCTCTCTCTCTATATATATATATATATATATATATATATATATATATATATATATATATATATATATATATATATATATATATACACATATATATAAACAATGTATATATATGTGTATATATATCTCTACAACTAAGAGTAACAAATTATTATACTGTAAAATTATTATTATTATTATTATTATTATCGCCATATTAAATGAGGTAGTAGTGGTAAATACCAGACTTAATTAACTTTTGGGTTTTTTCGTCGCCAAAATAAATTCCCTATAAAAAAAAAATCTACTTGGAGATCGGAGCGAATATTGCCTTCATATTTCATTTATTTTTCACAGGTCCTCGACGCCACGCAATTTTCGGCGCTAAGTGTTTATTAACGATTTGGGAGTAATTATTTAATTAATATATCGGTGTACTTAGGAAGTTTTCCAATAACTTTTTTTTTCGCCAAATTTATAGGACGTGAATCTGTGGTGCAGCCTCGGGGTGGGTTAAATGGATGGGATTAATCAACTGATAATGTTTACGGTAAATATTTGTGTGTATGTATGTACATTATGTGTGTATGTACAATATGTATTTATGTATGTAAATGATTGCATGCATGTATGCATGCAAGTGTGAAAATATATACATACATATACATATATATATATATATATATATATATATATATATACATATATATATATATATATATATATATATATGTGTGTGTGTGTGTGTGTGTGTGTGTGTGTGTGTATGTATGTATGTGTGCTTATGGTAATTTATATACTTGTACAAATATGTGTGTATATATATTCATATATAATATATACATATATATATATATATATGTGTGTGTGTGTATATCACATTACCACAGGTGAAAAAATAAGAGAGGCATGATAAACGAATCACGTGTTAAAGTTATTATAATTTACTTATATATATATATGTACTATATATATATATATATATATATATATATATATATATATATATATATATATATATATATATACATACAACGAAATAAGTTTCTATATATAAACTTACTGATACATCATATTCAGCTACTGAATATTTCATGTTTGACGTTGTGATAATAATAAACAGGTGACCTTCATTTAAACTCACGTTCGGTGACTTAGTGCATTTGAATGCATTAACGGTTTTTGTTTGTGTTTCAAGATGATTTGCATACAGACGTGTTCGAACACAATAAACATAGTGTTGTGATTTCGCTCGAAGGTCGTGGTATTAACAACATTTACATGAACTGTATTGCTGATATCGACAAGATACGTCTTATCATTGGTCTTCTAGTCCTGGGGCTTTTAATTGTTCGTGTATGTTTCTTAGCCTATTCTTTATTTTACTTTTGGGGAAGGGCTGGGGGGGTTGGTGAAGCTCATCCAAGCCGGGTCCCAAGCCCGGATTAACAGGGTGGATTTAATTCAGGAATGGCATCAGAGTCCTTCAGAACTTCTCAGTTCCAGAGGTCCTTTATCCCTCATACCGTTGGACTGTGGAACAGTCTCCCTGAGGATGTCGTGCAATTGGAACTTCAGAAGTTCAAGCGAAGATGCAATGCATTGCTACCCTGATACAACTCTGTTTGTGCTTCAATAATTTACTTACATTTTATTATATTTATTTATTAATTTATTTTTTCTTTTTTAATAAGTGATATCCTCTTTCTTTATTTCCTATTACCTTCTGTTATTTATTTGTAAAGAACACAGTATTCTTTGGAAGCTTGAAT
>NC_089793.1:24325323-24327823 GCF_040412425.1 Macrobrachium rosenbergii | reverse complement strand
TCTCTAAGGGACGCGTTCCACTCGGAACTGGAGTAACTTCTGGGTGATGGATGCGTCGTAGATTTTTTCTTTTAGTCTTGTTATTTTCTCGAGCGATTTAATGTAGTTTTTTTATTTTTACTTTTTTATTAGGAGTATTTACGTGCGTGTGTGCATGTGGATTGCATGAAGTTAGTTTTTTCAATTATTATTATTATTATTATTATTTTTATTATTATTATTATTATTATTATTATTATGTTATTATTATTATTATTATTATTATTAAGAGGATGAACCCTATTCACATGGAACAAGTCCACAGGGTCCACTGACTTGAAATTCAAGCTTCCAAAGAATATTATGGTGTTCATTTGAAAGACGTAACAAAAGGTAATAGGAAGTACAGAAAGAAGAGATCAGCTATTTAAAAAAGAAAAAATAAATTAACAAATTAACAAAAAGAATAGATACAAATGTAGGTAAATTATTAAAATGCAATGAGAATTGTTTTAGGATAGTAATGCATTGCTTCCCTCGCTTTAACTTTTGAAGTTCCACTTGCACAACATCCTCAGGGAGACTGTTCCACAGTCCAATTATTTATTTTAAAAAAAGGGGGGGGACAATTACACTCGCCAAGTGTGTATATTTGGAGTTGATGGCTCTTGCTGAGATCACGTATGCGTATAATACGAGTAGAATTAAAATAACCCCCACTTCCCTACTCTCCTTCCCACCCTATTTGTACCAGTTTTTTTCACCTTGTATGCAAAGTTTTATTTCCTTCTATAACAGGAATTTTATTCGTTTAATTTATTTATAATTTTTTGTTTCTTTACTTCTTTAACTGTGTATGTACATTTCCTTTTTCAGTTATACTGCCCTGTTCTGTGGCTTTCCTTTTCAATAATTTACGTCCCTGTAGGGAGTTAGTGCTGTCAGTGCACCTCACTTTGTGCACTGTAGGCATTGCTTAGGGTTCTTTGCAACGTCCCTTCGACCTCAAGATGTAACCCCTTTCATTCCTTTTACTATAACTCCGTCCATATTCTCTTTCTTCAATCTGACTTTCCAGTTGTTTCATAGTGCAGCTGCGAGGTTTTCCTCCCGTTACACCCTTTTCAAACCTTTTAATCTTACCCTTCAACTGAATGACCTCATAGGTACAGCGCTTGACCATAACCCAAATTTTTTATTCCATTCTTTTTCATGAATTTACATATATCTGCCCGTTCTATTAATTGATTATTGCTGTACTATCGTAATTATTCATTACACAGCCAAATGGACATTTAGGATTTCTCGCTATCTCTAAATCCAGTGGGGATTTTTTCTACTGCTTTATACAAATTATGAAAATCTTCTTTTGCTCCTACATACGACGCGACGGTCTGTGTGTAGCCTTCTTTAGGAGAATCCGAGGTCATTTGCATAAATAACGGAAGACGTTGTCATGGTGATTTTCCAAGGATGGAGATGATACGAGCGCCTGACTTTCCTCTAGAATACAATGATGATGCAACAAGAAGGAAGGAAGGTCTTTGATATCAATAATTGAATAAGACGTTTGCCTCACCTAATGAATAATCCACATATCCCTGCTCCTGAATGCTCTAAGTGTTAAGTAATGATAACAATTCAACATTTGTTGTGTGAATGCCCAAAGTATAATCAGCCGTGGCTATCAAGTTATGGAAATAAATCCATCGGTGAAATTTCGTCAGAACTTCAACATTTGCAATTCACCCAATTATAAGCTTTTTGGAAAGATGTAATTTGATTGACAAAATATAAAAAAAAGAATATAAGTAAAACACATCCTTCTGGCTGATAATCAGGTCAGTGGTCTGGTAAAACTATTTTAATAATAATAATAATAAATAATAATCTTTGGCTCTGTGCTGTGTGAAGCGTTTGCTTGTGAATGGCAAAGTGTCGGACTGTGGAAGAGCCTCTCTGAGGATGTTATGCAACTGGAACTTCAGAAGTTCAAGCGAAGATGTAGAATGCATTACTGCCCTAATGCAATTCTCCTCGGATTTTAGTAATTTACTTACATGTTATCTATTTATTTATTTATTTGTTAATTTATTTTCATCTCTTTTATTAAGTGATCTCTTCTTTCTGTATTTCCCATTACGTTCTGTTATTCCTTTCTAATGAACACCATATTCTTTGGAAGCTTGACTTTCAAGTCAATGGCCCCTGTGGTGGGCTTGTTCCATATGAATGGGGTTCATCCTCTGAATAATAATAATAATAATAATAATAATAATAATAATAATAATAATAATAATAATAATAATAATAATAATAGTAGTAGTAGAATTTCTCACTCGACGTTTTGTATATATTTTTTTTTTGTAATTCGAATTATTCATAATTACGAGACGTCATTTTAGGTTGAATAAAAAGACATTCAAGTGATAAAGTCACGTACTTAAGTATCAGACGAGTCTGAAATATGATTCTGGAACTCGTTGCCGCCTTGCGTGTTTCTTTTTTTACAAGACTTTGT
>NC_089793.1:24162823-24320323 GCF_040412425.1 Macrobrachium rosenbergii | reverse complement strand
CAAGTAGATAAATGCGTTATTGATACTTGCACCAGGCGCTGGGAGTCTGATGCGAGCTGGAATGCATTGTAGAGAGTCTGAAGAAGTCAAATGTACGCGGAGTTTAGCCTCTAATTTCTTTCGTCTTCCTTACTTTATCTTTTGTCTTTTCCTTCTTCTTCTTCTCTTTATTATTTTATTCGTTATTCGTGTGATTTTGTATAGTAATTGAGTTTAATGTTTTGTACGCCAATCTTCATTTTAAAAAGCTCTTGCTTAATGAAAATGGTATTATATTTTTTAAGGGACACTAACGTTGAATAAAAAATGCAAAATGCATTTATCCCTCATGTGCGTCTTCATGTAAATTAGAGATTATTGTCGCTTTTCTTCGTTTCTTTTTTACTTCAGTTCTCTTCCATTTTTTTTTTAATTTCACTTCTCTTCCATTTTTTTAATTTCACTTCTCTTCCATTTTCTTTCATTTTACTTATCTTTCATTTCACTTCTCTTTCATTTTTTTTTATTTCACTTCTCTTCCATTTTCTTTCATTTCACTTCTCTTCCATTTTTTAAATTTCACTTCTCTTCCATTTTTTTTAAATTTCACGTCTCTTCCATTTGTTTTCAATTTCACTTCTCTTCCATTTTTAAAATTTCTCTTCCATTTTTTATTTCAACTCTCTTCCATTTTCTTTAATTTCACTTCACTTCTATTTTTTTTTTTTATCAAGAGAGGGCTGATTCCGTAATTAGCGACCATAATTCACTATTAGCCATTGAGTTCTCTTGCGAAGTCTAGATCTCCATCTCTCTCTCTCTCTCTCTCTCTCTCTCTCTCTCTCTCTCTCTCTCAAATCATTTCCTCTCATTTTGTGGTGGGGGATTTGGGAAAGGATTTCCTCTCAATTTTACAGGATGGGGGCAGGGGGCTTTATACCTCATTTTGGAATTGGAGGAAAAAATTTTACACCGGTGATTTTTCAGGCCGAGTTTTTTTTACACCGTGTCTTACTCCTGGCGGTGACTAATTAGTGGTGATGGGAAGGAAGAACTGATTTGTTTGTACTGCTTGTTCTTGTTTTTCAATGTTTCGTCTGTCTTCTGGTCCGTTCATATGAACCTGATTCTCTCATGGCCTGGTACATAACCTTACCTGTATGTTCATTAATTTTATATTTGTTTATCTATTTATTTATAAATTTGTTCATTTATTTTTTCTTTTTTTTAATAAGCGTTCTGTTCTTTCTGTATTTCCCTTCATCTTCTGTTACTGCTTTCTAGTGAACGTCATATTCTTTGGAAGGTTCTAGAACTTCAAGTCAGTGGACCATGTGGACTTGCTCCATATGAATAGCGTTCATTTATGAATATAATAATAATAATAATAATAATAATAATAATAATAATAATAGTAGTAGTAGTAGCAGTAGTGTTAGTAGTAGTAGTAGTAGTAGTAGTAGGTCACCTCCAATTCATATTTAGGTTTCCCGAGTATAAATTACAGAAATTGATATTTATTTGAAAAATTATTTACCTCATTAATTTAGTTGGTCTTCATTTGTAATCGTTCATGCCACATGTTCCAGATGACTCTCTCTCTCTCATCTGAAACGAATATATATATATATATGTATATATATATATATATATATATATATATACATATATAATATATATATATATACATACATACATACATACATACATACATACATACATACATACATACATACATACATATATATATAATGTATATATATGTAAACTTTAGTTCATACTTTAAAAAAAGTAGCCATTTTTACGTGCAGCTAAATAGCCACTCACTAAAGAAAAGCAGCCACTTTTCCAACATAGTTTTACAACAAAGTAGCCACTCTTCGGAAACTAGCCCTTTATTTACGAGGCAAACCGGGGCCTATCTCAAAAATTACCCACTTATTTGGTAAGAAATTAAACACCACTGGAAAAACTAACCACATCTTTTGTGTAACAAACTAGGCGCTTTCTCAAAAACTTGCTGCTCATTCCTGCAACAAGGAACTCTCTGAAAAAGAGGTACTTTCTTATATCTAATAATAATAATAATAATAATAATAATAATAATAATAATAATAATAATAATAATAATGACCTTCAGGAAGAAGAGAAGAAGAAGTGGTGCTGTATAATAAAAACCCACAATTATACAGGTATACTGTAATGTTTTTACCTTTTACAAATATAACAGTATGTCATTATAATTGTAGATTTTTGTTACACAGTAATAATAATAATAATAATAATAATAATAATAATAATAATAATAATAATAATAATAATAATAATAATAATAGTTTTAATAAGTCTTTGTAGAAGCGCTAACTTTATTCCCAACGTCAAATAACAAGATAATGTATAAAAAGAGAGTTTCATGTGGTAAAAATGCCAACAGATCTGAAACAAAATTATTTTAATAACATTTCTCTCTCTCTCTCTCTCTCTCTCTCTCTCTCTCTCTCTCTCTCTCTCTCTCTTCTTCGTCTTCTTCTTTCATCTTCTTCTTCTTCCAGTAGAAATAATTTGCGTCTTCAACATGACGAAAGGAGAGTCCTTAAACTCGTGTAATTTAAGTCAGGTTATTTGTTGTGGTTATAGCATTATTTTTGTGAGCTGTCTAAATAAAGCAAGAGACCCTCCCCCTCCCCCCACATGTTCTTTGGAATAGACAAAAGGGGAGACGCAGTAATATATATTCTTATATATTCTTGGGTCCCGTAATTAGATGACATTTTTCATGCCTCCCCATTAACTTCTGTGACGTCTCGAAACGGATGTGTTGTGATTCATGTTAATACGAAGGAAATGTTTAATTAACGCAATGAATCTTTCTTTCTCGTGTTGTGTGTGTGTGTGTGAGAGAGAGAGAGAGAGAGAGAGAGAGAGAGAGAGAGAATATCTTTTGGTTTACATTACATTTTCGGTGATGTAACTTAAGAGGAGGAGAGAGAGAGAGAGAATGCTTCACATCGTGAAGAAATTGTACAAATTTGCATCATAAATAACCTTTCTATTGTTGTATTTTTTGTCATTTTAGTTTAGCTAACCTTAGTAACATGGAGAGAGAGAGAGAGAGAGAGAGAGAAGAGAATTCTCTAATTCGTGAAGGAATTGTATAGATTTACACCTTATTTAACCTTGTCAGCAACCAGTGAGAGAGAGAATACCATCGTAAGAGTGAAATTGTACAAATTTGCATCAAATATACACCTTTCTATCTTTTATTTATTTATATTTTTTAAAGGAAAAATCGAGTTTTTCATTTACTTTCTGAAGGTGCGGATAGGAGGGTAGGAAGTTGGGTTAGGGGTTAGGGTTTGGAGAAGGGGAGGAAGGGAGGGAGGAAGGTGGTGTTACATTTGGGGATCATCAAAGTTATGCGGACGTTGTAAACATTTCTCCTTTCGCCGCTAGGTATCTTACAAGTTCTGCCCGAGACTGGGAACTTTAAGAGATTCATTTTTAACTGGGGAGGGGAAATTCAACCATTCTAACTTCGTTGAGTTTGTTGAATTGTGGTTTGAAGAATCTGGAGGACTTTAACTCTCTCTCTCTCTCTCTCTCTCTCTTTTTCTCTCTCTCTCTCTCTCTCTCTCTCTCTCTCTCTCTCTCTCTCTCTCAATAGTAGGCATGTATAAAACTGTTTTTATTACTCCTGTATTGAATGTGAACACACACACACACACACACACACACACACACCTTATACATATATATATATATATATATATATATTTATAAGTATACATATATACATATATATATATATATATGTATGTATGTATATATATATATATATATATATATATATATATATATATTTACTAATGTTATATATTTATATATATTATATATATTTATACATATATTTTATATACAATATCTATGTATAATATATATTTATATATATACATACATACATATATATAGTGTACATGTATGTATGTATGTATGTATATATGCATGTATGTATGTTCGTTACCAGTTAAAGTCTTCTCTTGTCCATGCTTTTGATTATGTGGAAGATTTTGCTTTTCAGGGTTACTTCAGAGTATAATTTTTTAGGCCTTTTCCCCTCTCCAGTTTGTATAAGTGAGAGCTATTCAGAGTTATTCTCAGTCGGAACGAGGAAGAGTTAAGGTACTTTATGTCTTGATATTTGCTTAAAATTAAATGCGTTTTGCATGAGAAAGAATATTATAGTTCAGAGTACCCATACTGTCAAACATTAAAGCAATAAAAAGCCGAATGAACGTAGTATTTTCTGACCCTCGGGACGTTACGTGCCCTGCATAACCTCTGACAGAGTCACCTTCATTCTGCCCTTACACTATCTTTATTACACACAGGAAATAATTTATAGATGCACTCCTTTTTTTTATTATGGAGATATTCTTGAAAGAAAAATTTCGCTCATATGGAACACACCAAAGTGTTTTCACTGTACTATTCCAGATTTGTAATGAATTAAAAAATACATTAGGGATACAGCAATACATCAATATAAATTCATAAGATGAAAATTGATTACATATTTATTAAAAATTAATTTGTTTTAGAAAAAAATATCAGGTAGCGATTTTCTATTTGCTGTTTATCAGCTCTAAACCATTTTCTTAGTTCTAAAGGAGGTTGGCTTGGGGTGGGGTGTCGGAGGGGGGCTGGGGTTTGTTTCTTGGGAGTACCTGGTGATATCAAAGGAGTTTGTAAAAGGAGGAATTTTAGAGAAACTTTTCTTTTAGAAGTGATGCCTGAAAGTTTTCCTTTTTCACTTACAAAAAAGAAAAATGTGAGTTTATAAAGAAAAGGAGAGAGAGAGAAACTTTGATCAGTCCTGTTACTATGGTTACGAAAGTGATTTTTTTAGGGTGACGAAATTTATTTTTTATGGTAACGAAGTTAGTCTTTTTATGGTAACGAAATCGATTTTTTTTTGGTGAAGAAATTTATTTTTTTATGGTAAATTTTTTATGATAATGAAATTATCTTTTATGGTAAAGAAATTGATATTTAATGTAAATTTTTTATTATAGCGAAATCGATTTTTTATGGTAAGGAAATTAATTTTTAATGGTAAAGAAATTGATTTTTATGTAATAAAATTGATCTTTTTATGATAACTAAATTTGAATAAATGTAAGTAGGCGTTATTCCTGGATGCTCTGCTTCTTTTGAATAAGCAGAAATTTTTTTATTTGTATAATTCCAGTTTTGAAAGAAATACATTGCTATCAGTTTGCTATTTCATGTTCCTAACATTGTCTGATTTTTGCAACGATTGTGGAAACCACTCTTTAGCACCTTATGACTTTACACGAGATCATGAATATTTGAAGGTTTTAAGCCGAACCATACACACAATATATATACAACAAGAGGATATATATGCGTGTGTGTTTGTTCGGGGTCTTTTGACGCCAACCCAACTGACTTTGAAAACGGGTTTTTTATTACAATTTTGGTACTAGAAATTAGTGGCTTATTCGTCTATAATTATTATTATTATTATTATTATTATTGATTTCCCTAATACTGCCAATGAAGAAAGAAGCTCCAGCGGAATATACAGCAGCTGCTGAGGTAATGATGCGGCAAATTTTATGGTCCGGAAAAGCCATTAACTTTATTAACTGTCTTTGTAATATGATGAATATTTATTTGAAATTATTAACTGCCTTTATAATACGATGAATATTTATTTGAAATTATTAAGTGTCTTTATAACATGATGAATGTTTATTTGAAACTGTTAACTGTCTTTATAAAGTGATAAATATTTATTTGAAACTATTAGCTGTCTTTATAATATGATGAATATTTATTTAAAACAGTGGCTCAACTCGAATAGTATAGAGAGCGGGGATGACCCCAGTAACTGTGACGCTAGTCTGTCATTTCAAGAGGTTCAATTAGTTACTAAGTCCGAGAAAGAAAGTGATGGAGAGCTGAGGTGATTTACAGACATGCAACAATAACACACACACACACACACACACACACACACACACACACACACACACACATATATATTATATATATATATATATATATATATTTATATATACTTATTTATTTATTTATATAGCATGTATATATATACACACACGCATATATGTATATACTGTATATACATACATAAATCTTCACTCGTACACTTAAGAGGTCAAGTCTTAAGCGTACTTACCATTCCAGTTTTTAATGAAAATTCGCGGATGATTGGCAGCTGTAAAATGCTGAATAAATGGGTTTCACATACACTACGCATTTATATTATTTATATCCAAACATTTTTCTGATAATTGAAGCATCCGTGAGAAGAAAAATATTTATTATTTTCCAGTTGTAGTTTTAATTTGGTTCCCTGTCCGGGATTAATTAGGAGTAGAGTGACGTGAAATCCCCCAAAAGCGGATTTCGAAAAGTCTAAAAATCACCCGTGGATGATATCCGAGCTGTGACTTTAATTTTGATATGGATGACTGAGTGCTGTGTTAGTGGCTCACCCAAATTTCTATTTTTCGATGCACGAAAACTCGTCATTGAGAAATCGCAACTCTACAAGTAGTATTTTTTATTTTGTTTATTCTTTATTGATCTGTTGACCTCAAGTTTATTATTTATTTGTTAACTTATTTTTTCTTTTTTAATAAGTGAGATCTCTTCTTTTGTTCTTTTTTATTTTCTAATAAGCGAGATCTCTTCTCTTTACTTCCTGTTACTTCTTTCAAATGAACACCATAATCTTTGGTAGTTTGAATTTCAAGTCAGTTTCCCCCCTATGGGCTTGTTCCATCTGGATAGGGTTTATCTTCTGAATATTCTGAATAATAATAATAATAATAATAATAATAATAATAATAATAATAAATAAGAAGAAGTAGTAGTAGTAGTAGTAGTAGTAGTAGTAGTAGTAGTAGTAGTAGTAGTTGTTGTTGTTGTTGTCCAACGATGAGCAAAATACTTGACTTTTTAAATTTAAAGATGAAAATACATTACAGAATTTCTTTTTGTTTTTATTAATAAAGTTCTATTCATCCATCTCGCCTACCTGAAGTCGAAGACAATTCTTCTCAAACTATTTCACAGAAACGCTTTAAAATCGGAAAGTTCTTCTTCTTGAGATTTTCATGGCCCTTTTTGTTCGTCCGAATCCCTGTAGGAATAATCTCTCTCTCTCTCTCTCTCTCTCTCTCTCTCTCTCTCTCTGACGCTTCGTAAAACGTCTTAAGAGCCCATTCTTAAATTGTTTCAATTTTATCTGTTATTTTATTCTTTTCCGTAATTATGTAAACAGTATGTATGTGTGTGTATTTATTTACTTATTTATTTATTTTTCAGTAATAACATCCATATATATGAACAAAAGCATCCCGAAATTTGTTCATAAGCTCACGTATGATGATGGTAACGACACTCTTATGATTGATAGCTGTGAGAGGGATGACTGTTAATGAGATTGAAATGCCGGGTGATCATTGCTCCTTCTAAGTTGGGGGGGAAAAGATAATGACATCTAATTATGTATTATAACGCCTTGATAGACGGTTTTGATGATGTGTGTGGTTATTAAACTGATGACAGTAATGATCGTGATAATGATTGATTGTTATATTTTGACGACAGGAATTGTGGCGGTTTTGTTATTTTTTTTAAACAGGATACGTTTGGCGTATCTTTAAATTGTGGAGGTCATCCGGTTGAATAGGTGTTTTGGAATTTTGTTATATTCATAGTATTTAGTACAATTTAATTTATTTTTAAGCCTCACAGTCAACCGTTTAAGAAAGGAGTGTCATGATAATAACATAATAATAATAATAATAATAATAATAATTATTATTATTATTATTATTATTATTATTATTAATATTATTATAATTATTATTATTATTATTATTATTATTATTACTATTATTATTATTATTACACAAACGACTCCGTCATCCTAATGGTCTTGCCTGTAAGAACGCATTATTGGGAATGTCGTCAAAATGAACCCGAATGATTGCTATGTCACCGTATTCTGCCGCGAAGACAAACTTCGTCTCTATGACATAATTGTTCTGACAAATAATTGTATTTGCCTTCCATTTTCGATAATCAATTTCCATCTGAAATTTCAGCTGTGACAGGAATCTGACGTGAAATCTGTGTCAGATTTCTCTGCTGACAGATGCCAGCAGTTTGTCATTCCCTGTGTGACAAATGGCCTCCAATTCGTATTCCAGTGAGGCCTGGTTTTTTTTCATATGGGAATTCCAAAGTTGCTGACGAATGAATTATATTGTGTACTACATCAATTTACATTAATTTTGTTTATAATGTATTTGAGTGTATTTCATTGCTTATATGATATATTATGTGGAAAAGTTTTAGCCAGTTTATGATCTGAAACTGAATCGTTATCTCCCTTTTATTAAATATGGTGTGTATATGTAGGAAAACATTATCTATTATTCATCAGAAATGGCTTTTTCATTTGACGGAGGTCACTCACAATTATCTAGTGTTTTAAACATTTTTATAATAACTGACTTGATTTCCTCATTACCAAAAGGGTTGAGCAAATTTACCGAACTATCTTGTAATAGTTTGTAAATAGGCATTTGAATTTTTGTCCCTATCCTAGACAAGTATTTTGTAAAGTATTTTCAGAGTTTAGACTCACGACAGAAATCAGTTAGTGATAGTGAAGCAGGAAGTAAACAATCCGTAGAATTTCAGTGTCATTTCAGTGTCTTTACTGTTAAAAAATGGGACTAGGCAACTCTCTCTCCCCTGACAGAATGTTGCCCTTTAACGCTCCACCTTTTTCTGTCTGTATATCTGTCTGATATATTACACAGCATCCACAACTTATATATATTAATTTTTAGGATAAATCGATTATTCAATTTGGTATTCAACGAGCGAACATTTTTGCTATTCCATGTGTGAAGATGATTACAAGATTTATTCCATATATCTTTGTTTTGATGCAATTTATAGCATATATAATTCATATATACGCTCTTTATTTATTTTGTATTTCGTCTCATTGAAATATATTCTTTTTATTTATTTTTACCTATTTATTTCAAGTACAAATCGTTGTTTCGTCTCCTTTTATTCTCAGAATTAATTACTAATTACGTTATTGTAATTATTACCCATTATTTTTGTGCTTAATTTATTCAGGACATCCTGACTTACTGTATTTCATTTGTACGAGTTCTAAATCCGTCTGTATTACTGATTTACTGTTTCCGTGTTTGAATATAAATCTCTTATAAATCTCATTTTCCGACCACTTATTACAAGATTCATTTCCACGTAATCAGATTGTCTCATTGTACATTATACATTATACTGTATTTCACCAGTGATTCACTATTACGCAACTTAGTGCAAGTAATACATTGTAATTTGGTACTGTTGCTTATTTAATGGAAAATATTCATGTCAAAGAAAACATGTTGATGTACTGAATTTGAAAAGGAAGTTTTCATGGTTAATTTAAGTTTTTAAATTTAATAAAACATAAAGGTTGAAGGTAAAATTCGCTTTCAAAGTCCATGCCAAAAAGGTGTAGGAATTTGTTCTCTGTTCTATCTAATATATATATTTGTGTGGTGTTTGTATGTATATATATATATATATATATATATATATATATATATATATATATATATATATATATATATATATATATATATATATATATAGAGAGAGAGAGAGACTCATTGTAATGAAGATCAGGGTAAATAAGAAACGTTAAAGCGAGAGAGAGAGAGAGAGAGAGAGAGAGAGAGAGAGAGAGAGAGAGAGAATGTTTGCTCGAGACCGAACCTCCGTTTACCCTGCTAGGTCTCTCGCTGATGAGATTTTCGGATTTTTGAAATGAGCGGACTATCATTCATTCTCCCTTTGCTTATTTTGTCTCCCTTCTTTCAGCGAAGCCAATCTTAATTAGGGATTTCGTTCTTCATTGTCCTCTTTCTTTCCCTACTGCTAACACTCACCCCCCTCCCCTTCCCCCGGCCCGACCAGCAAACATACTTCCCCCAACCCCATCCCGTTCGTACTCCATTCCTCCTACTTTGCTTATTAGCCGTGACTTTCAAAATAGTATGATTAACTTATATTTTTTTCGTGTATTTTTGTCCTTTCACCGAGTTGTTCAGGGATAATATTTGTGTTATATATATGTATGTATGTATGTATGTATATATATACATATATATAGTTGTGTGTTCTGGTGTGAGCATGTGTTCATATGTGTATGTATGTACGTGAAAGAGAGAGAGAGAGAGAGAGAGAGAGAGAGAGAGAGAGAGAGAGGCCATGGTAAAATTATAACTTGAAATATATTCCCCCTCTTCAGGAGTAACAGTGTCAGCAGCTACGACCCAGGTAAATAAATGAATAATAATGTTAATAACCTATGATTGTTTACTTTTTTATTATTTAAGTCTATTTTTTAGGACTGGTGTCCGATTCTAACCAATACTAACCATTCTCCAACTCAGCCCGTATAGTAACTCTAAAGGAACTGACTCATAGACTCACTAGCAACCCGTCCAATTCCTGACAATTACAGAACATTGAAAAAGGAAATGACGTCATTAGGAGATATTTAAGACCTGGAATGATAAAATTTCGGTTACACCTGCTGCGTGTGACCCCCACCCCACACCTCTCAAATGCCGCCAGGGATGTTAACTCATTTCACTTAATTGAACTGGGTGCTCTGAGCGGCGTATGAATGAAGACTCCACTAGTTATGTATTAGTATATATATATATATATATATATATATATATATATATATATATATATATATATATATATATATATATATACTGTATATATAATCTAATCTTTCGTTTTAACGTGCTTTTTCCCATTTTTTCTATATGGGGTAGAAAATATGCCTTCTTTACGAAGGACTTTGATTTGGCGTTGTAGGCCGTAGTCTCGATCGGTTGTCTCACCTGACACCGCTTAGACCCTGGTAACGATATGTACGTGTATCGTGCCAATCCTCAGCTCCTTTTCTCCCAAGCCAGCGAGGAGAACTGGGCGGTCTAAAGTTCGAGACGTGTGAGGTGTCTGTTATGTTTTAGAAGATGTTGGAGGGCTTTGTTTATGTGTGTATTAGTCTGTAACACCCATTTGCTTTTCAGCAAACATATCCGTTGATTACACACGTAATCCCGGGGTATCATGGATAGCAAAGTGTTCGCCTTCACTGGACCAGCGCGTCGGCTGCGGATTTGAACCTGCGCCACGGACCTCTACGAAGTCTTAGGCCGCTGTTCTACCGACTAAGCTTTACCGAGGCTCTTACTGTATATATAATATATGTGTATATATGTATATGTATATATACATATTTAAATATAATATATATATATATATATATATATATATATATATATATATATATATATATATATTATATGTATATATATAATATAAATAAGTATCTATTTAAATATAAAATATATATGTATATATATATATATATATATATATATATATATATATATATATATATATATATATCTATAAATAAAATATATATGTGTGTATGTGTGTGTGTGTATATCGTGTGTGTATATGCATATTTATATAATGTTCTGGTTCTACTGATATTGAAGACCTGCCACACGCATATATCCTGATGTCAAGGGTATAGATTAAATATTATATATGTCTCCCTCTCCCAGGCAGAGCACATTTCCTCAGCTAAGTGTTGTATGACTGCAGTTGAAGAGCTTAAATTATTCTGTTCAAGGTAGTATCTCTCTCTCTCTCCTCCCAAAAACACATGCCAATATTTTCTTCTCAGTATTGATATAGTAAAACAGCATAAATTATCTCTCTTGGCTCTCTCTCTCTCTCTCTCTCTCTCTCTCTCAAAACACAAGGAGAATCTCTCTCTCTCTCTCTCTCTCTAATCTCTCAGGTGTGGGTACTTCTGGAAGCAGAAAGTATATTGCATTTTTTAGAAGGTCAGTGTTTGTATATAATTATATATATATGTATATATGTGTGGTGAGGAGAGTGAGAGAGAGAGAGATACACTCTCGTTTATATACGTAATAACACACGGGTCGCTTCATCCTTACGTGAGTATATCAGCTATAAAGCGCGACTCGTTGGTTAAGTTTTGCTGAAAAGTACAATTTTGTTTTGGGCGAGGAGTGTGTATCGCCCTCACGCCAGGTTGGTTTTCCTACCACCTGTGGATATCGTCTCGCATCATTTGCCTCTTGCAATTTTTGTCTACGATGGAATATTAAACTTTCAGGGTTATTTTGTGGAAGTTATTAGTCGACCTACACTGAAAATTCAGGATGTCTTTATGACGCTTCACTGATGACGGAGCTTGGACATTTTTTTTAAGTCTACGGTCATCGTACTCCATCGTAGACCCGCTATTCACGCACATTCTCTCTCTCTCTCTCTCTCTCTCTCTCTCTCTCTCTCTCTCTCTCTTTGCCTGAACCTTCAAATTCTGAGGCTTGGCAGTTAAATTCAATTTTCCATCATTAGATAATGCGATTATAGTTATGTGTATTATAGTATTAGAGACGGTCTTGTCTTGGGATTACGTGTGATATACAGTATACTGACTAATGACGATTTCTTACGATGTATAAAGCTCACGAAAGTTAATAATTCGTCCATTTTACTTCTTGCCATCTATGTAATGCTTAGTGGCTGCCTTATTTACATGCACACTGTTCTTGATTTTTTGTTGTGTTATTCAAATTGTCCTTTGTGTTAACTGGCATGCAGAAACATTGTGACGTGGAATAATTTAACCAGTCCATATTACGTGGAAATTAATTAGCGGTTTGTCCATTGTCTCAGGTATATATTCTCCTAATCCTCTTGAGATAGTCTTAGCTTAAGTACGAACACTTCAGAACTACTGATTTCAGTCTTAGAAAGAGCGATAGTTTGAAAGTGGCTAGACTAGTGCCGAAGAGTAGTCAGCAGGAAAGGAATTTTTGAGTTGTTGAAGCATTACAAGAAGCCCACGAATAAGGATGCAGAGAATAGTCTTAGACAGAGTGGAGAGGAGCGCTCGTAAAGAAGGTGGAACAAAGGTCAAACGAAGAAGAAGAAGAAGACGTACAGGAAGAGAGACTGGGCAAGAAGATTGATAGCGACCATCTTTCCTGCACGTTTTAGGTTCATAGCAGCTTTAGAACAGAATGCTTTTGCAGGACTGTGTCGTGGTTTTGTAAAACAGAGAAGTGTGAGCTGGTCTCGAACACTAAAGTAATTCAGTGAAGTGAAAGAGAGAGAGAGAGAGAGAGAGAGAGAGATTTGTTTAGTAATTGAGTGGAGAGAGAGAAGGAAGCAGAGAAATAGATGAAAAGGAATGCGTATAGTAATGAATTAATTCAGGAGACTATATAAATAGAGAGAGAGAGAGAGATTTGTTTAGTAATTAAGTGGAGAGGGAGAGAAGGAAATAGAGAAATAGATGAAAAGGAATGCGTATGGTAATTAATTAATTCAGGGGATTATAGAGAGAGAGAGAGAGAGGCCATAATAATCTTCATTACCTCTGGACGGATGAAATAGGAGCACACGAATTACAACTAAAAAAGAGGAATAAAAAAGTTCAGTAAGGTATGGGAGGACGGGATAACGAAGAGAGAGTGGAGGAGAAAATTCAAATAAAAATGGAAGATGAGTAAACGATGCTATAGGAATGTAGAAACAGAGAGGAATAAAGGGAGAGGAATGTGTGTTAATTCCATCATTCTTAAGTTAACTCAAAACTACTCTCTCTCTCTCTCTCTCTCTCTCTCTCTCTCTCTCCAGTAGACAATGCCTTAAAATCCCCAATTTTTCGTTTGTTATTGCCTTCATTCTAGGTTTCCTCAAAACTGCTCTCTCTCTCTCTCTCTCTCTCTCTCTCTCTCCAGTAGACAATGCCCCAAAATCCCCAATTTTCGTTTGTTATTGCCTTCATTCTAGGTTTCAAAAACTGCTTTCTCTCTCTCTCTCTCTCTCTCTCTCTCCAGTAGACAATGTTTAAAATCCCAATTTTTCGTTTGTTATTGCCTCTCATTTTTAGGTTTCAAAACTGCTCTCTCTCTCTCTCTCTCTCTCTCTCTCTCTTTTGCACACACACGCACACAATTTAAACCAATACTTTACCAGTCAGATGTGTATACATCTTGGATGCAATGGTTTGAGTCGAATTCTCTCTCTCTCTCTCTCTCTCTCTCTCTCTCTCTCTCTCCTCAGCTAATAAAAGTATAAGCCAGCCACGTTATAACTGCTCTTCAGGAAACAAAGAGCCTCCTCTTTCTTACCCTTTTGAAACTCCTTGATGTTGGTTCATCTGTTCCTCTTGAGATAACTTGGAAATCAAGAGGTTGAGTCTCTAACGTGATTCTTCTGTTTTGTTTTTTCTTTGTAAATCGACTGCTGTAATACACACACACACACACACACACACACACACACACACACACACACACACACACACACACACACGTTTACTTTGCATTTCTTCACTGTAAGTCGTTGTGGATTATTTTGGCTCAAGGATCACGTAGTTTGTTTGAATTCATGTTTGTTTCAAGTTCAATCAGTTGTCTGTTGAATTCTTATACGTTTATGTTAAGATGTCTCTTTTGTTGCTTATTATAACAAGGGTTTGCGAAATATATCGTGAATAACTTTTGCTGAGGTTTACGGGAATCTGTAATTACCAGTAAGTTATTTAGTGTAAAATAGACTCGGACTAAGACTTCCTAGCTAATTGTATATATGTATGTATATATATGTGTGTGTGTGTGTTTGTGTGTGCGTGCGAGTGTGAAATGATAGATATGTAGCTATACAACCAAATTATTTCTGTTGCCAGTGAAAATAGCCTCATAAATGCAGATAATGTGCTTCTGAATTATTTAAAATCTTTTATTTTCAAGGTTTGAATTATTTGGCCACATTTCTGAAGAATGTCGATATATATATATATATATATATATATATATATATATATATATATATATATATATATATATATATATATATATGTATATGTATATGACTTTTGTACAAAAATGCCCACTTGTGGTTTATTTCTTAACCGTTTTATCTCCATTCGTTCATCACATCTCTTTCTGACTATCTCCATTCATGATGTTATTTGGTATAGCTATTGCCGAAATTTTCAGTTCCAGAGGTCCTTTATCCCTCATACCATTGGACTGGAACAGCCTCCGTGAGGATGTTGCGCAACTGGAACTTCAAAAGTTCAAGCGAAGATGCAACGCATTACTACCTTAATACTATTATCTTTGCATTTTAATGATTCACTTACATATTTATCTAGTTATTTATTAATTTGATAATTTATTTTTCATTTTTTAAGAAGTGATAAATTTTTTCTGTATAATAATAATAATAATAATAATAATAACAATAATAATAATAATAGTGACTAACCATGCATTCTTTTCCTACCGTAATTCGCACCGTGTCATCACGTTCCAGTCGGACGTTCCCACAGGTAAATTACTTAATTACTTGTTTGAGTCACATCGTTTAACACTCCACGCCACACGGGAATCGTGGACTGTCTTCAAGTCCCAGTAAGCTATCCCCCTAACCCCTCCAAATTGCAGTAGGCGGCTTCGTCGAGCGTCCGCCATAATGACTGGGGCTAATTGACTTTTCACGCTCAATTTGAGCCGTTGAACTGCGTGGAATCCTGGCCCCTCTGATTGAGGTGTTACGAATCCGATGGTGGAGTTAATTATCGTTTGTGGAACAGGTGATAAGAGGATTCGTTTTGAGGTTTTGTTTGTCTGCCTCTTTTATTATTATTATTATTATTATTATTATTATTATTATTATTATTATTATTATTATTATTATGCTTCAGAAGATGAACCCCATTCATATGGGACAAGCTCACCACAGGGGCCATTTACTTGAAATTCAAGCTTCCAAAGAATACGATCTTCATTTGAAAGAAGTAACAGAACGTGATTGGAAATACAGAAAGAGGAGATCATTTATTAGAACAGGAAAAATATGTAAAAAAAAATTAATAGATAAACAGATTAAAATGTAAGTAAATTATTAAGTACAAGAATTGTTTTAGGGAATAATCCATTGCATCTCCGCTTGAACTTCTGAAGTTCCAGTTGCACGACTTCCTCAGGGAGACTGTTCCGCAGTCCAACGTTGTGAGGAATAAAGGACCTTTGGAACTGAGAAGTTCGACAAATGGTGCTGCTGTTCAGCAAATCTGGTCGCTGTCTTACTACAAAAGTATTTGCGAAGAGGCTGGACATCGTCTGCATTTAACTTTGCTTAATTTGTTTTCATGGCGTTATGTGCTTGCTCTTAGAGGGCCAGTAATCTGAAAGCATGCGCAGTAATCAGTAGTAATCCATTTAAGTCGGTGATTTACTTTGTTGTTTTGTGAGAGAAGTTTGAGATAAGGAGATTTATCGAATCCTCGTTTCGACCACCTGCCAATGACGGACTGTCTAGTAAAACAACTAAAGCTTGTTTTTATTTGTTTATATATTTTCAAAATAAGGAAACATCCTTCTGGTCAGGTTAGCATATATATATATATATATATATATATATATATATATATATATATATATATATATATATATATATATATTACTGACCTGACCACGAGAAGGACTTTGTTTCCTATTTTGAAAATCACATTAAAAAACAACTAAAGATTGTTTCGATTTTAGTATGGAGATATTTTAAGGAAACCATTGACGCTCACAAACCATTGAGAAAGCTTATCCCATTAGATTAGATTCCCGAACGTATATATATTTTTTTGTCTTTTTTTTTCACTCGAAGACATTCTTTATCCTCTGGGCATTGCAGTTAGTTGAAGTGGAATTTGCTTCCCCTTCAAGTTATAGAAAACTCCCAAGCTCTAAGTGGACCTCCAAGGGATGGAAATTTACTGTTTTCTCTCTCTCTCTCTCTCTCTCTCTCTCTCTCTCATTTATCTTTCTCATTTAAAGTTTGGCATTTCTCTGTTTCTTTCTGTCTTTATCTTTCTCATTTCTCATTTATAGTTTGTCCATTTCCTCATATATATTCTATATATTTATCTTATATATTATAAATTTTTTATCACACATCCCTCTCATATATATATATATATATATATATATATATATATATATATATATATATATATATATATATATATATATATATATATATATATATATATATATATATATATATATATATATATATATATATATATATATATATATATATATATATATGTATATGTATATATATATATATACATACACATACATACATACACATACACACATACACCTCCTTTCATATTACCCACACGCATACATACGCTCGCAGTTATCTCTCAAACTGCCGCCTTATAGTTTTTCCCCGCGTCACAGACGAAGCTATTAAAGATATAAACACGGGGAAAGCGAATGCCAACAGAAGACCAAATATCGTCGGGACAATTTCGAAAACTTGACGACTTTCCTAAGTGGCTTTTTGTGCGAGTTGTCCAAATGGGTTCGGGCATCAAAGGAGAAAGATTTACGAAATGTGATTGTAATGGCATCCGGACTAATGCACTCATCTCTCTCTCTCTCTCTCTCTCTCTCTCTCTCTCTCTCTCTCTCTCTCTCTCTCTCTCTCTCTCTCAGACATTTACAGTTTTGTACATCTCTCTCTCTCTCTCTCTCTCTCTCTCTCTCTCTCTCTCTCTCTCTGACATTTACAGTTTTGTACATCTCTCTCTCTCTCTCTCTCTCTCTCTCTCTCTCTCTCTCTGACATTTACAGTTTTGTACATCTCTCTCTCTCTCTCTCTCTCTCTCTCTCTCTCTCTCAGACATTTACAGTTTTGTACATCTCTCTCTCTCTCTCTCTCTCTCTCTCTCTCTCTCTCTCTCTCTCTCTGACATTTACAGTTTTGTACATTCTCTCTCTCTCTCTTCTCTCTCTCTCTTCTCTCTCTCTCTCTTTACAGTTTTGTACTCTCTCTCTCTCTCTCTCTCTCTCTCTCTCTCTCTCCCCTGTGTTATCAGGGGATGACGTTGGTTAATTGGTCTGGATTATTTGTTGTCATTCCAGATGGGTTTACATATCAGGGAAACGAAATGATCAAACAAACAATATATATAAATCATGAAATGGATAAGGAAAGGAATGCGATTTAATCAGTTAAGTCATTTCTGTCGGAAATGAATGTTGGAAATGAATGAGGATATGAACAACAATAATTCAGTCCCGTGGTTAGAGAGATGACAATGGATAGAATGACCGAGAAAATTAAAAAAAAAGGAAAACCATGCAAATTAATAAATGAATTATACAAAGAAATATTTCACGGATCAGCTGAGAAATTTCCTCCATTAGGTAAATTTAGAGTTCAGCTCAAATTGGCCCGCATAATAATAATAATAATAATAAAGCAGCTTGTAGTTTTAGTTATGTCGTGTACGT
The DNA here is from genome assembly GCF_040412425.1 of Macrobrachium rosenbergii. Classification (NCBI taxonomy): domain Eukaryota; kingdom Metazoa; phylum Arthropoda; class Malacostraca; order Decapoda; family Palaemonidae; genus Macrobrachium; species Macrobrachium rosenbergii. Next base: position 24,301,802 of record NC_089793.1, on the reverse strand, counting down.
AACAGCTACCAAACTACCAATTGTTATTACAGAATGTTAACTCAGGGTTTTGGGATGATATTGTATGTACAGTACGTGTGTGTGTGTGTGTGTGTGTGTGTGTGTGTGTGTAAATATATATATATATATATATATATATATATATATATATATATATATATATATATATATATATATATATATATATATATATATATTATAATATATATATATATATAAAATATATATATATATATATATATATATATATATATATATATAGATATGCAATTAAAAGTCGAGAAACTATGTAAAGAGGATATCACAAAGTGTGTGTATATATATATATATATATATATATATACACACACACACACACACACAAATATGTACTTAGTGATATCCTTGTAATATTGTTTCTCGACTTTTTAATTGCATGTGAAGTTTTGGTATTATTTCTTGCCACAGGCCCTTTCACCTCGTCAACTTGGTCCAAACTTGTTTTTGTAGTTAGTTGGTCTAGCACCTAGGAAAAAAAAACTTTCATCTTCCATCGCCCCTCCGTCAAAAAAAAGCAGTAGAGGGTGTCCAGTGGAAATTATATAAGGAAAGTTAGTTTTTTCTTTGGTGTATAAGTTTCTTGAATCCGAAGTCTATGTGTTAAAGCATCAACTAAATTTTGTATTTAGTGTCTCGTATACGTATTATTATTATAATATTACTCAGAAGGTAAACCCTATTCATATGGAACAAGGCCACAGAAAGTAGAGATCACTTATTGAAAAAGAAAAAAATAATAACAACTAAATGAATAAATAAATAAATAAAATGTAAATAAATTATTAAAATACAAGGAGAGTTTCTCTCGGAGTACAAGTAAACGAAAACAAGATATTTTCATTTTCAGAAATGAAGTGCAAACCTAAATAAAAAGAAAAAACAAGCATAACTCTTAACCAGCATAATTCTAAAGTAGGTGTTTGTGTTTTGAATGACAACTGGTTAGATAGAAAAGAGATTCAAAACAAAAAGAAAAACTTGTCGATGAGAAAACAAGAATAACTCCTAAACAGCATAATTCTAAGGTAATTATTTGTTTTGAATGAAACTTGTTAGAGAAAATAGAATAAAAATAAAAAGAAAAATTTTGTCAATGAAAAAAGAATAACTCATAAACGGCACAATTCCAAGGTAATTGTTTGTGTTTTGAATGAAAACTAGTGAGAGAAAATGGAATCAGAATAAAAATTAAAATCTTGTCAAAGGAAAAACAAGAATAAATCTTAACCAGCATAATTCCAAGGTAAGTGTTTGTGTTTTGAGTGAAAACTGGTTAGAGAAAATAGAAAGCCAATCGTGGCCAATCCCAGCTGGAAAATTGGGCAAAGGGCGAGCAGCGAATACCTCAAAGAAGAAAATCAATTGCAGGCGAAACAGCCTTTTCGATTTGTTTTTGCAATGCAATTGATTTTTTCCCCGTGTCCTCCTCCCGTTCCTCTCCTCCTTTCCCCTCTCCCGCCTTCTCCCTCTTTTCCCTTTCCCCCCTCTTCTTCCCCGCTCCCTCCTCCTCCTTTTCATCTTCCCCTTTCTTCCCCCTTCCCCTTATTTACCCTCTACTTCCTTGCCCCTCTCCCTCCTTTTTCTACTCCCTTCCTTCCCCTCTCCCTCCTTCCCTTCCTCTTTCCTTTCCTTTCCTTCTCCCTCCTTCTCGCTTTCAATCTCCCCCGTCTTTCCCTTCCCCTCCCCTCTCCCTCTTTCCCCTTCCCCATCCCCTAATTTCCTCTCCCTCCCTCCCCTTCCCTCATTTTCTCTCCTCCATCCCCCTTCCTCATCTTTTCCCTCCCGCCATCCCCTTTCCTCATTTTCCCTCCTCCCTTCTCCTTCCACCTCCTTTCCCTTCTCCATCATCCCCCTCATTTTCCCGTCTCCCTCCTTCCCCATCTCCCTTCTTTTCCATCTCCATCTTTCCCCTCTCTTTCCTTTCCCCTCTCTCTCCGTCTCATCTCCCCCTCCATCTTTCCCCTCTCCATCTTGCCCTTCTCTCTCCTCATCTCCCTCTTTTCCCCTCTCGCTCCTTTCCCCTTCCCCTCTTCTTCCTTCCTTTCCCCTCCCCTCCTTCCCTTTCCCTCCCCCTCCTTCCCTTCCCCACCCCATCCTTTCCTCTCTCCCATTTCCATTTCCCCTCTTCTTCCTTCTCTTTCCCCTCTCCCTCCTTTCCCCTTCCAACTTCCCGTCCTTTCCTCTTCCCCCTCTTCATCCTACCCTTTCCCCTCTACCTCCTTTTCCCTTCCACCTTCCCGTCCTTTCCCCTCTCCCACCTTCCCTTCCCTTCTTCCTTCCATTTCCCCTCTCCATCCTTTCCCCTTCCCATCATCTTCCTTCAATTTCCCCTCTCCATCCTTTCCCCTTCCCCTCTTCTTAATTCCATTTCCCCTCTCCCTCATTTCCCCTCTTCTTCACCTTTCCCCTATCCCTTCTTTCAACTTCCCATCCTTTCCCCTCTCCTCCTTTCCCCTTCCCCTCTTCCTTCACTTCCCCTCTCTCTCAATTCCCCTTCCCCTCTTCTTCCTTCCCTTTCCCCTTTCCATCATGTCTCCTTCCCCTCTTCTTCCTTCCCTTTCCCTCCTGTCCCCTTCCCCTCTTCTTCTCTCCCTTTCCCCTCTTCCCCTTCCCCTCTTCTTTCTTCCCTTTCCCCTCTCCCTTCTTTCCACTTCCCCCTTCCCGTCCGTTCCCCTCTCCCTCCTTCCCCTTCCCATCCTTTCCCTCTCCCTCCTTCACTTCCCCCTCTTTTCCCCTCTCCGTCATTCCCCCTCCCCGTCCTTTCCCCTCTCCATATCCTTCCCTTCCCTCCTTTCCCTCTCCCTCCCTTCCCCCTGTTCCCCTCTCCCTGCTTCCCCCTTCGGCATTTGTCTTCTCCTAAGACATCATCGTCTTGAAGATTATTTTGTAGCATTATGTTGGTTTGAATGTAATAATAATAATAATAATAATAATAATAATAATAATAATAATTGGGTAAGCTGCTAGCTGAGTCTTTAGTTATTTTGTTTTATTCCGTGCGTTAATTTGGTTTTCTAACTGTTCATTGTTTAGAAAGACCAGTTGTGTCTTTGCTGTCCTTTGGATTATGAATATGCGGCCTCACACCCTGTGTTATCAATTACTGATATTTCATGCATTAATTACTTTTTCTCTCTTTGATTGTACTATGTGGTTGTGCTCAGGGAAAGTAAATGTCTCGTCACTTCATGAAAGAAAGACCAACGGGCTGAACGTGCACGACTAAAAGGCTGATTCACATTATAACATCACGTCACGTCAAAGTACGTGAGAATTTCTTACATGTAATCAAATGAACTTGTTCACACCATCACGTCACGTCACCATCAAGCACACGGCATCCACCGTCACATCACGACACGTTTTCTTGGAAATAATGTTTTGACGTGACGTGACGGTGCTTATGCAAGTTTCTTAACGCTAAATCTGTGAGTCGCTGAGGTTGGCCACGAACTGAACGGGATAGTGATGGACACGGCTGGTGGGACGGTGACGTGACGTGATGTGTCGGTGACATGATTGTATAATGTGAATCAGCCTTAAGAATACTGAATATATCAGTTTTAGGACACTGCAGATATAGTAAAAGATCTGTGAAATGCTTAGAGGCTAGATAAGGGTAATTATCACTTCGTATGTTGCTTAGTCAGCGTTCTGCCGGTGAGCGCTTCTTAGGTATACGAAGCATTGCTTAGTCTGTGGAGTTTTGTCTTTTAGTAGAGACTCATCCTTGATTCATCAGTTAGAGGATGAATACTGCAAATTGCCGGTTATTCATTAATCTTTTCTTGTCTTGTAATAGGAACTCGTACTTGTTTCATCTGCCGGAGGATGAGAACTGCAAATTGTAGATCATCCGTTAATCTTTTTAATGTTTTAATAGGGACACATTCTTGATTCATCACTTAGGGAATGACTACTGCAAATTGCAGATCACCCGTTAATCTTTTAAATTTTTTAATAGAGACTCATCCTTTTTCATCAGTTAGAGGATAACTATTACAAGTTGCCGGTCATTCATTAATCAGTTTTATTTTTTAAGAGATTCATCCTTAGTTCATCCTTAGCTGGAGGATGGCTGCTGCAAATCGTAGATCACCCGTTAATCTTTTATGCTCATGAGAATCTCATAAAACATGTCGAAGGGACTCATCCTTGATTCATCGGTTAGAGGATGACTACTGCAAATTGCAGATCACCCGTTAAACCTTTTTTTATTTTTTTCATAGGGAGTCATCTTTGACTCATCAATTAGAGCATGAGTTCTGCAAATGGCAGATCACCCACTAATCTTTTGCCACAATGAAAAATCGCTCAAAACACTTCGAACTAAATCCTATCTAGGGACACATCCTTTAACCCTCCAGAAGAAGCAGAAATGCTCGCTGGATGAAAGACGCTGCCTGTCCTTCTTGCATATTACTGAGATTATTTCCCGAATTATGTAAGATTAGCTTCCCTCTTTGTTGGCCTCCCAGAAATTTTATCCCGGCGAGAAAAGAGGGGAACTGTGCGGACGGCGAGTTTGGGAAATGTCAATTAGATTGGAAGAGCCTCGGGGCTTGGGAAGGAAGGAGGGAGGGAAGAGAGAGGAAGAAGGGGTTTGTACGAAGGGCACGAGGATAATTGAGAGAGGGACGCGGAGAGAATGGGAAGGGGAGGAATGGGGAAGGAATGGCCGAAGAGTTGAAGAGGAGGAAAGCCGTTCAGGAGGATGATGGAGAGGAGCAGGAGGCCAGCAGCTTTAAAGGAAGAAGAAAAAAAAGAAGAAGAGGAGGAACAGGAGGAGGAGGAGGAGGATGCGGTGGTGGCGGCGGCGGCGGCTGCCAGCAGCTTTAAAGGAAAAAGGAGGAGGGGGAAGAGGAGGCCAGCAGCTTTAAAGGAAGAAGGAGGAGGATGAGGAGGAGGAGGAGGAAGCCAGCAGTTTTAAAGGAAGAAGGAGGATGAGGAAGAGGAGGAGGCCAACAGCTTTAAAGGAAGAAGAAGGAGGAGGAGGAGGAACGGCTCCAGACTCCGTCACCTGTTTGTACCTGGTGGAGAATCGATGTATGTCCACAATGCTCTTATTGAACTCATTCATCCTTTCTTATAGCAGGCGCGCTTTCTCCTCTCTCTCTCTCTCTCTCTCTCTCTCTCTCTCTCTCTCTCTCTCTCTCTCTCTCTCTCTCTCAAAAAAAAAAAAAAAAAAAAAATACGTTTTTATTTTATGAATTTAGGAAACTCATACTGATTAAGTTATTGTACTGAGCTCTCTCTCTCTCTCTCTCTCTCTCTCTCTCTCTCTCTCTCTCTCTCTCTCTCTCAGACATCGTATGGTTGTGGACCATTTCATTTCTCTTACAAATTTGTTTTATTTTAAGATTCTTCGATTAAGAGAAACGATTCAGAAGTCGCGTAATCGTATGGATGTCTTTTACACACTTGATAAATTTAGGTGCGACAGACATTAATTTACAAGAGGATGAGATTACCATTTTTCCTCTCTTGGAGATAAGAAGATGGTACGCGATAAAGATGCTCCCCTCTCGGACAAGATAATTAAGAAAAAAATTAAATAAATCCTCTCAGTAATTCTGCGTACATTCCCCGTGAAACGCATTTACGCAGGAAGGGGAAAAGGCCAGTTATATCACTCTCCAGCGCTCGGAATGAAAAAGTACCTCCCGTGTCAGAACATAAATCCACAGTTCTTAAGAAGGAATTAAGTCGGAAGTCTATATAGGATGAGTAACTGGCCCGCTCTCTCTCTCTCTCTCTCTCTCTCTCTCTCTCTCTCTCTCTCTCTCTCTCTCTCTCTCTGCCAGGCGAGGGATGGAATAGGAAGTAAAACTGGGCTGTAATTTATGTAGGTATTATTACGGGGTTATCTGCTTAAAATATTGCCTCAAGGTACGGAGATCTATGACGAATTTCCTCTCTCGCAAATGATTCAGAATGGAGCTGGGGAAAACAAGGTAATAATTTTTCTTTTTTTGGCGGGGAGGGGTTGTTTAATGTTAGGGATTTTTGTGACTATCATAATGTTATCGTTATTATTCTCTTAGTATAGACATTAAACTTAAGCAGAATAATAAAAATAAAACTGTGGTTTTCTTGTCCAGTAACATTAGAAGTTATACAGAGAAGCTGTGACATCCCATTGTCAGGTCTAATGTGATCATTGCTAATAAATACACACGTCCTCCTTGGGGATGTGTTCGTATTCTTGTGTTCATGTATACGCATGGAATTCATTCATATTTAATGGATACACACTTCTGACTTACATACCTGTGCTGAAAGTTACTTACTATCTTTAATTTTCTCTCTCCTTCACATACACTACTTATGCAGTCCTCTTAACTGATCCAAACTATTTTCTTTCACTCGATCTTTCACACTGTGCTTCCACAAAGGAGAAACGGCTCATCAGTCCTTGCACACAACCCGACCTTAGTTTCCAAATGCACTTAATTCTCTTCCTAATATTTTTCAAATACCCCGCTGCCTTCCTTGTTTCACGTGTTGTATGGGATACTGTGTACATATATATATATATATATATATATATATATATATATATATATATATATATATATATATACATATATGTATATTTGAATTTTTGTCATCTATAAACGCGTGACGTTATATATGTTCATAAATATTTAGCCACAAATATTGTTTAATATTCAGTTTCTCCAGCTCACTATACCGTGGGTGTAAGTTATTCCCAAATTATAGTGAAATGGATATTAAACGTTATTTGTGGCTTAATTTTGTTATAATACATATATGTATATGTATATATATGTATGTGTGTGTTTGTGTGTGTGTATATATATATATATATATATATATATATATATATATATATATATATATATATATATATATATATATAAAATATTTGTGTGCATATACGTATATGTATGTGTATATACACGCACACAAAACGACGCCCTTCTCACTCTGACATGCAGGGGAAACTAATTACCCTTTTCCCCTCTGCCGTAGACAAAAGGGCAAAATAATTAAGCCTTTTGCCCGTGCTGGGTATTAATCCCTAATTAGGTTGACAATATTTGCTTTCAGGCGACATTGCAGATTAATTTTCATACGTCCATGATTGATGATGATGATGATGATGATGGACAAGTTATTATAATTCGTAATCGAAATATATGATGACATTGACTTAATTCTGCGGTTTGGTTTAGTAAATATGTTATGATAACTTGGTAATAAAGAAAATTAGGAATAAATTTTTCAAGATAGTCTGCCATATATTTTCAGATTATTTACTATCATAATGATTGAAGTAAAGCTAACCCCTTGCAAGTGGAAGGAGGAGGAGGAGGGAAGTAGCTATAAGCTACTAGCTCTTTTATTACTGAGAATAGCAGTAGTGAAAGTAGCATTTAGTCGCATTTGAGGTATCATGCATTATTAGTTCATGTGCTACTTTTTTATATTTGCACTTTTTTTATAAAGTAGTTTTGCTGTTACTTATGTAAAGTTTTCTTGCTATTCCATTTCCAAAGTGTTGTTACTATTACTTTTTTTCCTATTACTTTTGTAAAATGTATTTGCTATTGCTTTTGTAAAATGTTGTTGCTGTTACTCTATAAAGTGTTGTTGCTATTCCTTTTATAAAGTTTTGTTTCTACTACTTTCGTAAAGTGCTGTTTGCAACCTGCATCGAACTATTCACGAGCACTCAGCGAAACGCTTTTTTATCAGATGTCCTCTTCCAGTTCAGTCCAGCTTGACGTTTGTTCTCCTGTTGTCCTTCTGTCCCAGTTTTTAAGTCCTCAAGGACGTTGGTTATCAGTGTCCGTGGCTTCCCACGCACGAGGAATATCACACACACACACACACATACGCACAAATACACACATCCTTCTGTCCCCTTTTTTTGATGGTTCGAGTGTTATTCGCATCAGAGAGTTCTCTCTATTGCAACTGCCTCGAAATTGCATGTCTGCAAACCACTCTCCCTCGTTTATTGCTCTCTCTCTCTCTCTCTCTCTCTCTCTCTCTCTCTCTCTCTCTCTCTCTCTCTCTCTCTCGTGGTGTTTTTGAATTTGATCGGCAATTTTTTTACTGTCATTTTTTCGTAATTTGCGTTTTCTTCGAAATTATTATGCAGCACACGTATATACGTGTGTGTGTATATATATATATATATATATATATATATATATATATATATATATATATAGAGAGAGAGAGAGAGAGAGAGAGAGAGAGAGAGAGAGATAACATGCTGCATTTATTTGTTACATAAATTCGATTACCCCCTGTAAATGATTCGTAACAAAACAGGAAAACCTTTGTTAATCTGCTTTTTTTATTGTTTCCCTGTGTCATTCTATAGTTGCATGTGTATCATTGCATTTGTTTTCATATATTTCTTTGTTTTTGTCATTCCTCAAGGGTTTTAATCGCAAAGTCATATATGATTTCTGTTTCGTTAAATATACTGTCTTCTGATATGTGATGGGATAGTTGGGGTGTGCGCATGGAGAGAGAGAGAGAGAGAGAGAGAGAGAGAGAGAGAGAGTGTCTTTAGGGCGATTGAAAATTGCAATCATACGTTTCTTGGTTAATGTTTTATGAGTGTATAGACTGAGAGAAATTGCAATGTTATGTCAGTATAAGAGAAAAACTTGAAATTTTCTGTCGTTCCTGCCTTAAGTGGTGCCGATAATCTAAAAGGAAAATAAGAACAGAGAGAGAGAGAGAGAGAGAGATTCGACCTTCTGCTTTACCTGCAAGTTATCCGAAAGGCAGCTATTTTATATTTATTTGGAAATGTACGTCGTACGGAATAAGACCCTTTTTTATTTATTTGGAAACATACGTAGTACGAAATCAAAGCCGGGAAAGCGGAATCGTGTGAGTCAGTTGAAAACTTGCAGCACGACCAAGAGAAGAGGAAAAAGGTATTACAGAAGGAGTAGACACAAAGGAGAGCAATTTCGGGAATGGTAGGTAATTCGCCAAAGGAGTTTGTTCCATTGTCGACCTTTCTTTATCGTTGGCAAATTCCAAAGTGTGTATTTCTTGGAAGGCGGTTGGGGAAGGGGGGAGGGAGGACTTTGTGACGGGGGAGGGAGGAGGGGGTTGAAGGAGGGGTTGACAGTCCTATTTTTCACTTTTGCAATTCGAGTGCATTTTTCTTGCGGCAAGTTCTTCAGTTTGTCGAACCCCCCCGCCCCCCATTTCCCGGAATGTGCTTCATTGACTTTCATGATATTATTCAGTTCTGAAAAATCTCATAAGTCTTGTATTTTATTTTTCTTTAAACTTGTGGCCAAGAATAAGAAATTTGGATATTGTGAATATATAATTTTCAAAACACAAACCAGAAGTGACTGAGCTATACGTTTTAAGATGAAGGACAATTTCAAAGGTTTGTGCTTTTGTCTTGCAGTGTCCGAGATTCGTAAGAGAGAGAGAGAGAGAGAGAGAGAGAGAGAGAGAGAGAGAGAGAGAGAGAGAGAGAGAGAGAGAGAGAGAGAGAGAGAGAGAGACCTTTCGTACTTTTAATATTGTCTAAAAGTCATAATTTTATTGACTGAAATCATTTTAAAACGCAATAACAGTGAGAGCAGGAGAGAGAGAGAGAGAGAGAGAGAGAGAGAGAGAGAGAGAGAGAGAGAGAGAGAGAGAGAGAAAATTAATCATTATGCAAACTGAAGCAATGATCCTCTGTAATCCATTCGTTTTCTTCAACCCTCTCTTGTTGCTTATGTTTCTGACATCGAATGTCATGTATTTAATTGACTTGATGATTCTGGACCGAGAGAAACACATTTAATCTATACAAATACATTCACAGCATATGGTCTGACGTTGGCTTACGTGATACGGGGTCTTGTGATGTAATCGGTAGCACGTTCGACTCCTGGGCGGGAACGGGAGGAAGGGCGTGCACTGGTCAACATCTGTCGGGCCTCTGTTGACCTTAGCATCGAACCATGTATCTGGTAGCTAGACGACTTCAGTAAACGTAGATGGTTCCTCCTTGGATGGGGTGACTTCTCATTAAGTCTTTTGGGATTATGACCCACCAAGGTTTTGTCTACCAGGTACTTAATTTGATGCTTATGCTAACTGAAACATAGTGGCATTAAACGGTTTTGGTCTGAAGAATTCCAGTTAACGAGAGAATCATGATTATAACGCCAGGTTGATGCTAAGCAGTAAGTCAATGAAGTGATTGAATTTACGGGAGACTCAATAAATGAAGCAGAGTGGAGGAAAGGCTGCGACCGATTTTGACCTAACTTAACCTAATCCAACTTAACCATTTTAACACAACCTAACCTAGCCGTTTTAAGCTAACCTAACCTAACCTAACATAACAACTATTTTAACCTAACCTAACCTAACCTAGCCATTTTAACCTAATTTAGTCTAACCTAACCATTTTAATCTAATCTAGCCCAACCTAACCATCTTAACCTAACTTATCCTAACCCAACCATTTCAACCTAACCTAACCTAACTTTACCATTTTAACCTAATCTAACCATTTAAACCATTGTAAACCGCAGGCTTCGTCCCAGGTCCTATTTTACGTGTCTCCAGGCGTGGCTTTCACTTGGTAATGGCAAAATTTTATTTTCGTTTACTCCGCTGAGGAAATGGAGTTTGGCAAGCATCCACGGAACCCGTAATGGGACGTTTTACCTTCGCTTGGGTCTGACAGATGCTTTTTCGGGAGGCCCGGCGATGATGAATAAATAACCTTTTTCGATACGATCTCCCTTCCTCTCTCTCTCTCTCTCTCTCTCTCTCTCTCTCTCTCTATATTATATATATATATATATATATATATATATATATATATATATATATATATATATATATATATATATCATGTGTTTGCTTGCATCGTTTAGCTTTTTTTGAAGTTATAGCTACCTTTATTTGATGTAATAATTTCACCTTTGAAATGATTTCCTGAGATTCCCATGTTCATCACGAGATTATCTCTTTATCAGACTACCAGAAAGTGAAAAAATTTGTCTAGTCTACTTCGTGAAGTCCTTAGTACCCCATTTTGAGATTGAAGCTTATCTGAAGCCAATCTGGACCAGGCATGGGGGGTTCCATTCAGAAGAAGCTTTGGTAGACCCACTTTGTACCAGTACTGTGATAGGTTCTACTGAGGATTTGTCATTTCAGAATAGCCCTCCTTTAGAATTAGTCTTTGGCAGGCTCTGACGGTTTCAGTAAATGATTTGTGGTTCTTGCCCGCACTTCAAATACTGTATGTGTAGAATTCTCTCTCTCTCTCTCTCTCTCTCTCTCTCTCTCTCTCTCTCTCTCTCTCTCTCTCTCTCTCTCTCTCTCTCTCTCATTTTGGCTTCATATGTGAACAAAAGACTTAAATTATGTAAGACATTTGTTTTCAGATTATTATTATTATTATTGTTATTATTATTATTATTATTATTATTATTATTATTATTATAAAAACCGTTTTACTGAAACACACATGATGAGGTATAAGATTTGAAAAGTATTTAAAAGCAAATAAATTATGCCAATAAAGGATACCTGACCAAATTCGTACTGCACAAGTTGCATGAACTCGTGCGCGCGCGCACAAACAGAAATACACATACACACGTGTTTGTTTTTTGTTTGTGTGTAGTGCTCAGGTGTTCAAGTAAACTTATTTAAACTATTTAAGCGATATCCATATAGCCTACACTCCAGCTAAGTGGGCATCGCATTTTGGTACGAGAAATAACAAATGGGGACTTTCGATGCCTGTATAGTCTCGTTTGTCAACCAAACGGCACAGCAGCGGAGAACTTGCTGTGTTTATGCCTGAATTTTTGATGCTCACCTCTCTCTCCTTGGGTTAGACGAGTGGTTCAAAGTACGATCATAATGGTGGCTTGGTTGGGAGATGAGATGCCGTTACGAATGGACTTTGTGCGTGTTAATTATTTACTTATTTGTTTATTATTTACGTTATTCATATACTTATTTAGTTACTATTTTTGTTATTTATTTGCTTATTTACTTATTTTTAATTGGGGTTGGGAATGGGCGAGCGGTTCCCGTTTCTGGAATGGTAAAAGTTAGAGGAAACGCTTCATAACAGTTGTGTTGGAGAAACTTCAGTGCATGTACATTCTGGCGAAACTGAAATATATCATAGGAGAAGCTGAAGTGTACCTTGGAAATTTTATAATAAGTGAAGTGTATTTAGGTGGTAGAGAAAATTAAATGCACCTTGGAAATTTTCTTCTCTCTTTGTCAGGGTACGACGGTACAAATTAATATAATTCTTCTTTCTTTTTTAAGGTACGACGGTACATATAATTCTTCCTCTCCTCTCTTATTGCCATTCGTCTTCTACTCTTTCTCATTGTAAGACGGTACATGTTACTGCCATTCTACTGCCTTCTTTCTTAGGATATGACGGTATATATCATCATTCTTCCTCTCTTTTTCTTAGGTTACAACGGTACATATTTTCATTATTCTTCCCTCTTTCTCCGGGTACGACGGTACATATTATCATTCTTCTCCTCTCGGCTACAACGGTACATATTATCATTCTTCTCTTCTCAGCTACGACGGTACATATCATTCTTCCCCTCTCTTTCTCAGGCTACGACGGTACATATTTTTATCATTCTTCTCCTCCTCTCTCATTATCATCCGTCTTCTATTCTTTCTCAGGGTAAAACGGAACATATTACTGCCATTCTTTTGCTTTCTTTCTCAAGGTACGACGGTACATAATATCAATTATCATTCTTCTTCTTGTCTCTTTCCCAGGGTACGACGGTCCGCTGCAGTACGCAATGACGGACGGCGTGAGCCCGGACGCCGCCATGACAACCGTCCAAGTCCTCCCCGTCGTTGGACAGACGTCCGACTTCACCGACGACGAGGAAGACAACGCCAACACCAATAACGTCTCAGGTGAGAAGCTGTCTTAGGTTGGGTTAGGTTAGGTCTCTCTCTCTCTCTCTCTCTCTCTCTCTCTCTCTCTCTCTCTCTCTCTCTCTCTCTCTCTGGGGCGACTGGATTCTTTTTCACGAGTACCCCTTTCAATCATTTTTTTTACTTTAAATGTTTTTTTATGGCCACTCTCTCTCTCTCTCTCTCTCTCTCTCTCTCTCTCTCTCTCTGGGACGACTTTCAATTATTATTTTTTTACTTTGATTTCTTAATGGTGCCTTGAGCTTCTTGACATTTACAGTGAAGGATTTTACTCTGAAGGATGTCTCTTTGGCTATACACAGAAAGGAGGTAAAATCCTCATTTCTAAACAGATACTTTTTCCATATCTGTATAATGTTTTCCATATTCATTGCGTCTTCTTTTAATATACTGAAGGATATCCTTTAGGTATCGTTTGTGCAAGACCTTTGTAGCAAACACACCGGATCCTTTTGACAAAACTGGGAGGAACGTCTACAAATTTGCCACTTAATCAGTCTGTTCTGGGAAGAAGGTCAAGGGCCAGAGAACCAGTACTGGCCTCTGTTGGACCTGAGTTTTGTATCCAATATTTTTGAACTTCGACTAATACCTGTGCCCTGTAGGACTCTCCTACTCCACGTTCACATACATCACTGACCCATCCTATCACTCCTGCACAAGACACTAGAAAGGATTTTGTAGAAGGAAGGCCTGATATTCAGAGGTAAGGGTGACTGAGACTTATGTGAAGCTGATAAACTGAATCTCATGAACGATAAATAAGAGAGGAGAGTGACGTCTGTTTAAAGAATGGAAGAATTTACTTATACTTTAGAAGAACGAAGTCGAAATAAAGAGGAAAACTCCACAGCTTAGGAAACATCCATTTGAAGCGAGGGAAGACTTCCCAGACAAATAAATAAATAAACGCCCGGACGAGAAACGCTGAAAGAATACAAAGGATGGTCATTTTCTGCGTCCGGCCCCTCAATACATCTTGTGACCTTAAGTATGGGAGACAATGGGAGTGACCCTGAGAGAGAGAGAGAGAGAGAGAGAGAGAGAGAGAGAGAGAGAGAGAGAGACTCTTATTTTATCTTCCAGATTTCGCGAAATGTCAAGGCAGACATTGCGAAGCATTAGATGATAAAATAGCTGTAGTTATTGCCGCAATTTTGCAAGCCTCTTTTTCGTTTATTACGATGGAGGGCAAGAGCTAGTATATTTCATGCTCAGGGATTTACAAGAGAGAGAGAGAGAGAGAGAGAGAGAGAGAGAGAGAGAGAGAGAGAGGTGGCTTCAAGAAAATTGCTGTCGTTGTTGAATTTTCAACATTAACTTTGTTTTTCCTTTCCCTTTCATTGTCCCATCTTTGAGCCTTTCTTAGTTCTGGAAATCTCTCTCTCTCTCTCTCTCTCTCTCTCTCTCTCTCTCTCACAGCTATCATTACCCCACCCAACCCCACTCCACACCCACTGGATACCAACATTCCCAAAATTGTAGGTACCAACATTCCCAAAATTGTGGCGATGGCTTGGGGCGGGGGGCGGTGTGACACCCTTTTAAGAAAGACATGTACCCTAAAATATTTCATCCCGGAAAAGTGAACGTTTTAAAAAGAGGATGAGATTAACTCTGCCGGTCTGCAGCGGGAGAAATCGTTCCCTTTTGTTCAAAGGAAAAAGGATTTTAATTCCAGGGACCATACGAGACCAGATGCTCTTTTCATTTAAACTCTTAATGTGTACTGCCATGAACTTCCATTTTTTTTTTTTTTTTTTTTTGCAGTTGTGCTTTTTGCCTCTTGAAACATTTCATTTGCGGTCTTTATAAGAAAGCACTGATATTTACTGGCTAAATGTCTTACTGCTTCATGTCACAATTCCTTTCACAATTTCACAAGCTCTTTCATGTTTTCATTTACCCTCTTAATTTATACTGCCATGAACTTCTATTTTTTTTCTAGTTGTGCCTTGTGCCACCTCATGAAACATTTCATTTGTTGCCTTTATAAGAAAGCACACCGAGAGATTTACTGGCCAAATGTCTTACTGTTTCATTTCAGTTTTTAAAAGACTTTCATAATTTCACAAAAGTTTATGTTACTGGATTTATTGGCTCATTGTCTTATTTTGCCATTTCAGTTTTTAAAGGGCTTTCACAATTTCACAAAAGGTTATGGTTTTCCGTGAATTGTCGTG
Organism: Macrobrachium rosenbergii; assembly: GCF_040412425.1. NCBI lineage: Eukaryota > Metazoa > Arthropoda > Malacostraca > Decapoda > Palaemonidae > Macrobrachium > Macrobrachium rosenbergii. The sequence continues at coordinate 24,286,620 of NC_089793.1, read as the reverse complement.
TTGTGTAAAAAAAATATATATTCCAGTTGTAGAGCATTGTTTATCGTGTTTGCGAAAGAGGAATGTTTTTTGTTTGTTTGAAGTTTGTAGTTTGCACCATGGATGATTATTTTGTTAATACGTACCGAAGTTTCCGTGACCATAGCTTTTGCATGTTTTGCTTGTAAAGGAAACCACACTCGAATAGAAATCGAGATTATGTTTTATAAAGGAAAGATTGATTCTATATAATATATATGTGTGTTTAGTGAGTGTGTGTGTATATATATATATATATATATATATATATATATATATATATATATATATATATATATATATATATATATATATATACATACATATACACAAACACACACTCGCACAGACACACACACATATATAATATAGAATCAATCTGCCATACCACCTCAATGAACAAAAGCATTCTCTTGTTCTCTTCTATTGTCAAGAATACAGATAAATTCTTTGTTAGATACTGGTTACTACTTATATCTTTAATTTTCTCTTATAATTTCATGAGTTCCTATAATGCGCTTTCAGCAGTATTCCTGTTTGTTAAATATATTTCCCCTGAACTCAAATTAAGAATATATATGTCTTTTAAGGAAGAACTTCGATAATGGTGTAGTGCATATTTGTATGTGTATACATATATAGGTGCGTGTGTATATATATACATATATATATGTATGTATGTATATATATACACATATAAAATATATATACACACATATATATACACACATATACACATAAATAAATACATACATCCATAGCAAACTCATGATAGTTATGGCTAATACCGCTTCTGAGTCCCGTCTGGTCGTTGCAATAAACCACGGTCACTTTTCACACACAAAAGTCCCTCAGTATAACAGCCCTAACTTTAGTCATAAACGGCTGCAGTCCTGATAACTACTGACTTCAGTAAAAGAGGCTCCTTATCCTCGAAATAACGGTCTCGTAAAAGGCCCTTAGCTCTCTCTCTCTCTCTCTCTCTCTCTCTCTCTCTCTCTCTCTCTCTCTCTCTTCAGAATTTAACGATGAAACTTGATCCATCATGAGCTGGAAATTATTGGCATAGTACCGTAATCCCTCCTAACCCCCTTCTTCCCCTCTCCACCTCCCTCTCCCTCCCTCTCCCTCTCCCTCTCCATCTCCATCTCCTCCCCCCCTCCCTCCCCCACCTTTCCCCTACTCCCCACCTCTCCCCTCCTCCTCCCCCTCCGCCTTGCCCAACTCCCCCCTCCCCATCCCCTTCATTCCCTCTCTCCCTCCTCACTTCCTTTCCCCTTCATCCCTTCCCTCTCTTTCCTACTTCCCCCTCCTTTCCTCTCCTCCCCTCCCCTCCCCTTCCACCTCCCTCCCCCTCTCCCCTCTCCCCGCCCCTGCCTCCCCTTCCCTCCCCTACCCCCTCCCTCCTCCTCCTCCCAGTGTGCCCCAACCCACAAGGCAATACCACTCGTGACCCCTTCTTGACTGAGAAAAGAATGATTGACCGTCGAGAATCCTTTATTGGTAAAAGATTGCCTCATTTTTCCCCCCTCGTTTTTGTGTGCAAAGGAGAATTATGAGCGAATCACTTTTTTTTCTTTTGCAGCGAATGTTATTGTTAATATTATTATTTCGAGTTTTATTGTTTCGTTACTGTTCATTCCAAGAATCACATTGGCAAATACGTTTTATAATTAATACTATTTTGTCTCTGAGAGATAATACTATTCCATCCATGAGAACTAACACCATTTTATCTCCGAAAATCAATACTATTTGATCTCTGAGAACCAATACTATTTTATCTCTGAAAATCAATACTGTGTGATCTCTGAGAACCAATATGAGAACCAATACTATTTTATCTCTGATAATCAACAATACTATGTGATCTCTGAGAACCAATACTATTTTATCTCTGAAAATCAATACTATTTGATCTCTGAGAACCAATACTATTTTATCTCTGATAATCAACAATACTATCTGATCTCTGAGAACTAGTACTATTTTATCTCTGATAATCAACAATACTATCTGATCTCTGAGAACCAATACTATATTGTTATTATTTGTAAGATAGAATTATCCATTTTAATCTGGGTAATTAGATTTTCCATACATGTGTTAATCAGTTTTTTTTTGCTGTGAGAAATTATACCTAAAGACCTTTATATATATATATATATATATATATATATATATATATATATATATATATATATATATATATATATATATATATATATATGTCAGATTATTTGGTGATTATGATGCTGGAAGTTTTATCATTTTAAAAGGATGTGCTGAAAAGTTTGTTTGTGTTTCCTTATTTACCTTATATGTGTTGTTGTTATTATTATTATTATTATTATTATTATTATTATTATTATTATTATTATTATTATTATTATTATTGTCAGAATACTGACGCTGAATAATTCCTAATGTTTTGAAGATAGAGTTCGGAATTTGCAGAGAATAATACGCTTATGGAGGAACAAAAATTACAAAATGTAATTAATGCCAGTGTTCCTCTCCTCCCCACACACCCCATCCTCCAAATTACCAGAATCCCTGGAAAGGATTGATTCCAAATTTAAAATCAATCTGCGCTTAATTAGGGTTTTATTTGACTTTGAAATGTAGGCTGTCAAGCCAAGTGCTGGGGCACTTACGGTCATTTAACCCTACAGTGAAAAGAGGGCGTTGGAGTGGTTGGACAGCAATATGAAGAGCTCCAGATTATATAGGGGATGAGATAGAAGGATCTAACGGTGGAAATAATAGAGACGCGAAGAAAGGAAGGAGAATGGCGGATAAGTAAAAGGCTAAAAATGGATACAGCTGTAGGCCAAAGGAAAGCTGCAAATACCTTTTGTGATAAGTAATATATGTTAGCCACAACGCCATGTTACCTTTCTCGATTTTTTCACATTTTGGAAACGTTTGTCTCTACTAAGCCTCGATCCAAATGAAGATAAGTGAAGTTATTCTGATGCTCGGCCGAGACTCGGTCTCGGGCCTGGGTATCAGTAATGCTCATGGTGCACCACGTGAGGTGCACCGACGGCACTAACCCCTTTCTAACTGCTTCACGGGCCTGAATTGAGATTTCATATCCGTAAAAAATTATTATTATTATTATTATTATTATTATAATTATTATTATTATTATTATTATTATTATATTTTGCTATACAATTATAGTTACTCACGGTTCAATTCCACTTTAGAAATAAGTGAAGATCAAAGTGTAACACGTCGAAACCTTCCCTTCTCCCCCGCCCCCACCCACCCAGTATCTTTCCATCTGAATTTGTGGGAGGGGATGGATGGCGCCTAATCCCGCCTTGTATCTCCGAATAGCGGATGTATCGAAAAGCAGCGTGAAAGCGCTTTAGCTGCTTAAAAGAGAATCCCCAATTGAGCTCAGGCCGAGCGTTTGATTCGTTCGCTCTTAATGGAAGAAGGAAAAAAGTAGAACAAATCCAGGGCGATTTTGTTCTCTCGTTAATTTTGCTTTTTTCCGTTTTTAGACTGCGCAAAAACTCCTGCGCAGTTTTGTCTCCAGTTTTTTTTTATTATTTAATCTTATTAACTTTTTTGTCTTATGGAAATGGAAAAGGGAATGTAAAATTTATGCCAAAGCCAAGCGTGGGACCTATGAGGTCATTCAGCGCTGAAAGGGTAATTTAGAGTAAAGAAAATTTTAAAAGTGTACCAGGAGGAAAACATCGCAGTTCCACTATGAAACAGTTGTTAGGAGATGGTGGAAACAAAGTTGGAATAAAGAGAAAATGAACGGATTTACAGTAAAAGGAATGAGTGTATATATACTGTATATACACACATATATACATATTTATATAGTATATATATACACTCAGGCACTCAGGGCTCCTTGTCAAAGAAGGATTTCAATTCGTTTGACCAAAGTTATCTATTGTAAGGCTTAGGATATAACTTTTCTGTATTATTATTATTATTTTTATTTTTATTAATAATATTATTATTATTATTATTATTATTATTATTATTATTATTATTATTATTATTATTATTATTATTATTATTATTATTATTATTATTATTATTATTATTATTATTATTATTCAGAATAGAAACCCTATTCATATGGAACAATCCCACCACAGGGGCCATTGACTTGAAATTTAATCTTCCAAATAATATGACGTTCATTAGAAAGAAGTAACACAAGGTAATGGGAAATGTAGAACGATGAGATTACTTATTCAAAAAGAAAAAATAAGTTAGCAAATGAATAAACTGATAAAAAAAGAAAATAGTTTGAAAGGCACAATGGGTTTCAAGGGAACGTCTCCAGTCCCCCCTTCTGTCACCAAGGATCGAACCCAGGACCTTGTGGGAACTGAATCCCTCCACTAGGGTAGGACGTTACTGATTGCACCACCAGACCCCTTCGGCCCCTAGCTGCAACCCCTTTCATTCCTTTTACTGTACCTCCGTTCATATTTTCTTTCTTCCATCTTGCTATCCACCCTCTCCTGACAATATTGTTCCATAGTGCAACTGCGAGGTTTCCCTCCTGTTACTGTTCTATTCTACAGCACCACCCCTAAAAAGCTAAACCCATTAAAGCTAAAGCTTCATTCCGAACGATTGATGATTGATCCACTAGCAAAGAATGTCACTTCATTAGCGAGAAGTTCAAAGCTTCATCAATGATACGCTGGATTAACTTCGCCGCTTATCAACCGGTCCCAAATGGTCCTCTGCTCGGCTCAGTTAGGGATTAATCGCTTCGACTGAAATTGATGGTGTGTACCGGAGGGAGTATCTCGCTTCTCTCGATATTCATGGTGGGTGTGACCTTTTGACCCCGAGGTTAATGATAGAGGGAGAAGCGAGAACTTTCAACTCTGCCGGTATTGACGGAGCGAAATGGAACTTGGTCGAGTTTTGGTTTTGATGGAGTAAAACTTCGTCGAGTTTTGGTTTTGATGGAGTAAAGGGGAACTCCGTCGAGTTTTGGTTTTGATAGAGTAAAGTGAAACTTCGTCGAGTTTGGTTATGATGGAGTAAAGTGGAACTTCGCCGAGTTTTGGTTTTGATGGAGTAAAGGGGAACTTCGTCGAGTTTTGGCTTTGATGGAGTAAAGCGGAACTTGGTCGAGTTTTGGTTTTGATGGAGTAAAGTGGAACTTCGTCGAGTTTTGGTTTCGATGGAGTAAAGTGGAACTTCGTCGAGTTTTGGTTTTGATGGAGTAAAGTGGAACTTGGTCAAGTTTTGGTTTTGATGGAGTAAAGTGGAACTTGGTCGAGTTTTGGTTTTGATGGAGTAAAGTGGAATCTCGTAGAGTTTTGATTTTGATGGAGTAAAGTGGAACTTCGTCTAGTTTTGATTTTGGTGGAGTAAAGGGGAATTTGGTCGAGTTTTGGTTTTGATGGAGTAAAGTGGAATCTCGTCAAGTTTTGGTTTTGATGTAGTAAAATGGAATCCCGTCAAGTTTTGGTTTTGATGGAGTAAAGTGGAATCTCGTCGAGTTTTGGTTTTGATGGAGTAAAGTGGAATCTCGTCGAGTTTTGGTTTTGATGGAGTAAAGTGGAATCTCGTCAAGTTTTGGTTTTGATGGAGTAAAGTGGAATCTCGTCAAGTTTTGGTTTTGATGGAGTAAAGTGGAATCTCGTCAAGTTTTTGGTTCTGATGGAGTGAAGTGGAATCTCGTCGAGTTTTGGTTTTGATGGAGTAAAGTGGAACTTCGTCGAGTTTTGGTTTTCTGCATAAGATATCATAGATGGAAACGTTTTTTAATAAATTAGTATCTATGGTTGCTGCCACCATCATCAACAAAAAAAAAGATGACTTACTTGCACCTCGTAATTTTATCAAAATAAACTTTAATTTCAAGGACGCAGTCTAAAAGTTTCGTTCACGCCGTTCCTTAAGGAGAGCTTAACAAGACGAAATTTACTGTCGCCGATTTTTGAAGTAAAGGTTAAAGTATTTATTTTCCCAGCTATATTGTCAGAGTAAATCTGTGTCTACTTCTTCTTAACTTGGGCTTCAGAATAATTATGTTGGTTCTGAAAAAAGAATTATTAACAGTCACAGACCTCACTAGTCTCCATAGAAAATTTTACGTATCATTCTTCTCTTCTTTTGAAGTTATGTGTCTTAGTTAATTGTTTCTTTATCATGTTTCCACCAGTGTTGTTTTTCTCGTAATAAGCTCGATCCTGAGACTATAGAATAGGTAAAGAGAGAGAGAGAGAGAGAGAGAGAGAGAGAGAGAGAGAGAGAGAGAGGAGAAAATATGTTCATACTTGTCACAGCATCAGTGACTGCTTTCCATTGTACAAACCCGACGCAACAGACAAGCAGTCAAAGCAGATGCGGACCGCAACAAAATATTGACAAATAAATGCTTTCGGAAAGGGGGGAGAGAGAGAGAGAGAGAGAGAGAGAGAGAGAGAGAGAGAGAGAGACAAGACTAGACTAGACTAGACTCCATGAGCATTTATACGAATGTGCTCGCTGAGGAGAGTTCAATCTGACAGAGTGGAGTTTTTTTTTTTTTTTGGGGGGGCGGTTGGCGGGTAGGGGATGGGGACTGATAGTAGGGGTGGGGGAGAGAGAGAGAGAGAGAGAGAGAGAGAGAGAGAGAGAGAGGAGCCTCCATAAAATATGTCGGAAGGAAGAGAAGTGACACCACGCTATTTTTTTTTCCAGCGTTTTATGTTGGCGATCATCCCTCTCGCATGTTCTTGGTCATATCCGAATCCTATTAAGTCATGGAAGATTTTGATGGCCGGCTGGTCTCTGGCGGTTAGTGTGGTGTTTGACTTGCTGTATTTCCCTGATTATGTTCCCTTTTATGTTTGCAACTACTACTTTGTCTCGTGTGTGCGTTTGTCTGTATGTCTGTCTGTCTTTGTTAGTTCACGTGCGAGTAAGCTTACTTTATGTTAATGTGTTTGTGATAATATGAATTTATATTTATACACATATATATATACATATACATGTATATATAAAATATATATATATATATATATATATGTATATATATATATATATATATATATATATATATATATATATATATATATATATATATATATATATATTTATAGACTACAAACTAAATACACACATCGTTAGGAAACTCTGAAACTCCCAAGTAACTCATGTTTGCAAATACAGCGGGTATCAAATATAATAACTATAACCTTAAATAATGTATAACTGTTCACTCCTACTTCAGAAAAAATCGTCCTTTCAGATAATAAATCACTGTTGTTTTTTAACTGTTTTTTAATACAATAACTGCGTCCAAAACAAAATAACCAGTGTTTCTGTATACTGCCTATCTCCTTTTTTTTTTATTAAGCATTGAAAGTTTAAAACAATGATGCTTTATTTATGAAAGATATTTGCTAGCGGCTCTGAAATTTTTTTTCTGAATATTCATATTTTTATCTTGGGTAAGGAAGCCAAGAAAGTTTTTAATGAGGAGGCGAAGGTCATTATATGTATATATATTTTTTGTTCGGTTCTGTGAAGGAAATGGCCCTATAAGACTCGGGGCAGTGTGGGGGTGGGGTAGGGGCAGGTGGGGGGTTCTCCTGGATTTTGGCCAGAGAAATCCTATTTTATTTTAGGACTCTCTCGAAAAACCTATCATGATATTTACGATTTTCATGATGTGGGTCATTTTTAAACTATCTTTCTCTCTCTCTCGCTCTCTCTGTGTAACAAACACACAAAACTGATGAAGTAACTGAAAATTTATCTCTCTCTCTCTCTCTCTCTCTCTCTCTCTCTCTCTCTCTCTCTCTCTCTCTCTCTCTCTCTCACACACACACACACACACACACACACACACACACACACACACATCAGATTGGTGAAATAACTGTAAATTATAAATTTTGGCCATCTCGAAGTTACCTGATTTTACCAATATTTGAAAGCTCTTGTCTCTCTCTCTCTCTCTCTCTCTCTCTCTCTCTCTCTCTCTCTCTCTCACACACACACACACACACACACACACACACACACACACACACACACACAGATTGGTGAAATAACTGTAAATTATAAATTTTGGCCATCTCAAGTTACCTGATTTTACCAATATTTGAAAGCTCTTGTCTCTCTCTCTCTCTCTCTCTCTCTCTCAATCTTGTTCGTGTATTTGTGATCCTATGTTTATGAACGATCGTAGGATATTTTGAAATCTCAAAATTAAATTAAAAGATATTTAGAACATATGTAGCATGGAAAGTTACTCAGTTTGAAAATGAATAAACGCCTTTTGCTTGCCGAAATGCAATATTACTGTTTACGAAATTTTTATTAGAAAAGTTTTTCATAAAAAATCAAGAACATTGTTTTTGGTTGACTTATATTTTTTTTATTTTGTTTTTTATAGTTGTCATAAGTATTATTCGTTAGCAACAACATCGGTTTTGTTTAAATCTCCCCCCTCCACGTCTTTTTTTTAATTAATGTGAAAGGATACCCTCCCGTTTTTTCGTGGGACCATCTTCTTGAGTATTATTTGAACCCTTTTTTTTTTTTTTTTTGAAAACGCGGAAAACTTCAACCGCTCGCTCGTTCGTAATTCGTCTTAGGTGAAACTTCCGTAGTTTTCCCTCCCGTTTTTCCGGAAGAGAAACTTATTTTCTACAAATATTGTCTGTAAAATCTTCGGTTGGAACTCCTAGTTTCAGAACTTGGCTTGGAACAATTTAATTTCGGGTTCAGCCGCGGAATATTTAAGACCTCGACCGGAAAGTGAAATTGTTATAATTTCACTGTTCTTGTCTTTCACCTCGAAATATATAAAAATGATGTAACCATGGGGGATTTTATATATATATATATATATATATATATATATATATATATATATATATACATACATATATATATATATATATGTGTGTGTGTGTGTGTGTGTGTGTATGTATATGTGTGTCTATATATTATACACACATATATTATATATATATATATATATATATATATATATATATATATATATATATATATATACATATACATACATACATACACACGAAAGGAGATCTTTGTGCTAATGTGCCTTGTTACGCTTACCTTGTCATCACAACACATGCAGCACGGTTCAAGAGTTATAGAAACTGGGTACGAAGTTAGAGCATCTTGCAGAGATGTTCATGAAAGGAGGTCGTGTTGCACTTACCCTGTCGTCGATATTCATCTTGCAAGGTCAGTTGATTTCCAGTCAGACTTGGTGCAGCGGAGACCGTGCATAGATAGATGTTCAGAAAGGTGAATACAATCTATCTCTGATTGTCGAGGTGACCGTCAGAATATATTCCAGCTGAAGGGAGACAGTCTTCCTCTTCGTCCATCTGTCTGTGTCTGACGTCGTGTCTGTCATGCCTGCTTTATCATAACTCCTCCTCTGTGGTTAAAGTGATTTCGATAAAACTGTTGCAAAACTAGACCACCATGTATAGATGTGCCTGAAGGGAGGTCGTCCATTTGTTTATTCATTGTTGCTGTCATACTTACTCCTGCACAGTTAAAGGGATTTGGTGCATAGATTTTACCTGAAGAGAAATCTGACATATGCCTAGCTGTTTTCCGCCCATTATTTTCCTCGTAGGGGATAGCGCCGTCAGTGCATTTCACTCGGTGCACTGTAGGCATTAATGAAGGTTATTTGCAGCATCCCTTCGGGCCCCAGCTGCAACTCCTTTCACTCTTTTTACTGTACTCTGTCTTCCATATTTTTTTCCACCCTCTCGTATTTTCCGAAACTGAGAGAAGCATCGTTTACACAAATAAACGTGTGTTGAAGCAATAAACTCCCGTAGCATTTTGAAATGTATTCCGAGAACGTTAGACAAATGTCAGGGTGGGGACGCCAACCCGTGTAATAGCAAATTTTCAGAATAATCTGTTGACAAACAATGCTTTTATCTTTGAGTGTCAACAACAAGGAATAGAAAGAATGAAGATGAGACGGAGAGCAGGATTGTATAACTCTCCCAAAAACTAAAGTCTATCAAAGCGGAAAGCGATGCGCTTTGTGGCATGTCATTTTTTTTTATGTAGCGGCAAGTGTAACGGAGGCGAATACGTCATTCATGTTTGTTCTCAGCTGACATTGTGTGTGTGTGTGCGAGAGAGAGAGAGAGAGAGAGAGAGAGAGAGAGAGAGAGAGAGAGAGAGAGAGAGAGAGAGAGAAGGGCAGATCATACTGGCAGCCTGCAGTGCGACGCTTCGTAACTTCATAAAGGAGAGAGATAAGACACTTCTTTTCTGCCATTTGATGCTCTCAGATGCATTTTTATTATTACGTTTTATGGGGTGGGGGAGGGGGCTTCATATTTCTCAAGGAATATGTTGCATCTTTTGTATCTATGTCGCAATTTTTTAAAGGAGAGGCCGGAGGAATGAGCAACTGTGGAGAAGATTGGAAGGCAAGACAAGCCTATCCGTGAAAGAGGAGGTTGATCCATATCTTGAAATCGAGAGGGTTTTCAGAGTTTTTTCTTTGTAGCACTCAGGAATATTCCTAGCATTATTTTTTCCTCTCTTTGTGCACTACATTAAAAATTAACATTTTCCCTCTTTGTGCAACTGCATTTAAAACATTAACATTTTCCCTCTTTGTGCAACCACATTAAAAAAATTAACACTTTCCCCCCTCTTTGTGCAACTACATTAAAAAATTAACATTTTCCCTCTTTGTGCAACCACATTAAAAAAATTTACTTTTTCACTCTTTGTGTAACTGCATTAAAAAAATTAACATTTTCCCTCTTTGTGCAACTACAGTAAAAAGAATTAACATTTTCCCTTTTTGTGTAACTACATTTAAAAAATTAACATTTTCCCTCATTGTGCAGCTACATTTTAAAAAATTAACATTTTCCCTCTTCGTGCAACTACATTAAAAATTAACATTTTCCCTCCTTGTGCAACTACATTTTAAAAAATTAACATTTTCCCTCTACATTAAAAAAATTAACATTTTCCCCCTTTGGGTAACTACATTAAAAAATTAACATTTTCCCCTCTTTGTGCAACTACATTAAAAAAATTAACATTTTCCCGCTTTGTGCAGCTACATTAAAAAAAATTAACATTTTCCCTTCTTTGTGCAACTACATTAAAAAATTAACATTTTCCCTCTTTGTGTAACTACATTAAAAAAATTAACATTTTCCCTCTTTGTGCAGCTACATTTAAAAAAATTAACATTTTCCCTCTTTGTGCAACTACATTAAAAAAATCAACATTTACCTTCTTTTCTGCAACTATATTAAAAAAAAGTAACATTTCCCCTCTTTGTGCAACTACATTAAAAAAAATTACAATTTCCCCATTTCATCTCCGCCCTGAACCCAAAAACAGAATTTTAATTAGCTTTGAGTTCCAGAAATTAATTATCAGTTCTGGTGGTGTTGAACATAACAGCATTACATTCGAGTGCCTTTAAAACATATTTAAACAGTGATAGCCATATATTGCTAATGTTGCTTTATCACTGTATATTATTATTATTATTATTATTATTATTATTATTATTATTATTATTATTATTATTATTATTCAGAAGATCAACCTTATTCATATGGAGCAAGCCCGCTGCATGGGCCATTGACTTGAAATTGAAGCTTCCAAAGAGTATCATGGTGTTCATTCGAAAGAAGTAACAGAAGGTAATGGGAAATACAGAAAGAGGAGACCACTTATTGGAAGAACAGATAGATTACTTATAGCTGAAGCTGAAAGATTACACCAAAATGACAACCACAACATTCGTTTTGTATATATTTTTACTATATATGTGCACTGATACCATTGTGGATTTCTCCACAGTTTCAGTGACTCATACGGTTATGAGATGTTTATGAGATGTTTATAGATTTTCATAAATTCACAGCATTGATATAACTGGCATAAATGACAGGTTCTTGGGATGAATAGAAAATGTCCTTTTTTAACGATGGTCATATATCTAATTGCATACTGGACTCCAGGAGGAGAAACCCATATCTAGTGTATAAAGGAATCCTGTTTGTATGTCCGCCCGTATATGTGTATGAAATAGAAGCCATTTTGAATAAAGGCAAGAAGTTGAAGTATCATGGTATTGTAACAGATGTTCATTGAGAACAGCAAAAGTTTTTTTATAATCGCTACCAGGAATATAAAAAAATTTACGCAACTACCGTATAGCACCAACTATCAAGGTTTTGTGTGTGTGTATACAGATTCTTGCATGCGTGCATATATCATGTATTCCTTTGCATAGTGCAATGCCTATCTTAAAATTTAAACCTTTGATGTAATCCCTAAACTGCTGCCATGTATACGGGACCGTAGATACAAATATCTTTGAAAACGCTGTTGCCTGCGCAGGGTATCAGCTTATCCACCAGTGCAAAAACGCCGCTCTGTGTAGTGTGTCTTCCTATTTTTTTTTATTCTCCCGCCTTTGATATAACACAAAGGAACAGAACCTTTTAGAACGGCCCACTTGTTCGCAAAACCGCGGTGCTCGGCGGAACGGGAAAAGCCACCCTTTCAGGAGTATCAGTTTCTGGGTAGACCGACAACGACTTGGAAATACAGCGGTCTTGATGTTTGTGAGCATTTGGCAAGGTTTGTCTAAAAAATTATCTAAATTCTCCTCCTTGTGTTTGAATAATTTGCTTAACAATTTTGTCTATTTATTTATTAATTTGTTAATTTATTTTTGTCTTTTCTGATAACTGACCTCATCTTTCTATATTTCCTATTAGCATTAGCGACTAATATATATACATATATATATATATATATATATATATATATATATATATATATATATATATATATATATATATATATATATACATATACATATACAAACACACACTTATGTATATGTATATATGGTAATCCTACAGTTTAGGGGTCCAAATTCATTGCTCCCATGTGTGCGCTTGTTTAAGTTTCCTTTCCTGTTTTCAGTTTCTTCCTTCGACATATCTGCAAACAGAAGTATATTTGCCAAAATAAATGAGCACTTTATCTGTTTACAAAAGCAGAGATTATAAAAAAAGCAAAGGGAATAAAGCACTGTACCTCACGCGAATAGTGTATTGAGCCCGTACCTGTGTTTGTGGAGTGAGTGCCAGGTAGGACCCTGGCACGGGCTCTTGCTCTTCAGCAGCCACTTTTTGATAAATCTGAAAAATTAGAAGTTTATCTGCTCACAAAAGCAGAGATTTATGATTTTCCCAAAATTCTGTGTGTCCGTATCGCCTAAGACATGTTTTTGTTTATTTACGTTCCCCCTTTAGTCCCCCTTTTTTTTTTTACAACCTCTGCTTTTGTGAGCAGACAAACTGATAATTTTTTTCATTGTTTTCCGTGATTCAATAAATATTTGATAAATCTGTGTGCTGATCTTGGCTTTACGTAATGCAGTGAATTTGGAGCCCTAAACTGTAGGATTACCAGAAGTGGCTGCTGAAGAGCAAGAGCCCGTCCAGGTTCCTACCTGGTTCCTGGTTCCTAAGCGCTCACTCCACTATTCGTGTGAGGTGCTGAGCTTTATTCCCATTGTATTTTTACAATCTCTGCTGCTGTAAGCAGATAAACTGCTCATTTTTTAGCAAATATACTTCTATTTGCAGATCTGCCGAAAGAAGAAACTGAAAACAGGAAAGAAAACTTAAACAAACGCACACAAGGGAGTAGTGAATTTGGACCCATAAACTGTAGGATTACCATAATGAAAATATTCTCTTTATTTTTTGTAGAATTTTAAATGTAACACGGTACCCCCAATTATGCTTAACATATGAAATGCGTGAATGAAAAGTAATAGTCATGCATCATATTGTGTGAAAGAAAATGGAGAATATATCGTTTTCTTTGAGTAACACTTCGATTTTGATAACAGATTTAGTAGAAAGTAACCCTTAGTGTTTATCTTTGTAACGTGGAATTATTTTAAAACTTTAAGCCACGGATTTAACTGATAGCGTGTGCATACTTGGTTTAAATTGGGTAAAACTGAAGACTACTACCCCGGTCTGGTTCCCGCCAGTCGCCGACCGGAATATTTTTGCCTTTTGTTTATGTTTAAGGCATTTGTTTGTTTGTGATATTTACTGTCCTTTGTGTATATGTTTTTACATTCGTCCCCGAGGGGCTAATACTAAACGCGGCTCCCATTTTGCTTTACCAAGACAAAAGGGCACGGTAGTAGTCTTCAGTTTTACCTTAAATTAAATAATCAGGAAAAATCCAGGTTTATAAACTACGAAGGATTACGGTATTAGTAATCTCTATGGTATTGATCTGTATCGTATTATATTAGCCTAGATTTTTTTATTTATTTATTCATGCGGTCATAACTTTACTTAAGAGTTGCAAAGGTTGTATATATTGCCATAAACATATTTTTTGTTACTGTGATACCTCTCAATGGGATATGGGGAAGTTCAGTTATAATATGGCTGCTTAACATAGGACTGTTATTTCCATAAATGCCATGAATATTTACCGAAGTTAATCTCATGAAGCTTTGATATAAAATCTAAGTGTTTTTTATGACTATATGCGATTGCCCACGGGAGAATATACCTGACAGTCACGTGTCCGTAACACATGGTTTTATTACTTGCACTCGATATATATATATATATATATATATATATATATATATATATATATATATATATATATATGTGTGTGTGTGTGTGTGTGTGTGTGTGTGTGTGTGTGTGTATATATACATACATGCATATACATATATACTACATTATATATATGTGTGTATATATATACATATATATATATATATATAGAGAGAGAGAGAGAGAGAGAGAGAGAGAGAGAGAGAGAGAGAGAGAGAGAGAGAGAGAGAGAGAGAGAGAAGTTTTGCTTTAATAGATACAGGATTTAGAACACCTGTCAGGCCATGTCTTCCCACGTTTACTCTAAACATTGGTAACACCAAGATTGCTCAGTATAGGTTGTTTCCCAGGCTGCCAGACTCTGGAATTTTTCGCTTGCCTCTGCTCTTCCAAACTCTTAAGTTAACGTTCTCCAAGAGAGTGAAGGGTTGATTGATTTTTTATAACTAAGCACAATCCTTTCCCTTTCTTTTATCATCTTCGGGTCTGCGCTAGAGAAGGGTAGTGGTTCGCCTCCCCCGTTGGCATTTACTTTTGAAATAAGTGAATGAATTGGTTAGTAAGAATATGGGATTAGGAGACATATTTGGATAAATATATAGGCCTATCGGGAGGTAGGTGTATGAATGGATGAGGGTACCATTAACTGGGATTTCTATTGCTGAATTATCGTTAATAGTGGAAGTAGTAGTAGTGAAATAAGAGGAAAAGTCTACCCACACAATAATGCGAGATTCTGCTATGGCCTAAGAGTAAGAATGTCCTCCTCTTTCTTGTTTAGCTACTAGTTACCATGGCAACTATTTTTCACCCATTATTCCTATCTTCGTCTTTTCCAGTTTTCCATTCCATTCCATCTCTTGCGCCAGCCACCCCTGTAATTGTAGCGCCAGGTAATTTTAAGTCCTTTAATATTTCCTTAAAAATACTTGTTACAGTATGTTGATGGTTTGTCCATGATCTTTTTAGTGTTGTCTGCGTAATGAAAATTTGAGTTAACGTAAGGAACACCCAGCTAATGGAATTATAGGCCTATTAAATGACACTTTTATTTGTCATTAGGAATCGTGGGAACGAGCGAACGAACACAATGCGTCCTCCGGTTTCTATGGTTTCCTTCAGGACGCAGAGTGACGTCTTTGCACGCAGTGTCGGTCTATCGTACTATTTTTTCCCCAGTGCCTCCACTACCTTTGTCATTTTTTTAGGTTTATACGCATCCCTGTAAATGTTTGAAAAACACGCGATTCTTAGGATATTGGTTTACTTTCCTCTTTATTCCTTTTTAATCGTTCATGTAATTTTATCTTTACGTATGGTTTTTGTTTGTGTTTGTAAGCTCGTCCTCCTCTGCCACCGTCTGAGCAGCAACAGGTGGTTTTAGTGTTCCAGTTGGCGTCGTTCAGACGTTGCGTGTTGTTTTATAGTTTTTTAATAATTTCCTCATTGCAGTTAGTTTATATATCTTTTTTTTTAACTATATTTGGATTTTACGCTCTTATCAGAGTATATCCCAAAAAATCTTGCCGCTCCAAGACTATACGCCTACAAGTACACTCGATATCAGGAAGACTGAAAATATAAAGTCGTTCAGGAAAAAATGAAAGACTTCTTTTTTCTGAGTGCCCAACAGATTGGATTTGAATATTAATATAGAGTACGTTGAATAATGAAAGAAAAAAAATCTCAGACTGTGTCTGCATTATTATGTGTATGGTGAATTGAGTTAGCAGGTCCCAGAGCGCCTTCGGTGGGATAGGACCCTAGGAGAAAAAGGTGTATAACAGTAACAGTAAAGAAGGCAGAGACTTGAACTCACGGTTGAAGAGCATGAGAAACGGATAGTGTTTTTAGGTGCGTCGGTCCGAGTCAACAGGTCTACACCAGGTATCTGGTTCCAACTTATCACATGCACGAGCCGGTGTAGCAGGAAATTATTCCTCCCTGACTGAAATTCCCCCCGGAAAAATTAGCCTGGGATTGACTTCCCCCCGAGAATAACAGCCCAGGCTGTTTTTCCCCCGGGGGTAATTTTGGTCCTAGGATATTTTTCCCCCCTCTAGGTCATTTCTCCCCCCATACATGTATCCACCTTTGCGGCGTGTTTAGTACAAGCCCGTTGGGGATTTCCGTATACACATAAACAAAAGACGGTAAGTAACAAAGATAATGACCCCCAAGAGGTAGTTTAGTCGTGATGAAAATGATCCTGTGTGGCAGGGAAGGCTGTCGTTGCTACACGTCGCTGCCATATATAGCTCAACCGTGCTCTTTATAACAATAGTGCGGTTGGGGGAATCTTGGGCCAGAGGGGGGAATATTATCCTGGGACGAAATTCCCGCTGGGGGAAATATATCCTGGGCCATATTTCCCCCTGGGGGAATTTCGAACAGGGGGAAATACAGACTGTTACACCGGTTTAATCAAAGCCAACCGTTGTGTAACAGCCTGCCTTATGAAATACAATTTTATTGTCAGTTCCGGCGAATTTCTTCTAAACATGGAGGAGTTACAAAGTTTCCTTCCTCGCATTCTCCTTTATCCTTGGATGAAGCAAGTGGCCTGTACTGTTGAATCTCCTCCAGCTTACTCAGCTGTATGAAATTGACATCAGTTCTATTTCGATGTTCATTATGTTTAAAACAAATGATTCTGGCGTTTTACAGTACCGGGGAAATGGACTTTATTTGTGTGTGGTGAAATAAAAGGTGTTAAGACTATGTATCAAAGGCAGAGGAGAAGAGTTTAGTCGAGTATCCTTAACATGATGGTCAAAGCAGTTTTGGATCGCTGTTTACAAGGTAATTTGTTTAATTCCGATTTTCGTATGAGGTGTTTCGCATGGGTTACAGTTGACAAAATACCTTTAATACGTTTTGGATCAGAGTTCCAGTGAAATCCGTTATAAGAGGAAGCTTGAAACAGTAGTGGTTGTGATCGTTAGAAAATGTTTGCTGAAGTATGATGGTAAGACATTATAATTAAGAATGGAGTTTGCGCCCGTGTACATTACATTAACCCTTTATTTTTCATTTAATTTTTCAAAATATATTTTCGATATATTTTGTCATGTTTGGTCTAGTTGGCGTAAAATTCGTGCAGAGGGACGAATGATCTGTATCACATCTCTGAAATTGGTAAAGTTTAGACCTTCCCAGCCACAAGATCAGTGCTGGAAGACTTTATCCACTTGCTTATGGTGCATATTGATATTTTGATATTTTATACCGGATTTCTGCATGTGGGTTGGACACATGGAAGGCACAGTAATATTTGAAAAAGTACTTAAATTAGTGATGACGGTATAGGAGGCAAGGAAAGGTGGTAGCGGTGAAAGAGCAAATTTTGGCCCCCATTACATGAAAACCATGAGGTTCTGGGTCCATGAGTATTGTGACAACTGTACTGATGAATACAATCAAACAAGCACCTGTAACTCTGCAATAATTTCTTCTGTCATAGTGTGTCCTGCTCTGTCATTTTATACAAGCATGCTACAATATCAAACAAAATGTCACGAAATCTACCTCTCAAAATAGCAAGAATCTTGTCACAGCACTTCATTGCATCTATAAGAACAGTGATGTGAATGCCAGTGGCCTCAGTAAAAGAGTTCCTGTGCTTTACTATTATTAGCCTAAAGGAACAGTTATTGTTCGAGGTATTAGCATCTCAGGGTAGCAGTATTCAAGTAAAACCACTAACCGCTGTTATATAAGGAGAAAGTTTAGGAAGAGATAGGTATTGCGTATGTATGGGATGTGTGTATGTGTATCAGCTGGTTATTTTAAAATTTCTGACTCATCTGTAGCCTAATTGATAATTTTTTTTTTTTTTTCAGAAACTGAGCGAAAGCTCGCTGGCCTTCAGCTGACAGGCTACGTTGACGCTGACACTGAAGACCAAGAATCAACACCCATCATTCCCTGCTCCTCACCTGCATCTCCAGATGACCCCTCCCATGCACTAGTCTTGCCACACGCACAAGCATTTTCAATCACTCAAGATCAACAGAATCTCAGACCCAACAGTGCAGTAAGTCCCCCATTACATGCATTCAGCATTATTGGAAATCTTGTGACTTGTGCCTTATCCTAGTGTGTGAATAAAATTTTGATAGAGGCATAGGAAAGTATAATCATACATTTATGAATATTAAAGATCCTGGGTTTGGGACACATGTAATGCCCGTTGAATATGGCATGTGATACTTTCTTGATATTCAAAACTCCCTTTTGTTTATCTTTATTAAATATGTTCCATACGAAAGCAGTAAATATATGCTAATACGTATAGCTTTTTGGAATGAAGTGACATTTATCCACATGAATTAAAGTAATTTTTGGAAAAGGAGTATAACTACTTTTTAGTTGCCTTTGATATATTGTATGATGATAGTGTATACATATAAACATGCATCAAAATAAATAGTAATAATTTAGTGTTAGATACTCGTAATTTTATTAAGCATTAATAAAATTTTTAGACCATTCAGAGCATACAGAAACTTGTGGGTATGTTGAAATGTACTGAATAATATGAAACATGAAAATGATAAGTGATAAATTTATAACATGTTGCTTGAGAAGCAGAAATTTCGGTATTATTTTAGAAAGAGGAACCAGCCCAAAATGACATGAAAATATGTTTTTCCAGGTGATTTTGATGTGTTCTGCACGAATATCACCTTCATTTTCCTCGGAAATTAACGGTTTTAGACTTTCTCAGCACCTACAGTTTCCGGGCCCACTCGACCGCCGACCGAAATCGGCGGAAGAACACGGCCTTACTGTAACCCCTGTGGCTAGCGCGCGCAGCAACATTACCTCTTGCCAGAAAATGTTGTGCTTGCCAAGAATCTTTAAATATGCGGATAAGGCGCAAAGCGCTGTTCTGCCACGCCTTACTGACAGCACACATAAACAGGACGACATGTTGGTTTTGGTGTTCTTCCGCCGATTTCGGTCGGCGGTCGAGTGGGCCCGGAAACTGTAGGTGCTCGAGTAAAGTCTAAAACCGTTAATTTCGAGGAAAATGAAGGTGATATTCGTGCAAAAACACATCAAAATCACCTAGAAAAACATATTTTCATGTCATTTTGGGCTGGTTCCTCTTTCTAAAAATTTACCGAAATTTCTACCCTTTCCCAGAGTCCCATATAGAAAAATGAATTTTGTATTTTCATATTGCTCCTGTTTTAATCAGTCTGAGCCACCATGCTACACCCTTTGAAACTGAAAATCTGAAAATATTCAGTCAATCAGGTTCTTGTTATATGTAGGTCTAAATATTATTCAGATTTATGTTCATTTCAAACCAGTACACCCTATGAATCACTGAGGACACTGTACTGTTGAAAAACAGGATTTTAGACACTTGCTTTATTCTTATTTTTTTTAATAATGAAACGGTTGGAGAGCTGATGTCCCATGCACTCATGGAAGATTATGAAAGTTTCCAACAATTCCCATGTACTTTTCTGAAGAAAATAAAATGCACCTGCAGCAAATAGGTCAGTGAACTGTACTTTTAATGAGATTCTTTCCAGCAGGAATCTGTAGGGTCTGGAGAAGCACCTTCATCTTTAGCAGGAACCTTGGATGATGGGCCAGAAATTGAAAGATTTGTACTACAACCTGCACCAGAGGGTTCTCTTATTAAGTGCCGTATATCCAGAGACAGGAAAGGCATGGACAGGGGACTCTTTCCTACTTACTTTCTACACATGGAAAGAGATGATGGAAAAAAGGTAATGTTTTGATCCTTTCATTATCAGAAACCATATTAACTAAATTTCAACACACAAAAAAATTCCGATTGCTGCGTTATACTCGACAGTACCATTTTTCAACCCTCTCAGTAGTATACATTAACTCTGTTAGAATGCATCTTAGGTCTGCAGAACCCAAATGTACAGACTACTGGCCTATGGGATACTGCTCGACATAAACCAGTGATGCACATTCAGCAGTATAAATGTAGATTGGTTGACTGAGAAAGATTTGTGTGCTTTTTGTGTCCCTTGTGATATTTGTATGCTTTTACAACACTAAAACCATTGTACGTAGATACAGCACATTGCTTTTAGCTAATAACATCTTCCCATTAGCAGGACTACAAAATGACTTTATCTTTGTTCCAGGTCTTTCTCTTGGCTGGTCGGAAACGAAAGAAGTCTGCCACCTCCAATTATCTTATCTCAGCAGATCCAACAGACTTGTCAAGAGGAGGTGAATCTTTTTGTGGGAAGCTAAGATCAAATTTGTTAGGAACACAATTTACGATATACGATGGAGGAGAAGGTAAAAAGAAATTGACTTCTTCTACAACAACAGAAAAACCAGGTTCTAGGCAAGAACTAGCTGCTGTAGTTTATGTAAGTAATAATTATCTTATACTGTAGTATTAAAACAAAATTCTGTGTAACATTTATTTATTTTATTGTAAATTTCAAGAATTCTGATTAATTTTACAAAATGTAATTCAGAAGTAACTGCCCATTTCTGATTCAGATCTTACAATTAATTCATGATATTTTCCATACTTGCAGTAAGCAAGTTTTATGTCTGACATGATTATACATTAAGTAATGTGTCAGTAACTTTTTCTTATTTGCTGTAGAAATAAAAGCTACCTTGTTACACAATAGGATTCCTGTTGAATTATTTGAATCAAGATATAATGATGGATACCAGTGCTATGAGAACTAGACTGGATTTTGTTTATTGCGCTGCCAAGTTTTAAAATAGAGATTTCACTAATAGTCATTTATGAATTATATCCACAATAATGCAAAACTTAATGGCATAAGAAAATTTGATTACAGGAATATACTTTGCTCAGAAGGCTATGAAAATTGACATGAAAGAGATAATGCTGCTTGGTCACAAACTTTTGATGTATGTTTAGTATGTTTGAAAGGCTGTAGAGAATGCTGTTGGGTCAAAGAACTTTTTGGTACTTACAAAGAAATTTTAAAAACATAAAATAAGTGCAAGTACTGAAATTTATTAATGAGTCTGGTTGTAACACCATCATAGTTGCAATTTATTTTTTGGTGAGGAAGATTGATAACAAAATCCATCTATTTTCAGGAAACAAATGTATTAGGCTTCAAAGGTCCAAGGAAGATGACTGTAATATTACCAGGAATGACAGCTGACCACCAAAGAGTAGAATTCCGACCAAGTGTAGAACATGACAGTCTTTTAGGTAAGAAATTTTACTTCAGTTTATTGTAGAGTAAAAAGAAATGTTAGTAATTTTAAAAGTACAGCATGTATCACAACTTCAGGTCATTCTCAGTTTTAGCTGTTATGCCATCTTAGTTTTTAAATAGTGAAATGAAATGCTGGCATTTAATCCAACAGTGAATAAGAACCTTTAACCCAATTTTCTTTGTCATTATTTATCTGGCATCCAGTATTAAGACCAGTGTTGACATTCATCTTGGTATTACAAATTTTAATAATTGTTAGAATGTGTGGTATGGAAGGGACAAGCAATTGCATTACTGTATCAACCAAATTACTGATAGAAATCAAGTCATTCTGCTGTTCTTTGCTGAGCCTTTCAAGATTTCTTGATACAAGATTTACTCACATGTATTACCAGGCTTTTTTGGATGAACAGCAAAAAGACCCTGCTGGCTTAGTAACAACTCCCTAATGTACAGTTAAGCCATTAACAACCCTATTCAGTGAAGAGAATTGTGATTTGTAGACTCGTCAGTGGAAGGATGAATTTACATTTTCTAGGCTAGTAACAGGAGCCAAGAGAGAACATAAGGAGCAGGACTTTGCATCAATTTTATTTGGTTTATGATTCAAAAGTATTGGTTTGGTTTATGATTCACAAGTAACTAGTCTTTCACTAACTCGAAGACATGGTTGATGCTATGACAGATTTTGCAACCAACTAAGCCAACTTTTGCAGTTAGAAGTACCTGGTTAAATTTGCTTTTTGAACATGTCCTACCGTTCTGAAATTAGGAGAGAACTGGGGAATGAACGATGGAATTTACTCTACAGGTTCAGGCCAGGCTTGAAGTAGTAGATTGATACAAGCTGTAGTCATCTGGGTCAAAGGAGCCCTCTTGACCATCTGAGTGATCGTCACATTTTACAGTGCTACAAATAGAGAAAATTTAGAAGAGTATAACTACAAAATGATGAGATTTACCACCAGTGTGTGTTTAGAAGATCATATTACAAATGATGAAGTTCCCAAGAGATATTTTACTAAGATGATCTGGCATATGATGAAGAGGAGGAGCAATAAGTCAGAGAATAGTACAACAAGCATGTAAAAAAACCTCAGCCAACAGAGAATTCATGCAAAAATGGCACATTGTAGGAAAAATCAGAGAGCACATTATTTTTCTTATACCATACAAGGAAATTTTCACAATATACAAGAAAATATACGTGCATGTACGATGCTATAAAACAGTTACTTACAGAGTACAGTACATCTTAATCACAATCAGTAGCATCATAAACAGTATAAAGTAAAAGCAAGTAAAGGTGCTGTATGAACAAAAGCAAAGACTAGTGTAAACCATAAATTTTTTTTTTTAAATACTAGTGTAAACCATAAAATTTTTTTTTTTTAAATATCTGTCAGCCTTTTTAAATGTAGGGAATTACAAGTACCCTATATACAGTGTTGTACCTTACCTACTGTATATACATACAGACTGTTGCTATATTTGCTTTGAATTCTTAAGATGAATACCAAATAGAGGAGTATTGTTTATCATCATAGTTATTTTAAGAGAATCATACACAATATATTAATGTAATCATACATTCTGTGTGCACCTTAGGGAAACTAGTGTCTGCCAGACCTGGGCATGTAAGAATTATCTATTTGCATGCATTTCTTTTCAAGAACTCTTGAATATGTTAATTTATTTGGTGTTATCTATTACAAAATTCTGCAAATCAGTTTTGATTTGCTTAAATATATTATTGTATATTTCGTAAGAAGTTATACATTACAGAATTATTAATACAATTAGTGTACAGTATTACAATTTGTATGGTATTATTGACTACAAAATTATGTAAATTAAGTTTTTGATTCACTTAGCTGTACATGTAAACAAAAACCTCTTGGAGAAAACATTGAGAAAGTACAAGTTTTCCTGGGCAATAAAACAAGGAACACAAGGTGCTTAAAACTTGCCATAACTTCTAGGAAGAGTGGGAAGATTATTATGGTGGTACTTCATAGGGGGGTAGTGCCATCAGTGCACCACATGGATGCACTATAGGCATTACTGAAGGTTCTTTACAGCATCCCTTCAGCCCCTAGCAGCAACCCCTTTTATTCCTTTTACTGTAACACTTTTCATAACTTTCTTCCATCTTACTGCCCAGCCTCTACTAACAATTGTTTCATAGTGCAACTGTGAGGTTTTCTTCCTGTTATACTGTATGTTTAAAACCACCTTGACTCTCAATTTCCCTTTCAGCTATGAAAGACTTCATGTGTCCCAGCATTTGGACTAAATTTTGGCCTAAATTTTATATTTCAATTAAATTCAGTTGTGGTGGTTTACTGGACTAGAACACTAACTTGTCCTGGACATATGGGTCTCACAGACCAAGATGCGGCTTCTTTATAATATTTATTATTATTATTATTTATTATTATTTACTATTATTATTATTACTATTATTATTATTACTATTATTATTATTCAGCAGATGAAACCTATTCATATGGAACAAGCACACGGGGACCATTGACTTGAAATTCAAGCTTCCGAAGAATATGGTATTCATTAGGAAGAAGTAAGAGGAAGTAAAGGGAAATACAGAAAGAAAGATCCAACATATTTAAAAAAAAATAGATAACTAGCTAAAAATGGATTAAAATGCAAGAAGAATAGTATTAGGGGTGTGATGCATTTTCACATCTTCTGAAGTTCCAGCTGCATGACATACTCTGAGAGACTTTTCCACAGTCCAACAGTGTGAGGAATGAAGGACCTCTGGAACTGTGGAACTGAGAAGTTCAACAGCGAGGCACATTTACTGCATACCGGTGCTGTTCAATGAATCTGGTTGCTCTCGGCAGATAAGGGGGGATCAGGGATCAATTGTGAATGTGAAAGACCTCTGCTGAAATACAACTTATGAAAAAGTGACAAAATGAGACCATCCATCGATGGCCTAAGTCATAACTGCTACTTTTAGGAAACAAACTTACCACCACGAACCACTCTATCTAAAAGAGATAAATCTTTGGCAGAAGCAGCATCCACACCAAAGAACAGTATTCCAGTAAAGGAAGTAAAAATGACCTAAAACAATTGCATTGATTTTATCACTGTATAAATATACAGTATGAGGCTTTACGAACAATACCTAACTTCCGTGTGGCATTTGCAGAAACTTTCATTAGATGTTTCTCAAAAGTTAGAAGTGAGTCAAAAGTTACACCTAGAATAGTTAAAGCTTCAGACTCAATCAGCAAAGTTTCATCCACCTGAAGGGGAGGATGGGATGGGAAATCTGTACGAGGTCTGCTAATCAATAGTGTTTTCGTTTTACTGGAGCTAGGCTTCATACCTCACCAACTACACCATTCCATGATCTGGTCCATGTCCTGATTGAGGCTGAGGGCAGCTTCATTTCTCATATGTGGAGACTTTACCACACCCACAAGTGTTGGATCATCGGCATACTGAACAATCTTGTTTTCCAGGCCAACAACCATATCACTTGTGTACACTAAAAGTAAACAGTGGACCAAGAACACTGCCCTATGGAACTCCAGACAAAATAGGTCTTGGCTCACTAAAGATCCCATCCACAGCAACTCGCTCCTGCCTACAGTACCTGTAAAGAAATCTTGAAGTAATACTAAAACATAGCCACCCACTCCAAGATTCTGAAGTTTATAAATATGTGCCTTGTGATTTACAAAATTGGAAGCACAACTAAAATCTATTTGACTTACTATGCACTCAAAGCCCTTATCAAGTTTCCCTTGCAAATGGCACGTCAAGTCTAAAAGAGTATCGTAGGTACCTAACTGCTTCCTGATGTATATTGACTATTAGTAAAAGATTCTTTAGATTCCACATACTTAAATAGTGACTTAAAAATAAATGTTTCAGCAACTTTGGAGAGCAAAGGGAGAATAAAGATTGCTTTACATTACAGCCTCCACAAATAACGAATGCAGCTTTTGAATCCTGTGACTGAGCCATACTAATCATTTCCAAAAAATAGTCATATATAGAATCGTCGATATATTTGGATTGCGGTAAACAATGTAGAACTTCCTGAAAATTTTAAAACAAGAACTTCATGGTAACTAAACTCCAAATTTTTCTGACGATAAATAGGTCGTCCAGACTTGGTGTATACAGCCATCACCTTGCGCATGTGGGATGTTACAACAATAAATCAGGGCCATCAAACCCTGGGTTTAAAAACTCAACCTTTGACTTGTTACTACTTACAAGTGTCTCAGATAAAAACATCAAATCATAGTTACGGGCACAACTCTGGAGATCAAGAAAATTTGACCATAAGCCCCAAATATTTGAGTAAAATACTTTGCAATTTTCTTACTGTAATGAGTAACAGGCCCAGGGTTCAACTCTGTCTCCCGAAAGAATTAAAATTATTAACATAAAATCATTGTCAAAGCTAACAAACAATACCATCAACAATAACAATATTTACATTATTTACAAAAATTCTGTTGAGAGCATAAATAAACGTCACCATACATCATTCAAGGTGGGCCTGGCACACCTTGTAAGGCAAAACAAATCTTCTAGCTTTGCCACAACAACTGGGGGAGGACAGTCAGGATGGATTTAGAAATAAAACACTCTGAAGGAAAAGATTAGGTAAAGATGAAGGCACTTTCCTGATAATCCACCAAGCAACTTTTGCTTTCTCATCAGCCTGTCCTACAAAACACTGAAAAAAACAGGACCATGTAAGGCCATGGTACAATGGCCAATGGCACAGTCCAAGGTTGGAGAACAAGGTTTGTATTCAGAGTATCCTTCTCTTAGAAGGGTTGCCTACCAAGTCTAAAGAGTCCCATCTACCCAATGGTTTGATTTCGGAGTGTCCTCCTAAAAGAGTTGCCTGCCAAGGCTAGAGAGTCTCTTCTACCCTAACTTGTGTAGGCAGGGATGTCACACCCTGAAGTGAATAACAATAACAATAACAGCAAATACAGAGCAAAAAAGTATTAAATTTTGTTAAATTTTTATTATGAAAAATCCCAAATTTTTATTATAAAAATTCCACTTAAAATGAAAAATAAATTGTGTAGATAGCTGTCAGTCATATTTCAAGTGCTGATGCTATAAAATGACTCCTAACCTAAACTGATAATTTTTTCCCTTTTCAGATCGATGGAAGAGCAAGAACATGGATCAGTTAATTGAACTGGGGAATAAGACACCTGTCTGGAATGACGACACACAAAGTTATGTTCTCAATTTCCATGGCCGTGTAACCCAAGCCTCTGTCAAAAACTTTCAAATTGTTCATGAAAGTGATGGTAAGCTTATTTATGTGTTTATTTTCAGGAATCATCTGATATACAACTTTGATTATAGTTACATCATTAACAGTATGTGTACTTTAGTTGCCATTTATCACGGGATATTTAAGCCTTTAAGGACAGACTAGTCCTTGTCTCAAGAGCCTGCAGCTGAGAGACTAGTAGCAAGATCCATGTCATTTCCACTTAATTCTCTGCAGTTGCCAATTCTGAATGTTCTTGTTCTCATAGTTGTGGCTTCTGTTATCATAGGAGTTTTTCCTGTTAACAGGAGGTTTTAGGGGACTTGTCTTTTGAATGTGATTGTTCAAAACTGGTTCCTTGATGAGGGATCAGTCTTGAGAGTGATGCAGAGATTGATTTGCTCTTGACAATTATGTCATCCAGCATTAATTCACCACTGTTTCACCACAAGCATAAATAATATTACCCTCTACAGATAGCCACTCAGCCTTGATTACCCCAGATGAGTATCTAGTGGCCCTTGTATGTGTAATGGTGGAAATCCTTCTTTTGAATTAATGACAATACCCTTCATAATTGGTGGACTGGAAAAACGAATTGATTTTCATCTTATCAAGACGTTAAATTAACCACTTAAAATTGAGATCGTCTATGATCGAGTGTGCGTGCGTAAGTGTAACCAAGTGCGTAGTTGCGTAAGCTAAAATTGCACTGTTCAAGACGTGTACAACAACTTGAGAGGGGAAAGGGATGTACCTCTCCTTATTTTTATTTGAAATGCCACATTTCTCCCTTGTAAAAGGTATGCACTTATCGTAGTTTATAATGTACAAGTTGTCATAACACTTAATAGTGTTCTTTTGTATTTTCACCTTGATGTAACAACAAATTACCAAGAGTTATGGTAATGTTACATAAGTTGCACCATGATGAGCTTGCATGTGGTTGCAATGCCACCAGCCATAGGCTAAGATGTGCAATATTCTTCCATAACTTTACGAATATGTCAGTTCTTGAGTTAAGTTCCACCTGTTATGCATGTAAACCAGGCTAACTGTGTAATACAACAGTTAAGTTAGGCATGAGTACAGTATAGCCTAGGCTATGGACTGCATGCTGTCTGGCACAAGATTGTTGTCCTAAATGAACTTGTCGTATTACAGGGAACCTGTGTAAGAACCAGTATAGGGTACCTGCACAAGTACCAGTTTGATTCTAACAGTTATGGAAGGAATCCACCAGGAATAAGTTATTTACACTATGTATCCTCCTACTAAGAAACATTAAACAAACCGCGGGAGTCAGCCTTTCCCTCAACCCCAACCAGAAATGAAGATTCATCTGTCTGCGACGTCACATACCAGTTCAAGCTGAGAGTAGGCCTGGGTTTATTAACCTAGGCCAGTGTGTGACACTTGTATTAGCCTATGGCCAGGAATGAATTGTTATGTATAGACTAGTCTGAGTTAATTGTCCTAAAATGAATGGTAGCCTCCAAATGTAAGTCAGGACAATTGACATACCAAGCCACAAGTAGTAATAACATTATTATTAAACAATTATTACAGTACCTCTCAGGACTCCTCTGATTGGTGCTTCTGGTTTTAAAATACCTCCCTAGTACTTCAGCATTCTGCACACCTCTTCCATGACAGCCAGGCTTGATTCATCAAAGTACCGTGTGGTGAAAGTTTTAGATTCTAACAAAGAAGCTGCAGAAGATCTTCATTCTCTCCAAAATGATACCTTCTTCCTGAAGTGCTTGACTGGGTGTGCAGGATTTTTAACACTGACTGCCCATCACAGTCCCTTTGGGAAGCATTTGTGTGTGATTAAAACCTTCAGAAGTTGTACAGGATCCAGGGTTATTCTTTACAAATGCTGCACTCCCTTTGCTGCAGAAATCATCACAAAGGATGTCCAAGCCTGTATTTGTTGGGTTCTGTTTCATAGCCTCCTATAGAATGAGTTAATTTGAGAAGTTCTGCACAGAAGGCTTGGTCCTTTTAAACTTGGCTGGAATGGGTCATCAGTGCTGCCATGTGCTCGTCTGAAAAGATCCTGTCAATGGAGGATGTCACCAGGAATTGTTGTTTGATCTTCTCCCTGGCAGGGCTTCATCCTTCACATTCATCAGACAGTGTATATAAACTGGCTTTCGTTTGAAAAATTAGGATGTAGCATTATAGGACCTCTCCAGCATATATATTGGAGTTCTGCTTAAGTCCAACCTTTTGGGTCCCTTCTTCTGCCTTTGAAGTCTTGGTTAGGAAACTGGGGTGAAAACTTCCCTCCACTATGCCTCTAGAGCTCTGATTTTCAACATGAGCAGTTCATCCTCTGCATGAACCCAGTCTTCTAAGCCTGCCCTCAGCACAAATTGCTTGATCATTATTTGTTCTCCTGTCAGTGTCCCTCAGGTTCCTCACTTCCCAACATCAGTCGTCGACAACCCTCAAGTTCTCTTCTACTGAAGTATCTCTTCCTCCACTTGTTTCATATTTCCCTGGAGTCCTACATCCAAGATTTTTCAGGGATCACAGCAGCTGCTATCACAACCTCATATAGGAGACATCTACTACTAAGCTTTGCAAAGGAAAGTGGCATACTTCTCCATTCAAAGCCTTTGCTCCCTATATTCCTTTGTCAGCAGACTTTTCGATCTTCCTTTAGATAAGTAGGAATTTGTCGTCCTCATCTGCAATCTAGGGCTTCAGGGCTGACCTTTGTCAAGTTTTCAGCCAACACAGGATAGTCATCAATTCAAGAACAAAATTTTATCAGAAATGAAGATCAGGATATACACCACTTGTCATTTTTGTCAATTGTCTCCAACATGGCAGTGGTCTGTACCTGTAAAACAAATGTTTTTTTTAAAGCATACTTATTTCTTTGGCTTTTGTATACAGTAAATTTTTTAAAATTTGTATAGTTTATAGTCCAAAATATTTCTTTTGACATGGTACACCATAAAATAGTGTCAAGTACACCATTTCAAAAGAAATATTATAACATACATAAACTCAAAATAAATTTATGCTGAACAACATGTTAAGAATATGCCAAACATCATAAAATATTTTTTATTTACTTTTCAGTTGATTACATCATCATGCAGTTTGGGAGAGTGGCAGAAGACGTGTTTACAATGGACTACCGATACCCTATGTGTGCACTTCAAGCCTTTGGTATTGCACTCTCTTCATTTGATTCCAAACTAGCCTGTGAATAATATATTTAGTTCAAATTTAGAAAATATCTTTCAAATGATGCGAGTGAAATGGTGTATTGCGACTGAGGTCTGTTATGGTACATTTAAGGCATAAACGATACATTGTAAAGTGTCTACGTCAGTGTTTGTGCCATGCTGCCTAATGCCTTGTTCAATTATTCACATTTCCTAAGCTAAGGTGGAATGCGATGCTTGTACTTTGCCACTAGGTATTGTTGGTTTCACAACAAATTGTTGTATTTATGTAAATCATAAATTTTAAGAAACGTCACACAATTAAATTGGAGTTGATATTCTTAAAATCACCATTTGTTACCTCTGTGTACATATATATATTATATATATGAGTGACATACTAACTAGCACCTATCAAATAACACTGGTAAGCTTCAGAAGTATATAAGTACTATATAAAGGGTTTAATTTTTCCTTTCTAAGACAATAGCCCTGTGCTTGCTAAAAGTGATAAGGTTCACACTTAATCATGATCTTTAAATTGAGGTATGGATGTACAAATTTAGAGCAGTACCATAGAGAATACATGTATGAATGTGCTCATAGCTAATACAGTAGTGTACAGTGATCTTCTAAAAGTTTGACGTTGAACCTATGAAAAGGGGACTTTTGTACCCGCCATTAGAAGTTGCAGTACTTAAGTCAGGATCTCAGATTATAAAATGTAAATTAACTTCTTGGTATTGAAATAATTTTACAGTAACATAATACATGAATACATATACCATCTTATTCTGTTTATTTACTAAGGACAAGGTCATAATTCTTCATGATAGTCATTTGAAATAAATTGACCATTATAAAATCTGTACCTCAGATATGAATTACTTATTAATGAATGCATGGGCAATGACTGCAGAAACAGGGAGGGAAAATTCCTACAGAATGTGCTATCACAATCATTACTCTGTAGACTCCTATGAAATAACCAACACTGCAGGCTTCAATAAAAACTGGATCTATAAAGGCAATCAACTTGAAGTCAGATAA
This sequence comes from Macrobrachium rosenbergii, assembly GCF_040412425.1. Classification (NCBI taxonomy): domain Eukaryota; kingdom Metazoa; phylum Arthropoda; class Malacostraca; order Decapoda; family Palaemonidae; genus Macrobrachium; species Macrobrachium rosenbergii. The sequence continues at coordinate 24,255,194 of NC_089793.1, read as the reverse complement.
TAACAATAAGCATTTAAGAATAAAGACGTGGGAAAGAAAATACTTGCGTATTCGAGAGTAAGAAAACTATCAAATCATACAGGATATCTTCTTCAAAATTAGTTATCCAAATGACAACTCTCCATACTTCCAATTATGGACTGAAATGGTAAAAGTCTGATAGCATGTTATTAAAAAAAAGTTTACAATGGAGTTTTTCATGGTTACTGCTAGTGTAATGCTATACAGTATTTGAACGGTCACAAGATCATTAGTAACCGAGACATTACAATAAACTATCTAAAGAAAAGGTGGAACATGAACAGGAGCGGTTAATGTATAGCTATTATCAATGAAAAAAAAAACTGAACAGATGACAGCACTAACACTAGGAAAGACACAGCAGTTGTAATTAAGAGTAAGTTTGAGAAACCAAATTTACTCGGTATTTTACAATGGTTACAGCAATTTCATGAATATTTGCAACTTGAGGGTATTCAAAGAGATTCTTCTTACAGGCATCACTATCACACTGAAAGAGGCAGAAGTTTCACTATAATCAATGAATACTGGGGATTTTACATTTGATTCCTTCCACTGCAACAAACTGCTGTAAATGAAAAGTAAACAAAAGACACTAAAGTCACGCCTTAAAATAATCAAATATTTCAAATAAAGAGTAAAAATAACAGTTCTTACTACTTTATTTCAAGCCCTACTGCAGAAAACCCTCACAAAACTTGCCCCCGCTTAAAATTTCGCATTATGACCATTAGTGTCGAAAGATTCCTGTCTGCATAAAAGTTACGCCTTACTCTTTTTAAGAAATACTAACAGTTGATTATCACATAGAAACATACCCCCAACCAACTGGTCACTCAAAGTTCCTAATGAAGAGAACTAAAGTTATAACTATTGCTATATTTTTCTTTTAACAACAACAATGTAACTGCCCCTTCTAATTTCCTTCAAACATTTCAAGTGCAGGAAGCCTGAATTAATTAATTCTACACACTTGTAGTATGAATGCTACTGGTACTAATATCATTTTGGCCTCTGGAAATGAAACTTGCCTAAAAGAACTTTTACTAAGTAAAGAAAGGAATTCACTAACTATATTAATTCACTACCCTCTTATCTTGTTTGAAAAAGTTCTACTTTCTCATCTGCACTGCTATATGTAATGTCTTTAAATTTATAACAGTCCTCAAATTATTAACTCAAAGTTTCAAATCAAATTACTGCATTTAAGAACCATACATCATCATTCATATTATTAACTCAAAGTTTCAAATCAAATTACCACATTTCAGAGCCACACATCACCATTCATAGCTTAATATTGGAGCCTGCAAGGCTAATTTGATTTTACTGGGACCACTAACTAAAAAAAATTGGAGTTTTAAAAGATATAGGTAACACAATAAACAGTAGTCAAAGAACATTTGAAAATTTCTTTAAAAAATCCCAAATATTAGTAAATTTAATGTCTAGATCCATATGTAACATACATCTAAAAACAGTTCTGAAATAAAAAAAAAAAATTAAACTCTTTTGACATCATTATATAATCATTCCTAGTACAGTGAATGCAGTATATGACTAAGCAATGTTCCACAACTTATTTCAGTGACATGACTACAAGAAAGGATACACTACATGTCTCGACACTTCAAATCTTAATTTTCACTCTGAACTCAAGTTGAAAACCTTCCTTCTCAAATCAGGATACTAATCTATCCTGCTGTGGTGCCTTAAGGATTACCATTTTCCATTCAGTTCTGTTCTATCATGAGATGTGTATCAGCATTAGCTTCATAACCATCTTCTATCATCTCTCCCACTATGAACTTCCTCCATAGTATATCCGTAGTATATTTCAAAGCTACCTCCTAGTGAATGAAAATCCCTGTCATATATATAACTGCTTTGCCTTGTACCTGAGACTGTATTAGCTAAACTTCACATGAACTATAATGTTATCTTGTAAAATCCTATATGGCATTGCAACTGGATTTTAAAAACCTACACTACTAATTTTTCTATATAAACCATTTAAATCTACAAAATGAGACTTGTATCACTTCATTCTAACCAATTACAGATTTTCAAATACTTTTGGATATATAAACTAGCATTAACCTACCAAATTTGATAGCATCCACCTAAGGCTGGATATAAAATATGTAATTTTTGTGCTGAAAGCTACCACAATAACTTTCCAGTTCATACTGACTTGCATCTACAGTCTGGGCCAAACACCATTCCAATATTTAGAATTAGCACAGTTCCTGACATAAACACTGTAATACACAGGTTACTTTCAATGTTAAAATAGAGTACTTTTCACATTCTGACATTGTTAGTTCTAAGATATATTTTGATGCAAATGATTGTGCTGGTCACAATTAATCTCAGAAAATACGATTATAAATTTTCAAATATGAATTGTCAATACAATACAGTAGTGTACACTGCATCTTTTGCAATTTTTCTTCTTTCATTTGATACAATGATTCATCTTGGTTAGTAAATTTGATATTTGTCAATCACAGTCTTGCAATGTTTTTCACCCTGTAGTTGAGTAACCCTCAGCTTACCAGATGTTAACTTACCAGGAATTGTTACATAGTTATATTATTACCCTAATGATGGTTTTTACACTAGGCTGGCTTTTCAGAAGTGTTACATTCTGCATATAAATCTCTTCAACTGAGTGTGAAGTAAAGGTTAGCTTATGCTATATTAAATGGAATTACTGTTGGCTGTTAATATTGAACAATTACATGGAAAACCCAAAAATTCAAGGAAGACATTATGTTTCACAGACAGTTTCTAGACATCACAATTCCTCATAATCCTTGTGAATGTAGAAAATATATCATTTCCCCCCCTTGAAGAGGAAATGTAATGTCTCAAAACTATCAGCGAAATACACTCTCTTCTTCAGTACTGGGCCTCTGAAATAAGGTTTTTGTCACTAAGTGAATTTTGCCACTTATTAGAAAGCCCGGCCCCCAAATGCATCTGATAAGCCATGGGGCTACAGCTATTTGCCACATGCTCTTGCCTTCTGGTATGGCCTTCACAATAAGTAAGGTTCGTAATCATAACAGTGTGGAGAGCACAAAACTTTACAGAAAGAGTACAGTAACTTATAGTTGCTTCCCTATTTGAGGTTAGCGTGGTATCATCTTGGAGCATTTATAAACTTTTTGCATTATATGAAGAGACACCTGGATACATAATTTTACATCATACAATGTACAGTCATCATCAAACTTCATCAATTTCCTAACAACCAAAATGATAACATTACTCTTATAAACAGTGAAACTATTTCACTAATCTCTCTGCTTCACCACTACAGCACCCTCACTAGTGTGCTGTATTTCAAATTAATCTTTTCTGATATACCCTATTAAAGTTCTCTAAACTTTCAACTAGCAAACTGTGCCTAAATATTTCCCCCAATCCAAGTTTTTATAAATCTGCCTAGATATGCATATTTTACTGCTGCCTTCTTGAAATTTCAAATCCATGTGTATAATATATCTTACCTTACCTTGCCTTGACGACCATAATTCCAGTGTAACTGTAGTCCTTTACGTTGTCAGTCCATAAATCTGCTGTCTAATGGACTCTTGACATTCCTCTTGTATTTTCCATAACCTCAATCATCTATCATTCTTATCACATTTCTGTGCCTCAACCATCTACAATAAAGGAAATGGTAGTGATGAATAGCAAAAAACATAAAATAATCCTTTTTGCCTTGTCATAAACATCCAGTGTAAATAAAATGTACTGTATCCTAGCTTTGTGAACATGAGTGACAGGAAAATCTGAGAATAAGTTCAAGCACTAAATGCATTGTACCAATGCATATCTTGAATTTTACCTTGTCATGAGCTAACTTTAAGGAGAAAAAGTTAATGGTAAGGTAATACTGTACTTCTGTAGTCAGTGCTTTTATTTCCCTTGGCCATGACCAAGAAAGCAATCCATGGTGTCAAGAAAATAACTGGAACCCTTTAGTGAAGTGTGTTAGCTTTCTTATCGCATGCTGTACTTATTTTGAAGCTCATGATTAAATGTTGAGTGGTTGTATGTCTAAATCCATTATGTATTCTTGTGGCAGTACAATTATTGCATCTTTACCTGTGAAACATTTAGCACTCTTTACCTGATGCAAGTACTGTAGTGCTATGTATATTACTATATGAATGAGTAAACGATTCATTTCTGACACTCCTTCCCTGACTTCACTATTCTTTTCTTCTAATTGGTAAAAATACACCTAACTTTTGCTGGGTTTATGATGCATATTGAACTAGCACTGAGCTGGTGTGAATGTTAATGCAGACTCACTGACAATGGAAAACTTGAATTTGAGCACAAAAAATGGAGTTAAATTTACCATGCTTGCAAAAAATGTTAAGGAACACTGTCTTTTAGTATATATTTATTTATCAAACAAAATCAAATTGTAAAATACAGTTACTTCTCTCTACACTATGTAAAGTGGTTCCTCCGTAGTCTATTCAACCTAGCTGACAGAATAATAATCAAAAGTTTCCTTATAAATAATGTACCCTTAAAGCAGTAATATAAAAGAAATTTAATGCTGTCCTCATGATAAAATGCTTTTTTTTTCATCATATAACTTTTGTATAAATAAGATAGTAAAAGTTATGTACTTCATAAATATAGATGAAATTACACAACATCACCAAAAATGCAATACGTAATAGCTTTCACTGAAATTCAGCAGTAAATTCACACACATGCACAAAAAGATAGCTTCGTACAATATTGTTAAGTTCAAGTTCATAAACTGCCGTGACTTAAGGAAAAATTTACTAAAGAATAAATAATTTTCACTAGATTTTATAAGTTCTAACTAATTAAAATTCAAAAGCTTGGCTCAGTATTAGTAATTACAGTACAGTAAACCATTTAACAAATAATAGAGTAAACTCCATTTGCACTGTGAATGAAGGCCCCTTCAAATAGCTTGAAAAATACATGTACAGTAGTGCAAATACAAAAACTATCGTCACTCCCATTCGAAAAAACAAGGACAAATAGAACAAAATTTCTCAGTCACTTCCTCTGAAGACCAACCAACTTTCTTGACATGAAAGAGATGTTAAAACTATTACCTTTATTTTCATAACATTGTGACTGATGTAGATTTTAACATCCAAGGAAAATCATGTTTTTGAAGTATAGAAATTTTTAAAACTAAAAGTTTAACCAAACTAAGCAAAAATCTATATTCTGACATGGCTGCCAAACTGTAAGGGATAACAAAATACTTCCCTTCAGTAAGATCAAGATCATTTCATTATCAAGTATCCTGAAATATTTACTTCATAAATCTAAAGAAGTCTCCTGGACCGCTCATTTTTTTGGTACAGTATGCTGTACTGTACAGTATTATTATTATTATTATTATTATTATTATTATTATTATTATTATTATTATTGGAGAAGCAAATCCACAGTTATGTATATGTACATGTATTTAAAGATAAATCGGTATTAATAACTTTCGGAACTTGTTCGGTTCTCTTTTTCAATCAGATTGCAAAGGGGAACCGAACAAGTTCCCAAAAGTTATCTATACTAATTTATCTTTAAATATATGTACATATACAGAACTGTGGATTTGCCTCTCCATTTTAAGACTCATGCTACTATGAGTATTTTTTAATTATTATTATTATTATTCAAAAGACTGGCCAGACCAACATATCATAAACGTTAATTTTACAAGACTATACTGTAACTTGCTGACATAAAAAATGAATTTTCCATAAGATGTAACCTTAATTGGGCTTAATTTTGTTGTAAAATAATGTACCTCAAATAAGTACTTTGATGACAAAATACGAGCAAGGCTTTTTAGGGAATATCCAAGTAAATTGTAATACACATAAGACTAATGCTTAATGAATGCCAGTGAAGAACTTGACCTTGAAAATATTTGCAAAAGATAGTAGTTTCAAGTATGAAAAATAGTCTCATTACTTTATTTTCTTACAAAAATGCTTTTTTAAGTATTAAATGAAACACCCACTAACCTACTGGAATCAACTACCAGATACTTCAGAAGTAGTTCTTCAGTTAGATACTCTACTGCAAAGTAATTCCTAATTATAGGGTAAGATTAGCAGTGCTTATAAGTACCTTATTGACTGCATTAGTGCTCATTTCTTATTACCTTTACGTCATGTATGATGCCTTGTTTACTCTTATCTCTCTGTAATGAAGCTTCAGGTTTCCTTTAGGCCACTATCAATGACTAGTTAATAAAATTAAAAACTTCCTCTTGAGTAGTGCAGTGCTTCATTTCTATAAACAAATTAGACAATTTTCCTTAATTTCTAATCTGCAACTAGTTGATACTTAGCGGAATAGGCTAACTGTCTGGCTAGTTGAAAAGAAACCTTACCTGATGGAAACACACTTAATGGCTAACGGCCTTCACACACTTATACAGTACAGTGCTGAGGTTACTGTATAAGATTACTTTTTTGAGCTAAGATCTTGCCTATTATTATAATTACTTCATTAAGCTTATATCAAAAAGAATGAAATCATTAGTGCAGCTGCTGTTCATAGAAATCTAGTTGAGACAGAAGTAACTGTATGGTCAGGAAAGTGTTGTCAAATACACACTGCATTTCTAAGGGTTTACCTGATTTTCCTTTTAATTTATTAGTTTATTCATCGACCAATACTTTCTCATGTATATTATTATTTTTGTAGTAGGAAATGTCTATATGTATTTATATAAAAAATGTTTTTCTGTAGATAAAGAGAATTATTTTGTTAGAAAGGCCGATCTGTGGCATCAGGTTACATGGTTAGCTTTCAAAATATAATTTATTAAATCTTTCACAATGGAACTCTGTGTAAACACAATCTTATAAACTAAAATCACGTAAATTACGCCATGAAATGTTTATAAATACTAATGGATGGAAATAATCATGGCCCTCCTCACTCGAGATTGTTTTAATTTAATGGAAGTTTTGTCACAATTTATAAAATGTACAGTAGCAAACTTGTAAAATTTATATGGCATTGCCTTCACAAAACCTTACTTATTGTTTTCTTTGTTCTTATGCTGCTGTATCAGAAATGAAATAGACAACCCACAGGGGTAACATTTCTGTAACAGGAATTTATAAGAAAGAGTACTTCTAAAAGAATGTGAACTTGTCTATTATATCTGACCAACATTAATATGTTAGTTTTATGAAATACAGGCCAAATAAGATAGTCTACTATTTTAATTTTATCAACCTTCAATTACTGTAAATTTTAAACCTCCACAGAAACTTAGTTATCAGATGAGACACATAGGATACTATGCAGTATTCTTAAAATGACTTCGTACATCTTTAAATATAAACCAATTTGTACAATGCGCAATCATTCAATGCAATGTTAAGAGGATGCCTATAAAATGTGTAATTGTTAACCAGTATAAAAAGAACCAGTATAAAACACTTTTTATACTCTGCATATATGAACTAAGGGACATTTCACAGAGTACAGTTGTAGAGTTTAATGAGATTTGTGAACATACAAACCAAAGACTTTAATTCCAACATAAGAAGTTACACATTAAGATTAAATTGGTGAAATGTACAAGTGTTGTCTGTTTAACATGCAGTTAATGAAAAGTTCTTGCTTCCCTCTTGCTTCAGATAGTTAAAACACTCACTAAAGAGGGCCCAGTATATACATTAGCTGTAAAACAAGAGAGGTTGGGTCCACCCACTAAGGGTGGGTTTGCATTGCGTACCTGAAATACTTCTAAATTACAAGAATTCCCACCTGGTCTGCCTCACTTTTCATGTAGTCTGGGAAAAAATTAGTGGGATTGACAGGCAGAACATGTGATGGTAAATGACTGAGTTATAAGTTAAAATTAGTTTTGTTTGAAAGATTTACATTTGTTTCACAATGAAGTCCATCAATTACAATAGCCCACTAGCCCATATTACAATTCTGGTGGGAGGGTTGAGCTGATGAAGGAAATCCCAGAATTAGAATTAGCAGATTAGAACAAAAGACCTGACTTATAAAATTCATGTAACTGAGGTTGGCAATGAACCTAAGACTCTAGAAGGAACACGTGGTTGTTTTCAAAACCTTGAGAAGAACATTTAACTAAGAAATTTGATATTTGCAAGTCTATGGAATACTCTTAGAAGAAAATATAGCAATGACTAAACTTGCTATCATGAACAGGATAGAGTTGACATCAGGATCTCCCCTTAAGAATGGAAACAGGAAGAGATTTGATTAGGTGGACAAGTATTAGACTGCACAATGCTGTACTGCCATATATTACTTTAATGCCTGTATTCCAGGTGACCTGACTGAGCCTATATTATTATTATTATTATTATTATTATTATTATTATTCACAAGATGAATAATAATAATAATAACAAGCCCACAGGGACCGCTGACTTGGAATTCAAGCTTCCAAAGAATATGGTGTTTATTAGGAAGATGCAAGAGGAGGTAGAGGGAAATACAGAAAGAAGAGATCTCACATATTAAAACAGAAAAATTAATGAATAGATAATAATCTATTAAAATACAAGAATAGTATTAGAATAGTAATGCACTGCATCTTCACTTGAAGTTCCAATTGCATGGCATCCTCTGGGAGGCTGTTCCACAGCCCAACGGTGAGGAATAAAGGACCTCTGGAACTGAGAAGTTCAACAGCGAGGTACATTTACTGCATATTGGTGCTCCTGTTTAGCGAATCTGGTTGCTCTCGGAAGGTAAAGGCAAAGCAAAGACACATCACCTGAAATTAGGAACAGTCTGGACAAGCATCTAAATATTTTGCTCTGGCCAAGATGATCCTCTTAAACTCTGAAGTGTACGGTGCCAAGGTTAGTCCTGGTTACATGGAGAACTGCCCTTCTTACAAGATGGCTGTGAAAGACAGACCTCTTGCCCACTCAACTAAAAAAGTTATTGCAGAGAGCGTCTAACACTATGATCCACCTTGAAGGTGCACGTACAAAGGAAGAGTGTCTCAGAATGACACTGTGTTTAGGTGTGAGTTGAAAGCTTGATAATTGGCAGACATGAACTCTCTAATGGCTGGGAGCAATTTAAATAATGCTAAGATGAAAATCATTTAAATCTCACCCACTAAGTAAAATCCTTCATCAGTAAGAAATAGGACGAACCTGTGCAAAGCTTGGAATTAGCATAGCTATAAGGTCTTTGCTTCTAAGGCTAGCTGGGCCACTTTCAAGTAAGGAGATCTAAATTCAGCTTCTGTGGAACTGGTGAAGACGTGAGTTGATGTAAGAGCTTCTTCCATATGTGAGGTTTCTGGGAATGCATCTCTTGCAGTGCATGAAGTCCTGACGAGCATTCCTTCCTTGGCCAAGGTAATGCAATCAAGAGACATTGGGAAGATTGTTGGAGTTCAGTGCCTTATCAATACTGCCTGAAAGTGCATATGGAGGAATGAACTATGGTCCTAAGATCTGTCATCTGGGTGAGAGTATCAAAGTCTTCCCGCTTACTAGATCTGCAAGAAGCAAGTAATAGATGGGATTTCATCTAAGTCCATTCACAGGTTTCCAACAGCCTTCCAACGCTTACCAACAAGTGGAAGCATGAACCCCACAAAGGGAGCACTTTCAGATGTCATGCATAACTATCAGTTGTTTACAGTGGAGGACAGTAAAAACAAATCTGAATAATGCAAGAATGGAAGAATGTATGTGGAAGTTACCTCTTGAGGATGCAAGGCAAGCAATTAAAAGACTGAAGGATGAAACTGCACTAGTAACTGATGGGTTGGCAAACAAAATGCTGCTGTTTTAGCGGTAGTAATATAACAAATTAATAACCAAGCTATGCAAGATACATCAAAAGGAATGAAAGGATCCCAGTAAGCTGCAAGAGAAATCATAATAACTTTAGAACTGGGAAAAATTATAAGCATTACTTAGTAGACTAGGGAAGGCATATGGTATGATTTTGACTGAGGGAATAAGATGTAACAAAATGACTGGTTGAGAAATGGGAAACCTGGTTCCAGATAAGAAAAAAAGCTACTTGTGGCAAAGCCTAAGGTACAAGGGATTATAGAAGATTTTTGATATAACAAACAGTGATACAATGTGGAGGGTGCTGTGGATGTTTGGTGCAGATGGTTATCATTTGAGAGTGATTTAAAGTTTTCATCATGAAAACTAGGAGCATGTACACATGAAAGTGACAGGTTTGGTGTAAAATTAGATCTGAAATACCTCTGCTAAGTTATTTGAGTATTGGGGGCAGATGTCTGATAAAGAAAGAGTGCTAACTGGTAATACAGTATAGAGAAAAGGCTGTACAGTATTTAGTGACTGCGTTTGGAGGTGACAGTTGAAAGTGACTACAAGTAAAAGTTAGGTTATGCAGGCAAAGTGAACCAGGTAAGAGGGAGCAATGAATACCAATATGGATAGTGATGATAGTGGATGACTGACTGTAAATTTATTTGAGAGTAAATGCAGCGAATGATGGCAAGAAATGTAGACAGATAAGCAAGTGGTAAAAAGGTTAGAATTAGTGAAAAGATAGATCAAAATGTTTTAAGAGGGTTTAGTCATGTGGAGAGAATGGATGACAACTATAAGATGATCTTGAACAGAAAGGCTACAAGTTCCAAGAAGGGACAGACAGTACATGCACAAGGTAGAGATGAATGGTGCAGCATGTGTATGGGGCTTGATGTGTAATGATGAGTTTTTATTTTTTAAGTACCTGAAACAGGCACAGAAGTTTTCAACTCAAAAGGTTCATCTCAGTATGGTTATGGGGTATCAACTACTGCCATCTTTGCAGTAAACAGTATTGCCCGGTTTGAATAGTGATATACTGTGTGTGTGTGTGTATATGTATGTATATATAAATATATGTATATATATATATATATATATATATATATATATATATATATATATATATATATATATATATATATATATATATATATATATATATATATATATATACAATCCTCAGTCTGCTGTACTAGAACTCGACATAATCGGATTTCAACACGAAATGTTGAGTAAATTTTGCGTCGGAGCTCAAACAACAAACCGAATCCGACCCGATGAATCATATGATGTTTGTAGAAAAAGTTTGAACAGCTGCCGCTAGTTGGCGTTGTTGGTGGCGTTCTTCCATGCTTATTTAAAGCATTTAAAGCCCACACATGCTGCTGCTGCTGTTGAAAAACAAGCCAGATTATCACACCCAAATTAATAATACAGTATTTATAAGCCGAATACTGTATGTCTGTTATCATAAAATTAAGAAAAATTTCTAAATTAAATTCAGACTCGGCGGCTTGTGGCAGATATAAACAAACACATAGCGCCACCCTGGTAGTGTGGTACTAATTACATAAACATTCAATAACATAGTAAATTTCACACAAGTCTACTGGAATAGTGTAGAAAATCAAAAACATCTTTCAGTAACATTTGCTGAAGATGTTTTACAGTGATTTTATACACTATTCAAGCAGACTCTGTATGAAATTTACCATAAAAGCTATTGAATGTTTATGTAATTAGTACCGCAATACACACCAGGGTGGTAATGGGGTTTGTTTATACCCTCTGCCAAGTTCCGACGTAATTTAGGCCCTTTTCTAATTTTATGATGCAGACATACAATAATCGGTTTATAAATACTGAATTATTAATAATGTGATAATCTGGCTTGTTTTTCAATGTTATCATTATTAACAACAGTTTTTCATGTGTACCCGTTGCAGTACATTCTGGTAGTGCCAGGCTACCTAGCCTAGCCCTATGGCGGTTCTATCATCATCGCGGCGGCGCATTGGTCATAGGCCAATTTTTTTGATACAGTATGCATTTAAAATGTAAAAGTGCTTTGATATGGTAAGTTATTCAACTCTGAACTTATTTAATTGTAATTTGTGTAAAGTTTTGAATAAAAGGCAAGGTTGGGGTAATGACTGGTGGTCAGGAGTGGATTAATCCATTTTCAGTTATTTTTATGGGAGAAATTAACTCCAGAATTCGGCAAATCGAATCTCGACACTTCTTCTGGAACAAATTAGCATCGAGGACAGAGGTTCTACTGTATATATATAATATATATATATATATATATATATATATATATATATATATATATAATATACATATATATATATATATATATATATATATATATATATATATATATATATATCTTTCTCTACAGAATGTCCCTCAAGTCTCCTTTTAATTAAAAATAAAATATTACAAAAGCAAATGAACAGACAAATATGTAAAATTATTACAAAATGAGGAGTAGATACCGAAGTCTTTTTGCCTCATTTAATACACCTCTATATGGGCACCATTAGTTGCATGAGACTTATCAATATGGTACTTGATTTCTTGCCATGTTCACTGTAGCATAACCTCATCAATGGTGGCAATGGCATCAGTGATCTTTTGCTTGAGATCAGTGATGTCCCGTATCTTTGTTCGATAAATGAATTATCTTTAACATAACCCCATAGAAAGAAGTCCATGGGAATGATATCTGGTGAACGAGGTGGCCAGGGAGCTGGACCATCCCTTCCAGTCCACCAGTCTGGAAATGTTTAATTCACGAACCCACAAACATGCAGTCCCCAATGTGGTGGTGCACCATCTTGCTGGAAAATGATGGTTGGTTGGAGGTAATTTAGTTGTGGTGCCACATATTCATTCAAAAGGTCAAGGTAAAAATCTGCAGTAATTGATGTCTCGAAGAAAAATGGACCAATGATTCGATTGCACATGATCCCACACCACACATAAACCTTTGGACTATCTCAGTGAAGTTCCCTAGTCACATGGGGATGTTCTGATCCCCAGATTCTCGTATTATGTGAGTTCAGTTTCCCTGAAACATGAAAGGTTGCCTCATCACTAAAACAAACTTGGTTGAGGATTCATCCTAGAAATTCATTCCAGCATATTAACTGCAAACTCTTTTAGTCTTGTTTTATCATTTGGCTCGAGTGCCTGCATGAGTTGCACTTTGTGAGTGTACAATCATAAGTTCTTGTGTACTGTCCCTGTCTCCATAAATTTCTTGTGCCATGCATGAATTGACGGACGTAACAGTGGATCTCTTCCATACTTAGTTCTGTAGTTTCACTGAGTCTGTGCATCAATTTTAAAATATAAATAAAAAATAATATATATATATATATATATATATATATATATATATATATATATATATATAAGTAAACAAGTTTGGACAGATGAGACTCCCACACAATTAGATAAACAAACTTCTAGACCAGTGTGGTCATATCCTCTTCCTTTGGTGAATATCAAACACTGTTTTTTTCTTCTAAACTGACCTTTGCACTAAATGCCACGTCATAATCACGTCATCTCTCATCTTGACCAACCACTTCACCTAACGCCTTCACCTTCCTGACGTGACAAGCCTCGCCTCGGCCAAACCCTCTAGAGCTTCCCCCCTTGCCAGATGTAAGATACACAAATACTATATTTACATAAAATAAACATCAGCAAACAGAACTTAAATAACAAGAATAGCGAACTATAAAGTTTCACAATAGCAAAAGGGATGCATTATAATGTAATAGTCCTGACATTTATTATTGTTCCACGCCGGACGACACTTTTTACTACTCTGTGGCAACGACAACCTTGCATGATAAACGCGTGCCGCGGCTTGCGCACGACAACGTTTCAAAGCCCCAAGGTGAAAACATCGTCGGTCGGCAGTGTTCCCTTCGTGACGTCTTGCGCATTTATTTTCGAAAAACCTCCTCAAGATGGGTTTGACATTCAACATCAAGGCTCTCTGCACTCTCAGCGGAGGACTCAAAGTGGTCCAAATCGTAAGTTAAATTCTAGATGTCTTAAAAATGAAGGTGAATAAGCACAGATTGCGAGCATACTAAAGAGCACACCTGTATGCATATCCGCCGCTATGCACGAGTGGTGAGATATAAAAGCTATCCTTTTACAGTTTTTAATAAACTGTGCACGTTATGATATACATATTAGAGATTTTGATTAATCTGCGCACGTTATCAATTTTTTGTTTTAATCTGCGCACATGATCTATTGTTCATAGGTTTTAATAAATCTGCCGGCGTTATTATATATTTTTGTAGGTTTTAAAAAACCTCCGCACGTTAATATCAATTTTTATATATTTTAATAAATCTGCGAACTGTATTGTCAATTTAGTTCGTACAGTGTGCGGAATTTGCCAGGTGGTTTGGAAGATGCGAATGACGTAGGATTTCTTCGTTAAGTAGGCATAGTTTTTTTTTAACAAGCTTTTTATACATGTACACACCCGGCATTACACTTAAACCAAGTCTATGAAATCGTACAAACCTATAACAGTTGGTACAGGTGGCTTTGCATTTTTTAACTTTAAGGCAAGCCTGAGGACAACTTTAAAATTACGCGCATTTCAGACCTACTTTCCAAAGCCTCGGGTGGGCGGGTGGGGTGCTGTCTGCGAATTCGGGCGGGCGTGGCCAGTGAGTTCAAGTACTTGGAACCTCCACACACACACACACACACACACACACACACTACAACACACACATTTACAAAAACGAAGTACAATGATTTTTTTTTTTTTTTGTAGGCCTATGTCAATGACTAGCCTTATTTTCTCACAATTCTTTACCATAACTTCATACCAATACTGCTATTACTACTACTACGACTAACGTCATTACCTACATATTTTTGTCATGACAGCTATAAACTTGGTCGCTCTCCTGGTAAAAGAATATATACGAGTATATGTGGCTGGTAAACTTTATGTAGAGGCATTCTGAAATTATACTTGAAAATAGTCATGGCGTTTCCTGGCGCTGGCCAACTAAAATGTTAACGTGAATCGATGGTCCCTCTGTTCAAAAATGCATAACGCAATCTCCAAGTGCAAGAGAGAGAGAGAGAGAGAGAGAGAGAGAGAGAGTTATGATATTTAGACAGTGTAGTTAATGGAGATAAGTCGTCTGACTTTATACGGCACAAATTAATGACTTCCTGTCATCAGAGCTACGGCTAAAATCAGACTATTCGCACTAATAGGAGACTTTCACCACTTGCTAGAAATTCTTGTGTTATGTTGCTGGTGTGGAGGGATATGGGGGGAGGGGGGAGGCAGCGGCTATAGGTAGATACATCTCCAAGTCATCCGCCTACACCTACATTCAAGGTCAGCTTCAACTCCCACGAGAGAGAGATGGTTTATTTATGTGGGACCATAATTAACGGCCTTTTGTTGGTATGGGAAAAGTCTGATCTATCCGGGAGACTGGCTTCCGTAAACTACATCAAAAGTTACTGAATGTTACGTTAAAGGATTTGTTATTTTTCCCTTTCTAACTATTTATTATATTGAAATACAGTACTGTAGTAGATGTATAAAAACGTATCGATAGGCATTGGCTCCACGAGTTTACTACCATCTTGTTATCACGAGTCGTTTAATGATTGCGATGTTGGTCCCATATCTCTCTCTCAGCCATCACTGAGACCCACCACCGCCGAATAACTACCAAGTATACAGTATGTTCACTACATAGCTATGACTGGAACTACTTGACCACTGACACACTGGCTATATTATATACTATATGTATAAATAAATATACTGTACATATATATCTTACATACATACATACGTATGCATCATTTTTTACCGTAAGGCTGCAATATTATAGAAAGTACACTTTCTACAATAAAAAGAGATAACATAAAATCACAACTATTTCTGGAAGGAGACCGCAGTCGCATGCAAGTGTTGCTCCCAATTGCAACTGCAAACATTCGTACCAATTTACCGGTGGTCGGTCCTTGCGTGATTCTCAGTGCACAGACATGAATACAGAGTATTACTGGGTATGATGTCATCTCTGATAACGCGACAGTGATTATTTCTTTATAGAGATGACGACATGTTTTTTTCGTTCGAGATTTGTCGCGGCTTGCGACAAGTGATATTTTATAAAAATAATAAATATGAAGTTTGGGTGATTTAATTTCGGATATCTTGAATTTATTAAATTTATTCTTGATTATATATACGTGTATATGTATGTATGTATGTGTATATATGTATGTATGTATACATTATATGTATAGATATATATAGATATACATATACATATATATATATATATATATATATATATATATATATATATATATATATATATACACAAAAATTCAACGTGCATGTGTGTGTGTGCGTGTGTGTATGTGTGTCTACGCACTATCACCTATTCATGCTTCTGCAAAAGTAGAACGGAAGTGTCCTTGTGTGATGTATATTAATTTACTGTTGTGTCCGATTCTTTGGGTTTGCAACCAACTGACATTTCTACCTGTCTAACAAATAATAACAATAATAAAACTCACGCAATCTCACCCGGAAATAAATAAGACAAACCTCGTCAATCTTGGGGTGGAGTTTGAACCGGTGACTAGTGAGACACCCTTATGTGGACCCTGAACAAATCCAACTTGTATATTAGGAAATCGAGTCTAGAATTGGCCCTCCTGCCTCAAAGATTTGTTTATGAAGGCCCACAACATGCTCCTCGTACTCTGTAAACAGAAGAGGGGTGTGTCGATCCACCTTCATTAAAAGAGAGAGAGAGAGAGAGAGAGAGAGAGAGAGAGAGAGAGAGAGAGAGAGAGAGAGAGAGACTCAGTTTCAGTGATTTGTGTTAATGTACCTGAATTGCTTCTTCTTGTCCAATTACATAGCTGATGTTTATAATGTGGAATGCAATTAATCCGTACCTGCCACGTGAGAGAGAGAGAAACGCTATTCACTTGACATCATCTTTTTAAAACCTTCCTATCGGAAATAATTCAATCACGATGAACAGCGTTATATCCCAGATGTCAGTTGCACCAGAATGTCACTTCATAAGTTGATTTGTAATATACTCGATTCCACGGGCATGCACAAAATCGATGTATCTTCACTAATATTTAAATACCGGCGACACACTTCGTTGCCAGACATTCCATTCGCCACAGAAACGCAGTTTGAACTTTGTACTGATTTCTGTTGTGAATTTATGATAAAATTATATTAAATTGATTGCCAACTTCTACAAAATCAGACGAAGTTTTTTTGAAATTATATTATTATGCAACGAAGGATTCGAGTGTCAAATGCCGTTTTAGATCTCTGCATACATTCAATTACATTATTGACCTAAAATTGAATATTGTGACCCAAATACTGCAAAAGCCCAAAGCACTAGTAGTCTACGTAGTAGTCTACGAAAGACATTCCTACCGGTCTACGTGAGATTCAGTGCCTAGTATTATGTGCCGCCTTTGTGACTTCACGAGATCTATAACATATATATATAATCTGGCAGATTCAAGTCCAGGTCAAGGGCACAATAGACAGAGTAAGAGCATACGGAATAAACTGCAAGGTGACCATAGCATACGGAATAAACTGCAAGGTGACCATACCCTACTGAGAGAGAGAGAGAGAGAGAGAGAGAGCATGAGAGAGAGAGAGAGAGAGAGAGAGAGAGGCAGAATAAACTGCAAAGTGACCATACCCTACTGAGAGAGAGCATGGAATAAACTGCAAGGTGACCATGCCCTACTGAGAGAGAGAGAGAGAGAGAGAGAGAGAAAGAAGAGAGAGAGAGAGAGAGAGAGAGAGAGAGAGAGAGAAGAGAGCTGCATGACCCTGCTGAGAGAGAGAGAGAGCATACGGAATAAACTGCAAGGTGACCATACCCTACTGAGAGAGAGAGAGCATAAGGAATAAACTGCAAGGTGACCATACCCTACTGTGAGAGAGAGAGAGAGAGAGAGAGAGAGAGAGAGAGAGAGAGCGTACGGAATCAACTGCAAGGTGACCCTCCTACTACAAGCATAACGTGATACCCAGCCCTAACCTTTTCCGTAGCCAGGCCCTTGGCGACGCTTTGGCGAATAAAGGAAGAAGGAAAATCAATAGGATGTGCTGACCACGGGAGTTTGTTTATACGCTTCTGCTGCAGGCTACAGCAGCAGCAGACTCTACGGACACGACGAGTCACTGGGGTCACGTCAAATCGTCTTAGGTGTGTAATTCTGGTGAACCTTTTGACCCCAGGTACTAGTAGTAACAGGTTCAGAGTTCGAGTTATTCTCGTATGCTGAGTAATGTTTATTAGATAATGTGCATGACGGCAGATCCAACGTCCACTAAAAAAAGTGCAATCGTTTTATCTCATTGTCAAAGATAATTCAGATATGTTGGGCTCTACATTCGTGAAAATATTAAGTCTTCAATTCTCCCCCAGAGGATGGCCACGAGTTATGGAGTTCTGTTGACAGACGTGCCTCTCTTTAGGTTGCCGGAGAGAGGGGACCAATCTCTCTCTCTCTCTCTCTCTCTCTCTCTCTCTCTCTCTCTCTCTCTCTCTCTCTCCATACAGATAAAATACCTAAATCGTAAAATGTACGTACAGAATGGTAATTTAAGCTCGCAACTTTCATTCTCGATTCGAGACTTTTATCCGTAATCAATAGGCAGTAAAACTCGTGAATGCTTCCACACGAGATTAGGACCCGGACGTTATGTAATTTACGGGAAGGTTCAAGCGTGGAAATGACGACAGACAGCAATTTTATTTTTATCTTATCTGGAAAGGGTTGGATGATTCCCTACTTCATCTTATCAGTATGGGAGTTGAATGCTGGGATAGGTACTCATAACAAAATAAAAAAATGTTGGGATAGGTATTCATAACAAAATAACAAAATGTTGGGATAGGTATTCATTACAAAATAAAAAAAATGTTGGGATAGGTATTCATAACAAAATAACAAGAGCCAAATAACGTGGCGGTTGCCTCTTACTGAAGCAGTCAGTGTCTGCTGCCTCACTCGTATGCCAGAGAATGAAGGTTTCTTAAGAACGCTGAGCGCAAACCTGGCAAATGGCCCGGCTGTTCTCCAGACGGACCTCTGGAGACGCAGTAGAAGACCAAATCGATTGGCCTACAAGTCACCTGCTGGTGGAATATCTCGCGTGGAATGCGTCTGTCTGCTGAGTGATTTCGGTTCGTCGAATCTTCCTACCAAGTCGTTTTCTGGGTCAGGTCAATTGCTACTTGAGGAATGCCTTTCTGGGTCAGGTCAATTGCACCTTGAGGAATGATACCTCAGTAAGTCAGGTCAATTGCACCTTAAGGAATTCATTTCTGTTTTGAGTCATGTCAATTGCTGCTTGAGGAATGCCTTTCTGGGTCATGTCAATTGCACCTTGAGGAATTCCCTTGTGGGTCATGTCAATTGCTGCTTGAGAAATGCCTTTCTGGGTCACGTCAATTGCACCTTGAAGAATGATACCTTTCTAAGTCAGGTCAATTGCACCTTAAGGAATTCCTTTCTGGGTCATGTCAATTGCAGCTTGAGGAATGCCTTTCTGGATCAGGTCAGTTGCACTTGAGGAATGATACCTTTCTAAGTCAGGTCAATTGCACCTTAAGGAATTCCTTTCTGGGTCATGTCAATTGCTACTTGAGGAATGCCTTTCAGGGTCAGGTCAATTGCACCTTGAGGAATGATGCCTTTCTGGGTCAGGTCAATTGCACCTTAAGGAATTCCTTTCTTCTGAGTCTGGTAAATTGCTACTTGAGGAATGCATTTCAGGGTCAGGTCAGTTGCACCTTGAGGAATGATGCCTTTCTGGGTCAGGTAAATGGCTACCTGAGGAATGCATTTCAGGGTCAGGTCAATTGTACCTTCAGGAATGATGCCTTTCTGGGCCAGGTCAATTGCACCTTGAAGAGTGATGCCTTTTGGGTCAGGTCAATTGCTACTTGAGGAATGCCTTTCAGGGTCAGCTCAAATACACCTTGAGGAATGATGCCTTTCTGGGTCAGGCCATTGCACCTTGAGGAATGCCTTTCTGGGTTAAGGAAGCTATAAGCTACATCGATCTTTAATTACAATGTTTAGATACTTAGGATCACAGCTTGAATTCTAAAGCGTTAGATCAATAAAACCGGTGGATTATGTCTTTTCGTGAAATGTGCTAAAACACACTGCATTTTTCCATGCTGACTCGATATTTTTCAATATAGACCCGATGAACGGCGCTCTCTAAATACACAAAAAATAAAAAAGTGTATACTCCGCAATGCATTCTGATGGTAAACCCCGTAGGGGAGTAGTGCCATCAGTGCACCTCAAGCGGTGCACTGTAGGCACTGCTTAAGGTTCTTCGCAGCGTCCCATCAGCCCCTAGCTGCAACCCCTTTCATTCCTTTTACTGTATCTCCGTTCATACACTCTTTCTTCCATCTTATACTCCTCAACCCTCTCCTAACAACTGATTCATAACGCAACTGCGAAGTCTTCCTCCTGTTACATATTTAAAGCCTTTATACTGTCAATTTACGTTTCAGCGCTGAATGACCTCGTAAGTCCCAGCGCTTGGCCTTTGGCCTTAATTCTATATTCTATTTTATTCTGGTGATAAAAAATATTACGAAAACCCCGCTATTATGCCAATCACATCACATCGCGTTAAAAGCCTCCTTGTTATGCCCATAACACAATTACGTGTACGCCAGTCAACAACAGCTGTTTTTCTCCGCCCCAAACAACAGTGACTCACCCTTGACTCCATCAATCATGGGACTTTAGTCACCGCTATAACTGAATTACCCACAACGACCCCACATGCTACTACTTCAGGATGATCTGCATCCTGTGGCGCCGGGATTACTCATCGCAGAAGGCGATCCTGACCAAATCCTGTGTCATGCCCATCCTGAAGACTATCAACGAGGCTATCAAATCCTATTACTCAAGAAGTGACATTCTCCTCATTTTCCGTAGCAATTACGTCCGTCCGCGGATTTCCTTTCTAGACGATTTCCTTTCTGTCACATTCAGAATCCTGCAAGGATTTTTTTGTGCATTTAAGACTAACATTTTTTTTTTCAAAATCCCACAAGGATTTTTTTGTGTTTTTAAGATTTATATTTTTTTCTACCATACACTGGTTTTCCGCAGGTATTAGGGGTGAGGTTGCCTGCCCCACTCAATAGTCCCTTGGATATTCAAAGGCTTATGGGCCAACGATGTCTTGGCAGAAACCCATCCATGTATAGGTCGAAACCACAGTTGCTCAAGTAAGGTGGTCAATGACAACGATTTATGTAATTTACTGTATATATAAACTGATATATATATATATATATATATATATATATATATATATATATATATATATATATATATATATATATATATATATTATATATATATACACCTGTCATACATATTGTACACGTGTGTGTGTGTATGTTCAAGTCCCATCTTAATTTCTGTCGAAAATCCAAACATTCAGCGACTGGATTTAGAGAAACGTCGTGAACACTGTCTATCCAGTGACCCACATTCCTGCCTTTGGCGTTCAACTGCCTGGTATTTCACATGTGCTAACTTCCAATTACAATTTTCTAATGACATTCCCTGCAACCTCTTTCATTCCTTTTACACTACCTCTGTTCATATTCTCTTTCTTCCATCTTACTTTCCTCAGCCCTCTCTAACAACGGTTTCATAGTGCAACTGCGAAGTTTTCCTCCTGTTATACCTTTAAAACCTCCTTCACTCTCAATTTCCTTTTCAGTGTTGAATGACCTCATAGGTTCCAGCGCTTGGCCTTTGGCCTAAATTGTATATTCCAATTCCAGTTCCTATCACTCGCACACAAGATTTCTTCTACGTGTAAAAGTTTACCTATAGCCAACTTTCTGAGAGAGAGAGATTCCATAGGGTTGCAAAAAAGGTCTCCAACTTACGCACATCTCTACAAATTAAGTATATAAAACCACTCAGCTTTTAACCATTTTGCATAATAATAATAATAATAATAATAATAATAATGACGTATGCTTTAATAATCTGCTAACATATATTGACCCTAAAATTAGTAAATATATGACCTATATATATATATATATATATATATATATATATATATATATATATATATATATATATATATATATATATATATATATATATATATAAGGAGAAGAGAGAGAGAATACTAAATTGTAAGGGGAAAGATGGAAAGAGGACAAGGATTAAACCTCCCTTTTCATTCGCCAGCTTGAGGGAAGTCCTCCAAGGAAGGGCAGTGGGAGTGAGTAACGCCCATTCATTAGAGGGGCGTCTCCTTAGCGTCCTAGTTTAGTGGAAAGGGGGTTTCTTGGGAAGTCCTCTTTCAGGGGTAATAACGAAGCTAATGAGAAATCCTATCTGGAGTCACTTCTCATACACTGCTTTTTAATGTGCGAATTTCCACAATTAGTCCCGAAAGCGTCTACTCGGTGCTTATCTAGTAAATAAAGCTTTAATCATTATGCAAATAAATATGGTATATGTCATTCAGGGTGACCAAATCCACTGTTCGTTGTTTCAACAGATATTTAATTTCTAAAAGTGAATCTTGTATTCTTAATGCCACAAAGACCATCACCCCCTTAGGTCACTCAGCGCTGAAAGGGAAATTTAGAGTAGAAAGGTTTGAAAGCTATAACAAGAGGAAAACCTGGCAGCTGTACTATGAAACAATGGTGGAAAGAAAGAGAATATGAGCGGAAGTACAGTAAAAAGAATGTAAGGGGTTGCAGCTAGGGGCCGAAGGGACGCCGCAAGAACCTTAAGTAATGCCTTACAGTGCACCGCATGAGGTGCACTGACGGCACTACCGCCCCCTACTGAAAAATTCTCTGATAAAACAAACAAGAAGCTGGAAGTCGCAACAGTGACGTATTGATGACGTAGGTCTTAGTACAAGGCTCCCAAATATCGCACGATTGCATCACACGTGGGCTCGCCTTAAAACGTGATAATCGTACGTTATAACGGAGATGACGTATACTGCTCTTTCCGTCTGTGATCTCATGCGTTAGTGACTGGCATATTTTTATAAGCTACGAGAAATAGAGGTTATCGCGAACACTTATAAACATGCTACTTGCTTTTGCCATCATGCTCCGAGATATGCCGGTTGCGACATCTAGCCCAGCTCAAGGTAGCAACTACACACACACACACACACACACACACACACACACACACACACACACACACACACACACATATACATATATATATATATATATATATATATATATATATATATATATGATACAGAATACGGAAGCTAGACCTAAGAAGATCAAATGGGAAGTTTCATGTACGAAATCTTACATGGCCGATATAAATTAGCTTAAATTACACAAAAACTGCTACTTCAAGCCACTTAAACTAGAAAGACCTGTAAACCTGTACACCTGGACAAATTTAGACTTAAATATTCCAGCAACGATTAAACAAAGTAAAAAAAAATGTTTGAGGCATTAATATCCTCTTACTCCCTGTAGACACAGGAAGGTAAGATTCAAAATCAGACCGAGATTTGTCACATGCTTTGGTAAATACCGTTATGACTTACAGTTCATGATTTGTCGAAAAAAGCCCTTTCAGTAGACAAAGTTTCCCCACGTGAAAACCAACAGGTGCGTAGATGCTCGTTTAATTTTCTCAAATTCTCGATAAGAACGCCTTTAACATGAACAACAACCAAACAGGAAAAGGCGAATTCTTCCCACTCACCAAGAATGCGACAGGAATTTATGGAGAATTCTTTCCACTCACCAAAACTGTGACAAAATTTGAGGAGAACACTTCCCACTCTCAAGATTGCAACAGAATTTAAGGAGAATTCTTCCCACTCACCAAGACTGCGACAGAATTCAAGGAGGAGAATTCTTCCCACTCTCAAGACTGCAACAGGAATTTAAGGAGAATTCTTCCCACTCACCAAGACTGCAACAGGAATTTATGGAGAAGTCTTCCCACTCACCAAAACTGCAGCGGGAATTTATGGCATACACGAACACTGACAACGTAAGAATCCGCGCAGAAGTTATACATACTGAATTTTTCCATTACTTCCGCGTAAAAGAATTTCATTACGATAATCAATAGCTAATGCCTGACAGCAAAAGAAGGTTCCAAAAGCGAACCTGAACTAGACAGTAAGCGAATCAACATACAAGTTCACGGAGAACGCACAAAAAACCAGGTGGCTTTCCGAGAGAAGTTAAAAAAAAAAAAAAAAAAAAAAAAAATTCAATTTGCCCTCGTCAACGGCCTAGCCATACTTGAAGCAACAAGTTAGACACAGGAATAAGGCAATTATAATCTTCTGAGTCATAGTTCGGCGCCCTTTTGGCATGCCACTTGCGATCTGGGCTGAGAAATTGAGAATGCATCATCCATTACCCTATATACAGTGACTCAGATGCTTATGGCCCACCTTGTTATGACTGGGTACTGGATGAGGGTGACTCAGAAGGGAATTGAGAGGAATCTGACGAAGGGAAGGAAGAACAAAGGGAGGTATTCAAAAGGGTACTGTCTGGTACTCCTTTAATAAACATGAAAACAGCGAGGGAGCCGACGGGCGTTTATTAAAATGACAGACGGTTCTTCTTGTCATTTTTATCAAGTCACACAAAGGATGGTTTGGGTAAATCACTAAGAACTTGAAGGGGTTAAAGGGTAGACACCTAAATTCATTAGTTAAGCAGCAGCTTACTTTCTTAATCTTCTTCAAGACTATTTTACTTAATACTTCCATTTAGTATATAACCTAAAGTTTGCAATCAAAGAGAAGAATGGCACAATCCACAATTCGAGCAATATAATGCAGATAACTTTGCATAGTCAAGATCTTGTAATTTTGTATTATTACAACTGACTAGGTCATCTATGCTATATACGGAAGGTCAATGGATTTAGCATTTCAAGCACAGGACTCAGCAACAAACAAAAATGAAAGTGCATAACATGCGTTTTTTCTTAATGAGGCCCGGGGCTTGTCCTTGACTTCCACGCCAGCAACAAGTGGATTTCTTCTTGTAGCTGTTTCTGTTGTTTTAGATGTTGTTGTGCCAGCACGGACTCTTTTGCTATCCTGAACTCCCATAAAACAACCCCAGGCGCGCGCGCGCGCACGCACGCACGCACACATCCGATTTCAAGATGCGAAAACCACAAGATAAGACGTTTTAGTTCAACACACTCAAATTGATGAGTGGGCGGAGGTATTCAATGTTGGGTGATTTCCTCTTCTTCACTCTACTGTAAACCCCGTCCCCCTCCATCCCTCCTTCCTCACCCACCCAACCCTCTCCATCTATTAAAAAGGACCCTTTAGGCCACACTTCATACAGTCACCCCAAAAAATGTCATCCTCTGGGTTAGCGCAGCTGGAAGTGAAAATTGCCGGAATTCATGCGCGGTGATTTTTCCTACTTGAAATTCCTCTCGTTCACGGCCTACGTAAATTTGACTAATTTTATCCATAGAAGTCAAATATTTGTTTAACATGATGCTGTTGTGGAAGGCGAGGTCTCCACGACGATTATCTTACAATTTATTATTATTATTATTATTATTATTATTATTATTATTATTATTATTATTATTATTATTATTATTATTATTATTCAAAGATGAACCCTATTCATATGGAACAAGCCACCACAGGGGCCACTGACTTGAAATTCAAGCTTCCAAAGAATATGGTTTTCACTCGAAAGAAGTAACAGAAGGTAGAGGGAAAAACAGAGAGATGATTAATTATTAGAAAAACCGATAAATTAACAAATAAATAAAAATAAACATGTAAGTAAATTATTAAAATACAAGGAGAATTGTATTAGGGTCGTAATGCATTGCATCTTCGCTTGAACTTCTGAGGTAGTTGAAACCAGAACACAGAGAATTTGTTTTTTTCTTTTGTTCAACACCTCAGGATAAAAACTACAGCTCTGAATAGTAACTTCGACTTATAACTACATACAAATAAAAAATGTGTCAGATATAACCTTCTTAGAAGACTTGGTTTTACTTAAGCTCTCAAAACATGATTGCTCAGGTGCAGATGAAGTCAAAGCTATATTTAGTCTTGCACACAACCGGACGGGTGCATCTTAACTCAGCTAGTTACAAAAAAAAAGAACCTTATGCATAAATGCTAACTGACCGGAAAACAGTGTGTGGGTGTGTAAATTCAAGACCCAAATCTTACAATGTAGATCATAGAATAATATTATTATTATTATTATTATTATTATTATTATTATTATTATTATTATTGTAAATTGAAGACAAATATTACAATGTAGATATTATTATTATTATTATTATTATTATTATTATTATTATTATTATTATTATTATTATTATTATTATTATTATTATTTGAGGAGAATCGAGCAGGCTCTCGAAAGCTCTCGCTTTGTTTATATTTTTAATATATATCTACACTTACACCGTTGTGGATTTCTTCACCATTTTAGTGATCCACGTTATTATTATTATTATTTCGAAAGAATACCCTCTTTTAGACATCACTAGAAGTGACGGCTGCATCAGCCGGACAGATTTTTCTCAAATGTCTGAAATTTGGTTTACTGCAGGACAAATAATAAACTATGGCTGAATTCGACAAAATCTTAGAGGTACATCTAAGTTACATACGCATATCGAAATTTTAATCCAAGCCAAATATATTTTTTCTTTAAAAGAATGCAGATAGTTGAAAGTAACTTACAACTGGCCCACAATATGTCATTTCACTCAGGGAGTCAAGGAAATTTTCAAGCACGAAAATAATGTATAGCATTTAAAATTACATACACCTTGAAGTTATTTCCGGATTGCTGTATTAAAGAAATCTGACGAAACTTCAAAATACTGACATCCAGAATTACCCCGAATAACCACAAATGAAAGCATCATGAAATATAGAAAGAGATATCTTTGGCGTTGCCTTTTTAACCTTTTTAAACCTTTTTAACTCACAGCAAACTTATAAAAACAAATAAAAATAAACTTGATTAGAACCACTCTCTTTCGTCTTGGATGATCAAAGAGTTGCTTTGTGGTCGTATGAGCAAGTTGTTTGTTGTTTTGTCTTATTTACATATATATTTGGTTTAGCGTGATGACAGCACTCTGACCGAGTTTATTGTTTCAAACAAAATCTGTGAAAGCTAATGCATCTGTAATATATATACAGTATATATATAATGGAATCGAGTCTATAATTGAATAAACTAAATATCTTAATAAATGCACGAGGGCATACAGAAAATTACTGATAAAGACAGAGAGGAAAATAGAAAAAGAGGCGATAACGAACTAAGCGATCCCAGATGCGGAGTTTGACTGATCGTCGCCGACGCCCATACAAGTTGAAGCGATTATCTCATACAGCACTGGGCAAAAGAACTAACTGAGATCTTGACCTCGCCCGGTGACCCCTCTTGCGCACCATAACATTAACTTGATAACAACCGTTGAATGAAACTTGATAACAACCGCTGAATGAAATGTATAGATAAGTACACGTGAAACATTAATGGAAAAGGGGAGCCCATATGGACGAAACGTGAGAAAATAATACCAGATTTTGGCATCGAATGACTGTCATATATACGAAGACTCTGGAAGCAGGGTCAGACTGGAAAAAGGCATCAGGGCAGGCAGTGTGTGAGATGTGTGGTGAGGTGACAGTGAAAGCTCGAAGTGTCTTGTGAACTTATATAAAATTCTGAATGCCCATAGACTAAGTAAAATTCTAAGTCCAAGAATTTTACAATGAGCCTTTTAAGATACAGACTCGGTCACTACTACCCATTAAAAGGTGGAAAGTTTAAGAGTTTTGAAGACTAGAATAAATGTATTTAAGGGGAAACATAATTTTCATTTTAAACCAAGATTTAAATAAAATGCTTGTGAAATTTACAAGATAGCTGACATCTGAGCACAATAAGTGTAAGTTCCAACACAATTAAATATCAAGCAACTTGTTCCTACAGAAGTGAAAGCACGCAGTACGACAGACAGTTTTCAAGAAGTGAATACCCTCCCCACTACATTATATATACATACATATATAATATATATATATATGTATGTATAATGTGTGTGTACATATATATATATATATATATATATATATATATATATATATATATATATATATATATATATATATATATATACACATATATATATTTTTTCAAAACAGAGAAATGGAAGGGAATATGAGATTCAGGCACAAAACCAACTTTTAAAACAGTGTGCAACCGTTCGGAAATAATTTCACAAGAAAACCTTACGGCAATAAACGGGCAGGTCTGTTCCAAGAATTCTAAAGTGAAAGGAAAAACACAGACCACACAAATCATTCCCCCTTCAGAAAGAAGTCGTGACTAAAGAGAACGATTCAAAAAAGGTTGTCCTCCTCAAAAAACAATGGCTAAAAAAAAAAAAAAATTATTATTCTCTCAAGGCATCCACGATTCCGTGATTCGAACCGTCAAAAGGATATATATATCTATGGAGTTCCCTGAGTTGGGAACCCAAGCGTGAAACATGCCTAGAATAATGCCTAGTCATGGCTGTAAACTCCGAGAAACCCGGAGACGTCTTCCGGTACGAGACTCGCACGAAGATCCGAAACCAGTATTTTTCGGCTGTGATCCAGAGTGTAACATTCTTCAAGAAACTGAATGGTTGATTGACTGATTTATGGCTACTAAAACTGTCGTCACAACATCTAGGTGACGCCGTAATAAAATGAAATCTGAAAATAAAAAGATAAGTAAATAAAAAATGTTTAAAATTTCATATAAGAAATATCGAAAAATATTTAATGTACCAAATCTCTCAAGCTTCTTCCATCTGTTTGTCTCGGCATTCAGTGCCAAACAAAACTATATTATTATTTTTTATAGGCTGTTCTCAAGATCTTAACTAAACTTTATTCTACATACCATAAGTAGATGTGTGTGTGTGTAGCTAAAACTGGAAAGTCAGGATTAGATCTTGCTTTTGGCATTTTTGAAGACACTCGAAAAACTTTGAAATCCCAAATTCAATCCCAAATTTACCTAGAACTCACAGTCAAACATTTAGGACCAAGAGTTTATACATTTTTTTTTCAGAGAAGTGATTACAGTCTGTCCTTAACCAGTCATAATAAACACAAGAGATCATTTAAGTCTCTATACTGACTTAACCATGCGTTGCTCTGAAATTATTGTTCCAAATAACTGGAAATATTTCACAGCCGCGCCTGTTCATGGCTGATACTCAAGGATGAAATCTAACCTTCAATCGACGTTCAATTCGACTGATATTTTTCATGAACAAAATTTCTCTCCTAAGAATCAATCAACATGTTTTTGGATGTTTTTGGATCTCAATTAAAACTGATTATTCAACTCTGAATTTACCCAAATCAATCAAGCTAATTCAATTCCGATCACAGCTGAGTCTTATGCAATTTTTGTCACCTTAAACTTGGTATACACTATGATGATACCCAATTTAATTTCAGTCTGTACATTATTCTAGCACTGTTCTCAAAGGTAATGTCAACAGTTCTGTAAAAGACACTACAACTATATTAAAAATAATGACAACAACACGAAAAAACGCAGTCCCTCTAGCAAGCAGTACACTCATATATTGACCTTCTTCATTCAATGAACTTTTGACGGGACAAGCAATTCTCGCCCTCTCGGTAGCGGAATTTAAGCAATGGACCCACAAATAGGAGTCAAGGATGGTCCTTGTGGAAAAATTGCGCCACGTCATTTTCTTCCAAGGAAGAGGCCTCATCTAAAACAGCTATGATATCATCATCTCTAATCTAAGAGTGGGTCAGCAATGGCTCTACACTTTTGACCTCAGAGCCCAACATTTGACGTCATTTTGTCAAAGTCACATTCATAAAAGTTTGTTTAATTTCTCTCTCTCTCTCTCTCTCTCTCTCTCTCTCTCTCTCTCTCTCTCTCTCTCTCTCCTCTCTCTCTCTCTCTCCCGTCAGCCATGGCTCTACACTTCTGACCTCAAAGCCCAACATTTGATTTCATTTTGTCAAACCCATCATTTGATTTCATTTTGTCAAAGTCACATTTATAAAAGTTCGTTAAGTCTCTCTGTCAGCCATGGCTCTACACTTTTGCTCTCAAAGTCCAATATTTGATGTCATTTTGTCAAAGCTACACTTATAAAAGTTTGTTACGTGTTATCTCTCTCTCTCAGTTCCGGTTCTAACACCGAATGTCCTTGGAATCCAGAATACTAACAATGACGATGGCGTCATGGAATTAACATCCAGCTAACAATTAAATCGCCCGAAGCGTCCGCCGACGGGACAAATAATGCAAAAGGGCGTTGCCCCTGGCTCCCTCTCTCTATGACTGCTGACCTACTGCAGTAGACACGGGTTAGTTTACTGTTACGACCTGCTTTTACGCTGGAGCGTTCGTAAATGCACACGTGGTACATCAACATGTTTTATGAGCAATTTGCATAATATGTATATTTGCACATGCTTTCTCATGTAGGCTCAACACACATTGACACATACACATATGTATGTATATATATATTTATATATATGCATATATATATATATATATATATATATATATATATAAATTTAATATAATTTAAATATTTATATACACATACATATACTGTATATTCATATACATACATATAAAGGTATGTATCAATGTGTGTTGAGCCTACATGAGAAAAATGTAGAGAGAGAGAGAGAGAGAGTGTGTACAGACGTGACTGAAATAAAGACAAGTGAAAAATAGTTCAATTCTAGTGTGGCTTTAAGGTATTTTTTTATTTATTTATTTTTCAACCAACGGTGTTGAACAGCAATTCGTAATTACGATTCTCTAATCAGAGGCGTTCTATCCACAATATAATAACCTTAATCGTTCATTTTTGTAAACACAAACATCCTCCGCCCCATTTCCATCCGGTACACTTTCCATCTTCCCTACTAAATTAAATCCTTCTGTAAATTAGCATAAAATATTAGCAATACTCCGCAGTTTACTTTTTTTTAGCTTTATAAACTGACTGGATCAATATGGGCTTTTGTAAAACTACACTGTCTCCACAGTAAAAAGGAACAGTTAGTCAAAATGAACGCTACTGACAGTTCACAGACGTTTTCAGTGTTGACCAGTTTATATGTGACCGAATATATTATACGGCAACTGGCTCGGAACAATATCTACCAGAAAAAAAAATCATCATAAATTTCTGTTAATTGTCAGACTGGCCCATTTTTCTTTTTAACAGCCGGACATAATTGGCATTCTTTCCCTCTTTACCAATATAATCTCATTTCCCAAACGACATGACTAAAAACTCTCGAATTGAAATTTGCCCTCGGTACAATATCCACGGAATACGGTGGTCATAAAATTTTAAAAGTAAATTGGATAAATACCCACAGTCTTCCACCATACCCTTTTCGACAATCCATATCAGTGACTGTCCTTCCTTTGCGGAGTGTTTCCACGGCTTTTTCCGAAGAGACACCCCCTTAGGGGAGGCGGTGCTATCAGTGCATCTCATGTGGTGCATTGTAGGCATTACTTAAGGCTCTTCGCAACTTCCCTTCGGCCCCTAGCTGCAACCCCTTTCATTCCTATTAATATGCCTCTGTTCATATTCTCTTCCTTCCATCTTACCTTCCACCCTCTCCTGACAATTGTTTCAACATTATTTTCTGCACTGAATAACCTCATAGGTCCCAGAACTCGGTCGTTCTGCTTATATTTTATAATCCAATTCCTACGAGACACAATTGTTTGAACCACCCCTGGTATTGGGTAATTGTTTAAAAACTCCTTTAAAAAAAAGGTGCTAAATAGTCGGCAGAAAGAATGAAGGCATAAACTCTTCACTTAACTAAAAGTCCATTACATGAAACACATCGAAGTGAGTCCCTCCGAAGCCTCACTTGTGACCTAATTATATTCAGTGTCATTTTTAACAAAAGCTTGCTATCAAAATTAGCATATTCTGTTGCAACCGTTGACGCCAAAGATATAAAAAGTATATAAGGCGGTTTTTAATTAGCTTACAAATACCCGTTTGAAAAATAAATCAACATAATTTTCATCATCATCATTAAGACCATCACCACTCTAATATTTTTTTTCCCAAAAGGTCAGTCACTTGTGCGAACAGCATGAGGGCAGATTTGTAAATAATCCCATTGTGGTCATGACTCAACGCAGAAGCTACAGGCTATCAGTAACTATCATAAATGAATGCAAGAAAGCAGCCTTCGCAGGAAAGACAAGACAGCTTAGAATAGAACAGAATATTGAGTTTAGGCCAAAGGCCAAGCGCTGAGACCTGTGAGGTCATTCTGCGCTGAAAGGGAAATTGAGAGTAAAAAGGTTTTAAAGGTGTAACAGGAGGAAAACCTCGCAGTTGCACTATGAATCAATTGTTAGGAGAAAGTGCAAAGTAAGATGGAAGAAAGAGAATATGAAAGGAGGTACAGTAAAAGGAACGAAAGGGGTTGGTTGCAGCTAGGAACCGAATGGACGCTGCAAAGAACCCTAAGTAATGCCTACAGTGCACCTCCTGAGGTACAATGACGGCACTACGGGAGACATGACAGCTTTAAATCACGCTGAAAGAGAGAAAGTTGCAATGACACGGTCTGGTTGACGAGCCTTAAGTTTCAATTTAACGAATTAACCTGACTACATATTACAGAAGTTCTGTTAAAACAAAAGATATCACATTGGTATGACTAAGCAACGAAAAAATGTGGAAGCTGTGCTATTTAATTTGAAAACAAAGGGACATTTCCGGGTAGGAATCATCTGTGATTTGAGGAATTATAATATTTTCGTCATTCTCAGCAAGGTCTCAGTGACTAGTGCGCGAAGATAAAAAAATAATATGATAGTTTACATCCTCTCTCTCTCTCTCTCTCTCTCTCAAGGGAGCTCTCTTCTCCAAGGAGTCCCTCTCTCTCAAGGGAAGTCATTTTAAACATATCGGATGCCGTCTACAAAATAAAACCGAATTTCTAAGCATGGTGAAAGTTTCTGGGAAAATTAATACATTTTTTTACACGTTTTAACCAAAATGTGGGTCATCAAACAAACTTCAAGGTCTTCGATGCTTGTCTGCCTGGAAAGTCTGTCGCAACTACAAACGGGAAGTTCAATAATGAGGGGGAAACTTTAGCTGACAAAAAAAAGGCAAAAAAAAAAAAACACACACACACACACACACAGGAACAAGGTCAGTGCCGATCGATCTATTTTTACCGGAAAAAAAAATCAAGCAGTGGATTTCGTGAATTACTAGTGTTTCCCAGGGTCCCGTACACTCCCCTAAAACATTACCAAGTTTATATCAGAGAAAACAACTTTTCGTCGAGTTGATATCTTGCAATTTTGAGCGGAAATAAAAAAATAAAACTTGGACTACGCTACACATGAGGTCATGGTCATAAAAACTTGAGTGGAATAAGCTACATGAGGTTACGGTCATGGAGATGCGTTTCTCTTTTGCTTTTTTTTTTTAATCATTGTTCTCTCATCACGATATTCAACAAAGCGGAAATACATTGTTGTGGCTATATTACAACTGATAAATGAAATTCAAAGATCTATGGAAACAGGAGAACAAAAATTTTACTTTTAAATGCAAATGAAAGATTATTTGGCATATGTGTTTCTGCTTAAGTTTATTGGCCACAATCGTAATTAATTTAGGAATTATGAAGAAATAGAATTTATCATACATGTACCACATATGTGTAAACATTACATAAATAAAAATAATGAACATTTCACAGATCAATTGAACCTAACACGGGAAAAGGAACACTTTCGCCTCTTGGTGTAAGCCTAACCACATGATAACCTTCGGATAATGTACTTGCTGTAATTTCCTAGTAAGCGTTTCTCTCTCCCCCTTCTCTCTTCTGAGAATGGTGTTCTAATGAATCAGTTAACATCATCGTTGTTCTTAAATTGCCTCAAAGGGGGTAGTGCCGTCAGTGCACCTCAGGCGCTGCACTATAGGCATTACGTAAGGTTCTTTGCGGCGTCCCTGCGACCCCCAGCGTCAACCCCTCTCATACCTTCTACTATAACTCCATTCAAATTATCTCTCTTCCATATTACTTTCCACACTTTCCACCCTCTCCTGACAATTGTTTCAAAGTGCAACTGCGAGGTTTTCCTCCAGTTACACCTTTCAAACCTTTTTACTTACAATTTCCTTTTCAGCGCTGAATGACATCATAGGTCCCAGCGCTTGGCCTAGGCCTAAATTTTATATTTCACTCCTCTCAAATTGTTTCTTACATTTGCTTTTTCTCAAGAGAGAGGAGAAGCTGACTACAAAGTCCAAGGTTTTATTTTGAGTTTTATTAATTTTCCTTCAGTGTGCATTCAAGCACATCACAAACAAACTCGAAATAAAATCTCGCGATGCATTTCGATACTTTCCCTCAGTCACATTTATCCGAGGCAAGGACAGA
Source organism: Macrobrachium rosenbergii (assembly GCF_040412425.1). NCBI lineage: Eukaryota > Metazoa > Arthropoda > Malacostraca > Decapoda > Palaemonidae > Macrobrachium > Macrobrachium rosenbergii. The sequence continues at coordinate 24,220,661 of NC_089793.1, read as the reverse complement.
GGAAGGGAAAGCGTTTGCCCTCTCAGAAGGTTGTAGGAAAGTGAAATTTACGACAGGTGAAATCACTTGAGAGATACTCGTGAGTGAAATAAAAAGAAATAAAAAAATTATCGTTCAAATGTTTATTTACATTTTCAGTTTTAGTTTAAAAATGGAAAATTAATGTTGTGTAAAACGAACGCTGCCATTTTCTGAGATAAATATGAAAATGTTAGATTCTGCCCAAAGAGTAATGATTAAAAATATGTCAAAAATTTCACAAGAGTACGACGTAAGCCTCCCAAAATAGACATCATTACACATTCGATAATCTTTACGGCATTTCACATATGTTTAAGCACCTGCGTGTGTACACATACTGTATATACACTGCATGCCATGCTTTATACACACTTCTCTATTTAAAATATAAATAAACAAATAACACGAGCTTGACTTAATCTCAATGGTTATAATTTCCTAGAAAATGACGAGTCAAGACAACTTTAACCTTTTTAGAATATTTACGAAATAATAAAAGTCATTTAAACAGACACAAGCGATATATATATGGGGGAATTCTAAGAACAAATCATCATCTCAATGAAAAGACACAATCCCCGTCATCCTAGGGGCACGCGATGATACCAGACACACACGCACACACACTGGTTCCTGGTTACTAGGCGCTCACTCCACAAACACAATTGCGGGGATATTACTACACTGTTCGTGTTAGATACGGAGCTATTTAATTTTAAAACAGTTGTACTTTATAGCTTTTCTCTTTTATAATGTTAATACATTATTTAGAATTTTAGACTGACACTGAATTCCCTTGTTATTTACAATTTTAAACGTCTTTAGCTTTACTTTATTCAATAGTTCGTCAGACCCTTGACCAGTAAAAAGAACCACAAAAAGTTTGAGTTTCTCAACTAATTTTTACACGCACGCGCCCCGGCTCGTCTTCACTTGTTTGCCCGGTGTTGGGTGACACCCACGCACGCGCTCTGGTTTGTTTACAAAGGCGTTTTTGTCTTCGTTTATAGAGTAAAAGGGGACAGGAGGAAGAATAATACCGTCCAACTGGCTTTGTTTATAATGCTAAAAGTATGTCAAACATTGTTTAAGTGATATTTCCAAATGCATTTTAAGAAGAAACTTATACATGTGCACTACTACTACCCCAATTCTCTTCTTGCGTTTTAACACATTTTTATCAATTTACTAATTTATTTTTTCTTTTATAACTCCTCTTGGTTCTTTCTGATGAACACCATATTCTTTGGAAGATTGAATTTCAGGTCAATGGCCCCTTTTGCGGGCTTGTTCCATATGAATAGGGTTCAGCTTTTATATAATATTAATATGAATTCGCTTCAATATTCTTTACAATGTCGAACACTCTACAAAAAATAATTCTGGCTTTTGTGCTGAAAGACTTAATCCACGTATTAAATAGTTATTCTCCAACTATCACGTTTTAAGAAAAGCAATGACTGATTTACACTTGACTCCAGTACAGCGGTTGGTAAATCTCATGTCAAGATACCACTTATTGTATGAACAACTACTAAATATATATACATACATCACTCATGATCTCTGAACTTATCACTATTTCAACTACGAACACACACACACACACACACACACACACACACACACAGAGAGAGAGAGAGAGAGAGAGAGAGAGAGAGAGAGAGCAACAACCGGTCTCGATTAATCTCGATTGAATAACATCCTTAGTATATAATTGAATGAAGCTAACTCATAACGGCAATTTTTTCAAAGCCGTTGATATACTCTGCATAAGACACAGACTTCAGTTCTTTTGATATATATATGTATATATGTATGTATATATATATATATATATATATATATATATATATATATATATATATATACATTTATGTACATACACACACACACACACACACATATATATATATATATATATATATATATATATATATATATATATATTACTACAAGTTTGCAAGAAATTAGTACCAAAAGAACTATGGTAGTATTGTATTTAATAGATACTAAGGTACTGACATGTAATGTATTTGGAAAACTTGAGTTATATATATATATATATATATTATATACATGTACATGTGTATCTATATACATGTATATGTATATATATACATATATATATATATATACAGATATATTATGTAAGCTGCTGTAAAAACCTCTTCATTATCTAATGACAATGCCTTTCTAATAAAGAATCGCTACTTCACCTTCTTAATCACAACAGTTATCAATAGATAAAAACGAAATCTTAAGTTTCAGCTAAGAACTAAAAATGGAAGCGACACAATTCTACAGGTGCAGTAATCGTCAAATAAAGACTGATGCGTTCATTGACACTATAGTCTCACGTTCCAACCCAGTAGAACAGCAAGACAGCATAAACCTTTGTTTTTTTTACGTTTCCCAAATTGCTAAATTATACGGTGAAGTGCATTGCCGCTTTAAAAGAATGGGCCCAGTCCTTGCTCTTCAAAGAATGTTTAACTAAAATGTTTACAATCCACAGCCACGAAGTCATGGCCATGGAATCTCTTTAAAACATAACAAACGGAAATATGAGGGAATTTAAAAAATGAGAAATATGTGCATTCTCGTCTATGTAAAATATATACATTTATATACATAAACATTAAGCTGCGAATGTCGTTTGATATCCAATTCGCTCTGCTACGGGAACATCACCGAAAGGGAATTATTACTGATAAATAAATGATTCGGTATCTAGAGAACGAATCATTTAACAATTATAATTCCCCTTCGGTGATATTCCCAAAGTAGAGCGAATTGGGTATTAAACGACATTTATAGCTTAATGTTTGTGTATATAAAATGTCACGGTGATGTGATAATATATAAATATATTCAAGGAATGTACAACAAAATTATAAAAGGCAAATCCACTTGCACACCTATGATTACATAGCAAAATTTTGACAATGTAATTTACACACGATTATTTCAGCGTAAAACTTAGTCCTCTTGTGAAACGCCGTGAAATAAGGAGGGTCGAAGCAGCACCTCAAAAGGAATTATAGTAGGCGTGCGCGTGAGTGGTTCGTGGAGGCGGAGGAGGAAGAGGGGGAATGGAGGAGGCAGTGAGGGGGGAGTGGCGAGAGGGAGTGAGGGTTGAGGTGTTTTACAGACAGAGGTGCCCTTGAGCAATCCTCTCCTTCTCGCTTCTACAGAAAGTTCTCTCAACCTCGACGATAGTCAGGTATTTTTCATATACACAAATTCATTCACACATTATATATAATAGTATATATATATATATATATATATATATATATATATCACGTTACATATGTAGTGTATATATATAGTATAATATATGTATATATATACTTACTGTATATATATATATATATATATATATATATATATATATATATATATATATATATACATATACAATATAAATGAACAATAATGAAGTGATTATCCTGAGGACAAGGAAAATGTGATTTCCTTACCGCTTCCTGTCCTCCAATATTCCAATTCTCTCTCTCTCTCGTCAAAGGGCATCTTGAAAAACAATTATGGAGACAGCATTATCAATTATTGCGGTACATACGAATCTTACACTGCACTATTCAAAAACTGCAATATGGCTGAATTTGTCAAATTACTTGTGGAACTGTGAGCCTCAACAGCAGAACTTTTCCACAATTGTTTAAAATTAGAGAATAAAAACTTTTGCATATGAGAGAGAGAGAGAGAGAGAGAGAGAGAGAGAGAGAGAGAGAGAGAGACAGAGTTGCATTGAGACACATCCGGTTCACTTCCTGTGGCGGCTTCTTTTCAATCCTACGCCGTGGATATATCCACGGTTGAGCGAATAGACACAAGCAACTATAGCCGGACTTAAAATTTCACTAGTTTAAATAATGAAAAATATAACTGATACTCCCTAATCCAGAGTAGTACTCAATGCGTGCGTAAGACAAAAACATGACTCCTTCTGAAACTATTTTAGTTGTGCTTGTTTTCATGTGAAACAAGCACCTGCACCTGTGCATCCATTACGCCACTATCTGCCGTTCGTATAAGAAAATTGACCATTAAAGATATCAGCATAAGTTTTATAAACTGTGTATTTCAAAAGTCTCTTCACGAGAATTACGATGAAAACGACGCTGGTAAGAGGCCATGGCTGGGTTCCCAGCTACGCCCCAAAGGGATGACGCCATTCCCTCTATGGGTTCCATTGGAAGTGCTGGAAACTTTCGGTTTCTATAAACCCTTTTATAGCGAACGTGGACTCCTTCAGTAGGCTTTCCTTAGTTAACATTTCCTTTTCGTCGCGTATGTACAGCATCTAAGAAACTTTCGAGTCTGAAAGTTATAAATAAGGTGTCTTTCGTGTTTAATGGATATTTAAAGAACGTTGTATCGGAGTTCCTCTTTTCATATTGGTGAAGTTCGTTACAATCGGTTACCACGTTCTGTTTTAATCAAAAGAAACGACAATACGCAGATCACTCTTCCATAAACCATTTTACAGAGAAATACTGTACATGTGGGTATTAAAATAGAAACTTCTCAATCTCGCATCAACGCTTCTGAATGACTCGATGTGTGATATCTTGGTAACTGAACAAGGGGCTTTGTGTGAAAGTGTGGTACTACACATCCTGCCAGCCAGCTTGAAAATTCCTCCTCCTTCCCGTCCACCCCCTCCTTCTGTTCACTCACCCCCCAATACGCTTTCTTTTCCTCCTCATGCCTACTGGTTAAATCGTCTAGTCTGAATATAAAAACTGCTATGAATGCAATGCATTCTTACCCACTTGAATCAGTTACCAATTGGCCTCTCTCTCTCTCTCTCTCTCTCTCTCTCTCTCTCTCTCAAGATAACTAATATAAATATTATGAATATAAAAACTGATGAACACAATGCACTTACCCACTTGAACAGTTACAGTGGCTCTCTCTCTCTCTCTCTCTCTCTCTCTCTCTCTCTCTCTCTCTCTCTCTCATGATAATTAATATAATAAATATTATGAATATAAAACCTGTTATGAATGCAATGCATTCTTACCCACTTGAATCAGTTACCAGTTGGCCTCTCTCTCTCTCTCTCTCTCTCTCTCTCTCTCATGATTATTAACTTGGAATTAAATTTCGATGACCGTAAACGTATGTAGGTTTAATCTCTGTTGTTTTCTTCCACCAGTTTAATTTCATCCTTATTATCCTGCAAGAGCTCATTTCATAAGTAATCAATCCACACTGTTTATGCTTTAGTTCCACTCTATTTTAGTATTGTTTCCTTTCTTGCAACGTTTTGACGTCATTCAGAAACAAAAATTCATTGTCAAATATTTTCATTCATATGACAGTATAATGGGCATCAAGGCAACACTTAACTACAATGAAACAAAGTTTTATACTGAATGGTTGCTTTGTAATGCATGACATTACCTCGCATTTCTCTCTCTCTCTCTCTCTCTCTCTCTCTCTCTCTCTCTCTGGTGAGGGTGATCACAGATCAGCTAAAATATATACACCCTCACTACGCAAAAGATTGAAGCATTCAGCTCATATTCTCTATCTCTTCAAATCTATTTTCTTCCATTGCATGATTCCCGTTTACTTAACAGACCCACATATATCCACCACAAGCTTTTCAATCCCCCCCCAATATCACCTGATTCGTCATTCCTTTCCAATGAAAAACCCATTACGCCTGAAAGTCCATTGTTGCTTTGCATTTACCTAGATATTTTTTGCATTTACTAACGAGAAACTTAATCACCATGACTCGTATGCGCAGAATACATTTATCACACTCCTTATTTAATTTTCATACAATCAATATTCTCCCTTGCTCTTTAAAAAGTCCGTTTCAATATCCTTGTCAACAGAGTGATAAAACAAGCAAGAAATCTAAATCGTTACATGACTAAATAAAATACCGAGACCTAGACCTATATTTCAAAGTCCAGTACGCAAGAAACGTAACTAAATTATAGTATCTGGTCCTACGCTTCTTAGTCCAGTATGTAAACATTATTTATTCCTGTGTTTCCCAGTAAGTTTCCAAGTCCAGTGCATACTGTAGGTAGTATCTAGTCCCATGTTTCCAAGTCCAGTGCGTAAATCGTAGCTAGTCCTGTGTTAAAAAACCAAGTGCCTAACTACTGTAGTATTCTAGTCTTACTCTTCCAAGTCCAGCGCGGAAAATAGTACCTAGTTCTGTTTCAAAGTAAGTTTCCTAGTCCAGTACGAAACCAATATCTATTCATATGTTCCCAAGTCCGATACTGTATGTATTTAGTAGTATCTAGTCCTATGTTTCCAAGTCAACATGTGAAAATTAGCAAATTCCCAACCATTATTATCAGCACACAATTGAGAGGCCCTAATTGTGACACAAAGGACCTCGACCTTGAAATGCTTCATTGTCACATCCTGGCTGCGAGCACAGTTGCTGCTGTAAGGTATTTTCTAACTATAAAAATGCAAAATACCCAAAGAAAGTAATGAGCACGGTTCATGCTACCTGGCTAGATAATTGGGGGAAGGGGTGATGCACTCCTTTTCCGAAATACTGTAGAACGGAACACGCGACGCCATTCATTCTTGAATAAATTTTACGTGAGGATTAGTGGTGTGCTTGCTTGTTTGTTTAAATGGAGGAACTCCTTACTGTTATGTTCTTCCATTATCAATACCCGACTCATAAACACTTTCCATGGAGATAATGGAGGTTTCTTATCCAAATACCGACAGTGGAAAGCAAAAGAAGCTGTTTGATCTATATAAATATCTACTGTCCTTTTCAAACATATTTGGAGAGGTTAACACATCGATAGGAAGGATACATTTTAACACTTCGATAGGAAGGATACCTCTTAAAAGTCACGGTACGTTTTAAAAACTTACTACATTTCTAAAATTGAATCAGTGAAGAAACAGTTTTTCCATGAATTTCAAAATGAGTGGCATTTCTCAAGAACTACTGCATTTTCCAGGGTACTCCTGGTTTATATTTTTCTAATGTCAGTTATAACATAACTGAAACTACTGATTTATATTTTTCTAAATCAAGTTTTATATATATGTATGTATGCATGTGTGTAGATGAAGCTATGCATCAACAAAAGTCAATAATATAGTTCTGCAGAGGCTAACTAAAGCTGAAATTCGTTAAGAAGCTGTGAAGTACAAAAATACGCATTACGACGGCATAAAAGCATCAGCCCTAAACTCATAAGGGCCGCATCCCCCAATCCCCACTTGAATCATGTTCCCTAAGCAAGCAACAGGTAAAGGTTGAACTCGTTCGCACAAAAACTCACTGGAACATAGAGCAGTAGATTGAGACTTAGACGTTTCCACCACCAGGTGTTCGGCGATCAAGTCACACACAAAAATAGCGATGATTCGTTCCGTATGGTCGCCCTGATCCAATGACCTTAACCGCTGGCTGCCATTTTAACTCTGCACCTTCTCTGACCGCAACCCATCCCCACCCCAGGTTGTTTTATTCTCCTTTTCCCTGAGTCTTGATTGCATAATCGCTGTTTTTACAGTGTATCCGTTACACTCGTTCTTCTTAATATTTTGCCCACCTTTCCTTGCCTTTTCCAACGGTTCCTTGCCTAAACCTGTTCTTACAGGTTTTTAACATTTTTCACTTTTCTTTCACGTCCTCGTTTTCTATATTATCGTTATTCAGAAAATGAGCCCTATTCATATGGAACAAGTCCACAGGGGCCATTGATTTGATATTCAAGCTTCCAAAGAATATGGTCTTCACTAGGAAGAAGTAAGAGGAGGCAAAGGGAAATGCAGAAAGAAGAGATATGGACACAAAATGTACTGTATACGCTCTAACATGTTTCCTTCCATTTTCTATGTTTTCTTTCCAAACGATCAAAGCATCCTTTCTTCTCTTCCTATCACCTCCTGCGATCACATTCTCTTCAGCACATTTCCCTCCTCTCCTTCTGTCATCAAGCCCTTCCCCCTATCACATGTAATGTACACAACCTACGCCTTTAATAACAAGCCCGCCTTGCTTAAAAGCAAAGTCCCCCTTTACTTTATTATTCACTAGAGTTTCAAAACAATGTCTTTTAATTTTTTTAAACTTGTTTTACCTGGCGTAACATATCAAAGCTGAGCAATGTTTACACTCGAACCTCTTTGCGGAGACTCAGTAAAAATAGGAATCATTAAAGGTATTTTTGGAGAGGTGTCTAAATATATATTAAAAAATCGTAACTCAATCAGCAACATTAAGATATATCCTTCCTTAGTTAACTTTTGTCAACAGACCAGTTAAAATTTAGGATGTCAGGCAACGAAAAATTCGTAGAAAAAATATCAAATTCCGTTAATCGTCTGATATAATTTTTGCAAATAATTAAAGCATAATTGTTAGTCCAATGTACTGCTACAACGGATTTAAATAGCATCATCTACGATGTGATAAGAGCCTCCAAGGAAACAGTAGGCCTATCTCTATAACTCAAAACTTATAGCATGACACGATGTAGCTACATCCCGGGGCTCAATAATAAACCTGGAAATTTCATTCACATTACCAAAGTTGAATAAAATACAGAATAAGACAGAAGGAATACATTTTTTATACATTCATTTATTACTTTTATTTTTTTTTTAATAAGTGATCTCTTCTTTCTATATTTCCCATTACCTTCTGTTACTCCTTTCTAATGAACAACATATTCTTTGGAAGCTTGAATTTCAAATCACTGGCCCTGATGGGCTTGTTCAATATGAATAGGGTTTATCTTTTAAATAATAATAATAATAATAATAATAATAATAATAATAATAATAATAATAATAATAATGAAAACAAGCACTTGAACCACAGCACTGTGTAAACGTAAGTTTTTTTTTTTTATTAAAACGTATATAGCGAAACCACATTAAAATACTAAAAGATCTAAAGTAATTATTATAGCTACCAATAACCTCAATCAAATAAAAACATTCGTGACACCCTGCAATTCTATTAGTGTATTTTTAGTTATGTTATTCAGTACTTACTCCTTCATCCGTACTGTACAGTACTTTATTGTACTGTATTTCACTTGGCATGTTAAGGGTCTATTGAGTAACGTTTACATTAACATGAACCTGTTGGTGTCCAGTGAAAAATATAGACAACTTCAAATTAATATTTCACTACCTTGCAGTGCCTTGCCTTCATCGCCATCGCCCTCCTGCGTCAGTATGACCTCCACTTCGGCTCAGAATCGTGGACGAACAGCCAGTCCCTGGTCGACAGGAGACTGGTGGGCATCATCGCCATCGGGTCATCTATCCTGATTTCACTGCCACTCCTCCTCGGGTACATCTTCTTTGCTCACTCTTCTAATCTCCTGGTAAGGACGAAGGGAAAGTTGTATTATTAAATTTCTGAGAAAGATCTAAAAAATACAGCAGTAGCATTCACTTCTGCAATTATTTTTACCCGTGTTGCAAAAGCTAACAGTAATCTGTAATAAATTTATCTAAGTTGCTGTTAATTCAGTGCACAATTTAACATCAAATTATCTTATTAAAAGTTGGAGATTGGATAAATTCCAGGTGTGAAATCATCAAAGGAAGGTACATACAGCATACAGTAACATTTTTAACAGAAAAATCAGTTCAGTCTACTATTTTACCAACATTGTAAGGGTAAAGAATGATAAATTCATCCAAAAAGTGACATAGGCCTAGATAACAATCGTTTCCTAGTCTTAGTAAAATGAACTATACTAAAGCAACACTCATTTTTCCAGGAAGTGCTGTACTGCTTCACGGCTGCTTGCATGAACGTGGCTGGTGGTGCCATGGCCATTGAGACCTACCAGGACAAGGGTAACAGTGAACACACCAAAGCAGGGATGGCTATGGGGGTAAGCACAAAGAGAGAGAGAGAGAGAGAGAAATTTGGGCCATATGGCCCTGCACTGGGGCTGGAAAGCTATTTTTGTCCCATTCGTAATGTTGGTTCCCTTATGAAATGTAAATGTCGCCAGCTAGTTTCTAGATACAAGATAATTATAAAGACTAGAGACAAAGATTAACTTTTCAGCAAACTTTAACCTCTGAAAGAAGTTGACTTGTCTGGAAAACAAAGCAATTTTTAAAAAAATTAAATTACTTTTTTTTATAAAGAACCCTAGACACTTTTCACTCAATTTTAAACTTCATCAGGGCTCTTTCAACCCAAATTGTGAGGGTTATCTAAGACCTATTATCTTACAGTAGGCCTATAATAGGTTGAGACGAGTCTCATGATTATATACAGTATTAGGAAGCTAAATGTCAGCAAATAGATAAAAGCTCCAGGATGAATTACTGGAAGGCATTCGCATGAGTTATGGTTTCTGTCAAGTCTGATTTTAATAAATATTTATTATGTAACTGCAGAAATAAATTTTAAGTATCAATACTTCGCATTATTGGGCCAATGAAGCAACGAAAGTATTATTTACCCAAGTTAGTCTCGTAAAAACCCATTTTCTTCAGTTGTAAATATTCCACTGAAGAAAACGGAACGAAAGGGTAACTATATCCTAATATTAATACTACTATTATCAAAGTCAATATATAGGTTATTATTATTATTATTTACAAGGGCCCTTGTACATTGCAGGTGACCAGTGGAGAGAGAGAGAGAGAGAGAGAGAGTTGGTGTGTGTGTGTGTGTGTGTGTGTGTGTGTGTGTGTGTGTGTGTGTGTGTGTGTGTGTGTGTGTGTGATTGATAGCTATGCAATTCCCTTTACTACCATTTATCAAAGGCAATTAACTAAATTTAATTTTACGAATGTTGTTATATTTATTTCTGAAATCACTGATTTAGCTTAAATACTGGCACTCGTGTAGTCTACAAGTACATAAATAATTAAGTAATGAAAAGTGAAAATGGTCAGTACCAAGATACAAATGGTATGTGATTCAAATGTGAATGAATCAATAATAAGGCAGGTAGACTGGGCCTACTGTACATATTTATTGATACAGTTTCTCCCTGCAAGTCTGTGTGGCTAAGTGATGATTGTTTAAGTTTGTATGCTGTTCTGAAATATCAATGAAATATTTCATTTAAAAACAAAACATAAATAGGTGGAGCCAATTTAAAGGAGCATGTATTTTAATATTTTACTTACAGTATATTTTTATTTATTCATTTATTCATTTGTTAATTTATCTGTTTTTCTTGAAACGGATCTCTTCTTACTGTATTTCCCATTACCTTCTTCTGTTACTTCTTTCAAATGAACACCATATCCTTTGGAAGTTTGAATTCCAAGTCAATAGCCCCTGTGGTGGGCTTGTTCCATATACTGTAAACAGGGTTCATCTTCTGAATAATAATAATAATAATAATATTTCTCTTTACAGTCAATGATGATCATCAATGCCATCGTATACCTCATTGATGCCAGCACTGGCACCATTGCAAACAGAAATAAGTAATTTGTGAAGCCCTGAAATGGACAAAGGGGTGAACACTAAGCACAAATAACTCTACCCACCACAGGAGGAGGAGAAGAATACTGTATTAGTTTAGTCTTCAGTAGGTTAATTATTACTTATAAGGTAGAAATAACTTATATTTTGAATCTGATAAACACAAGGCAATGCTAAACATTACAATAAGCAAAATTACATATTTGTGTACCTCTACATCTCCTTCACCATTGTATGTCTGTTACAATCGAATATATACCATTTACGTTGCATATGATACTAATTATTTATAATCCACCAAATGTAATATTTGCAGGTTTTGATAAAATTGTATATCCATTTCAGTTTACTGAAACAAGTAATGTTATGGGATTAATGTGTGTGCTTATAGGCTGATTGCAGCAGTTGATATTTTATGTTCAACAAACAAATTTCTTGAAAGAATACTGTGCATAAAAAATTGGTACCACATGAAAACACTAATTGTTAAGGAAAAGCTTTAAGAAAGCTATGGTCCCTTAACATGACAGAAAGTCAGGAAATCATGCTTGGGATACTTTCTTAAACTTGTAGTATTATTGTAAAAGTGCTATTCATTGTCTACCACAAGGTTACATAGCATTAAGCATTACTATACAGATAATATACCTTAAATATAACAAGCATTTAAAATCAGATTCCTGATCTGCGCTTTGAATGTTTATGATGTACAATGTATGATTTTGGTGCTTCAGTATTTTTATATAAGTAGATGAATATAACATATACAATTCTTGAATTGTATAACAGATCTAGACTATTTTGATACAAAGTTTATATACCACGTGCTAGAAAAGTTCAAGCACTTAGCAAATAAATTAAGTAAAATAGTAGGTATTTAGGTTTATGTTATTCCCGATTAACAGGTTTTGTTTCCCTAAGTTATGTTCAATAAATGTTACCTTGGAGTAAATTTTATCCACCAAAAGAGAAGGTTTACATTATCCAGAATCTAAAAGTATTGGGCCATAAATGAACAGTGGTACAAAGAAAGAAAAAAATTATCATGTATCTTAAAATATTTACAAAAATTTAATTATTTTTTAAGTTAGACTCCTTTATACCTCCCTTAACCTAAACTTTATTGTAATTACTCTATTTACAACATGCAATGCACGTTACCTTGACAACACACCCAAAAGCTTGATATTTCAGTCTGCTGTCCTACCAAATCTAAACTGCTGCCCTATACAAACAATATTTTGTTATAATTCATCTTGTACATACTATCAGTTTTAATCACAAGAGAATTTACTGTAATCTTTCTGTTCAGCTGATTATCCAGGCAAATGCAATACAGTTCAGGTAATAGTAATCCATACACATTCACAACAACCCCATTAGTACTGACGTGTATGAAACAACTGTTTACAGAATTTGGCAGTAAAATAAATAATGCTGATTAACAATGAAACTACTTAATGTTTTGGAGCAGTAAACTTGAGGTTTACATTCAGTACCATTTTTCAACTTCATAGGTCTGGGAAGGGCTCACAATGCAGCCAAACCTTGTACAGGCAGCAAGTGAAGTAGAAAAGGGAAAAAAAAATAATTATTTTCTTATGGGATTTAACCAACAGTCAGGCATTCCAAGTGACCCTTCCTTCAATAATGTCACATAGTACTGTACTGTACTATGGCAGCAGAAAAAACTTTCTTTATAACTCCAAACCTAACATTCACAGCCTTTCGAGACCAAGAACTTTGTTACTAATACCCTTGTTGAATGGTATTGTAAGTATACATGTGAGTTCTATGCCATGCTTAAGCAGGCCTTTATATATTAAAAAAGGTGTACATGTATAACCATGAAGAATAATCCTTACAGCACTTTTCCTATGCCTCTTCACCAAAGATTTTGAGTGACAGTTTTATCTTTTCATGTGTAACTTTTCTCTATACCTTTCTATGTGTAACTTTTCCAATAAAACATAGAAGACATGCCTTTCTTTTGTGTCATGCATTCTCAAATTACTTCTAAACTTGTTTAGGGTATTGGTACAATAGGCATTCTTTCAGAACAATAATCTACTTCCTGTGTATGATGTATTCCAAATGGCATGCCACAGGCATGCCATATTCTTTGCAAAAATCCCTTCAGCTCCCAGTTGCATTATTTTTTTCATCTTTCACTTCCTATTCACTTGCTTTGTTAAGACATTATTATTACAGCACTAGCAACAGCAACAGATGGAAAAGCAGGACTTTATGCACTCAAGGCCCTGAAAAGGGAATGCAGCCCAATACAGAAGAAGTAGCACAAAAGTAAAGCCTATACTGTACTATATACAGTAACAAAGAAAAACAAATAAGATAAAATGCAAGACTGCTCAACAGAAAAGCATTGTTCTCTTTCTTCTTGGCTGTCCAACTTTGTTGGTTTTTCCAAGTTCTGCGCCTCACTTAAGAACTAAACCCCTGAGCAAGTTTTACGAGAGTGTACATGGTGAACAGGATTAATTTTATACATTAATATATGAACAGCTCAAGTTGAATAGATGCAGCTATAATTTCCAGTTTCCTTAATTCAAGAACAGTAATTTTCTCATGTATCAACTGTATTTGTTATCTACTAAATGAAACAAAAACCTGTATATACACATGAAAGCACTTTTACAGTCAATTACATCAAACTTAAGCTGAAAACTGACTGACTAATTCAACCACCACTTGCCCATGTAGAAAACCTCTTGGTGATATAAAATAAATAAATCCTGTTATCCTGATGAGTATTTTAACTATACAGTCACTCAATATAAAGTTCCTAGAATTCAACCAGCATGAAAATCAGGAATATCAAGTAATGAAGGCCTAATGGTTCATCTGCATCTACTTGAGGATTCCAACTATATGGATTAAATACTGTACTCTGCACTCCTCAAAATGAACTTTGAAGTATTTATGAAGACAAGTTACAAAAATTTTTTTAACTGGTAATAATGTACTCCTGAAATTACCATTGCCCCATGAACCTTCAGAATTGTCTAAAAAGGGTGGTAAACTTCCAGCCTCCCAGGGTTATGTTCAAGCCATAAACATCCACTTCATACTTTATCATGGTCTAAGATGACTACAACATAATCCAGTAGACAAAAATTCTGTTCTCGTATGTCACAACCTTATTATATTTCATGCTAAAGCTTAGTTTTCAAGGGTTCCTGCACCCTTCGTCACAAGAACTGTACGACACTTCATAATTTTTGTCCCATTTTTCCCCCCCTTCTTTATTCCATCTCTGAGAAATCTAACCGGACTAATAATCTTGTAGTCCAGTAAGAATTCTTTGTTCTATTACCCAGAATCCATGGTATGAACTGACTCTTATGTAAAATGTCCCTCTCTTTCACACAAAGGCTCATTTAATTACAGCTGTCAAACATTTAACAGTAAGGAGTTTGTGACCTGAATTTTGCTACAAATTAGGGCCAATTCAAAAAGTTTGGATACCTTAGTGAAGGAAATAGGCTAGTTTGTTTTTAATTGGAGGTGATCTGCTTGTTCAGGAAATGCAGGCACAATCATTTGGACTCATACATCCCCTTTTACATCACATGCATACCATCTAAAATATAGTAAATTAAAAAACTGAGTATAAGAGTTTAGATTGGAGTGAAATAGAAACTTGACAGACTTTGAATACCAACAAAATGTTCTAATCAGCTAAACACTGCAAAATTTCACAAATTTTGCTTAACAGAATGCAGCATATGCCTAAAGAGGTGGGCGTTATGATAACTCTGCATAAAACAGAAATAAGGAGAACAGACTATCCACAAAGGGAACTCCCACAAGTTCCTGTTGTCCAGCCACTAAGCAAGATCCTACTTTATTTCCCTGCTCTAGGGCACAAGCTGTGAGGGATGGTCAGTGGAGGCTGACCAATGCCTGTGCAGAACAAGCTTCTCTAGAGAGAACAGCTGTGCGGGCTGTTACTTTCACGA
Source organism: Macrobrachium rosenbergii (assembly GCF_040412425.1). NCBI lineage: Eukaryota > Metazoa > Arthropoda > Malacostraca > Decapoda > Palaemonidae > Macrobrachium > Macrobrachium rosenbergii. The sequence continues at coordinate 24,205,202 of NC_089793.1, read as the reverse complement.
CAGGAACTACCCTAAAACCTCCCTAATCTGAGTGATGCATGAATCTGACGAAAACATTCTCACTCCAGCCTTATCTATAAGTATGCTTGGGTACTTTGCCTGATTCTTGCGTATGAGCTCCTACTCTATTTACCATGATCTCCAGGTCACACAAAATGGCAGTCTCTGTTCTGGAGCAATTGTGCCTCTGAGGACAGAACTAGCTAATCATCACAGTTAGGCAGCAATCATGAACATTGTGAATGGGCCAAAGTTGAGACACAGATGAACACTTGTGTGAAGACCTGGGGGCTGTAGCTAATCTGAGGCACAAGGCTTTGAACCGGCAGAGTTTTGTTGCAGACAAACCAGATGTGCTTCTGGAGGTCTAATGGAAAGGCCTGAAGGAATCTGTTAGGGAGTGTGCTATGTCTATTTTGAGCCGAGTCTATAGGACAAACCTGTTTAAAGGAAAGAGATCAATGACCTGTCTCCAGTTGAAGGTTGCATTCTCCACCAGCAAGGGATGACTGTAAAAGACCCAGAGTGTAGCTGTCTACATCTTCCTGGACATTATTCTTCAACATCCTCTTCACCTCTGCCAACAGGGACTGAGCTCTCGCTGATATTGACAGGTGGGTCAGGAATGGTACTGGTAAATGAGATAGGGCAGAGCAGTAGTCCTTGAGAGGTGGTCTGTAAACATCTTAGAGGAAACAGACTATTCAGAACTCTGGCCCCCTGTCTCTGCCTCCTTGTCCATGACAGGCATCTCCCTACCTCATGGCTACTGGAAAAGGGGACTGCTAATCAGCATCCCCCTCCTTCTTGCCCTAATCTCCCTTCCTAGCTGGAGCTAAAAGAGCTGGAAATGCTCCTGGCCCTTCATAAAGGAAGAAGTCTGGGTTCTTTGTCTTGGTTTCATAGATGAAGGCCCCTCCTGATACCAGACACATGAGGCTTGGCTGCAGTTACCTTCACTGCCCTAGAGAACTTGAAGGGAACCACACAGCAGAGTAATACCATTTGAAGAAATTGCCAAACATCTTTTGGCCTTCCTCTGCCACTTCCCAATCTCTCCACTCTGAAGAAAACCAGTGAGCACACTCCTAGTAACAATGCAAAATAACAAAACTGGTTAAACTAACTCCAAGGGCATAAAGCAGCCAAAAACTGCTAATGTCCAAGTAAAATAAGTAAGGGCATTTGTTTGTATTAAAGGAAATACTAGTTAATTGTTAATTTTGTGCTGTAATGTTTTTCGTGACTGCAGTTCTCTCTTACACCAGTGTAACTCTGTTTTCTAGTTCAGACTGTCTTTGAGGACTAATCAGTCTCAACAAATCTGTGTCTCCTGTTTTATATAATGGCCTGTTTCCTTTAAATGAATGCTATTGAAGTCCATTTAAATGAATGCTACTGAAGACGTTATGAACTGATTACTGTAGTGCCAGACTGTGTTGCACTGGATACTTGTAAACCAACAGTAGACTTCTATAGTTCCAGACTGTGTTGCTCTTGAAATCTGAAAACAAGTGGAGATTATGACAATATGCAGTGTTGCCCTACTTTAAAAATAATTACTGTATCAAGAATAGCGGAAGGAGTGAAGAAGGGCCAAGAGCAGCCAATTGGTATGTCTGTGCATGAGAGAGAATTTTTTTATTACTGTGCTAGAACTAATTAGTCACCAAAACTGTCATGCCCATTTTAATAACCACAAATCACACAATCAATCACCAAAATTGTACATTCTTTGGGTGATGTTGATAAGATAAATTTTTTAAAGGAAATTGTGCTCCTAACTCTTCCTAAGAAAATTACATATATACAAACAATTGTAGTTACACACTTTCAGTGTGTGAATCTGACTTAGTTCAGGGAACTGGTTTCTAACCAGAAAAATACTGCAAAGTCCTCCACACCTTTTACTGTTCACCTTTCTTGTTCAAATTTATGGTGAACAAAAACCACAATCATCATACATATAATGAAAAAGTTGAAAGAAGTTTCAAAAGGTCAGAGTGCAGCAAGGGATCTGAAACTGACTGCAGCTGAAGAAAAGTGCTTGATGACCACAGGTGAGTGGAGGATTTCACCCATCAGTTAACTATCTTCTCACCAAGTTTCAACACTCAATTCCAGCTCAAGCTGAGAAACACCCTTACAAACAAACACTCATATTCATGAAAGATTCACTCTATAAGTGGGAGGTTTCGTTAAAGTGGTGACTGGATGTGCCTGTAATGGTGCTGGTTTTGAATTCTTAAACAAATGCCAATGCTGAAGACTACAATGAAATTTACAGAATAAACCCAATGAATTTATGGGGGCTAAAACATTCATTTTTTGTAGAAAGAGCATAGAATGAAAATGTCCTGTAATTAGGCTATGAAACAAGTACGTCAATTAAAGTTTCACTGTTATTGGAAAGTCTGGTGAAACAACCTTCGACTATCCTCCCAGCCAGGCTGGACCTGGCATCCAGGGTTGGGTTAGGGTATAGATAGGTATAATATTATGCATCTCATTACTCTATCAAGTAGAGCCCAGACCATAGCCTAGGTAACATTAAGATCACTACTAATTGCTCATGAGCTCTATCCATTTAAAAATGCCCTCCTTGTGCTTTATGCATTTTTAACCACTCCTGTAAGCATAAATCATCCATTTCTGGTCCCTGGTTCCAAACTGGAGTCTCCCAAAAATTGTTAGTTATGAGGGTAGAATAAAATAGAATGGAATATAAAATTTAAGCCAAAGGGACTTATGAGGTCATTCAGTGCCGAAAGGGAAATTGCGAGTAAGAACGTTTGAAAGGTGTAACAGGAGGAAAACCTCTCATTTGCACTATGAAACAATAGTTGGGAAAGGGTGGAAAGTTAGATGGAAGAAAGAGAAGATGAATGGAAGTACAAGAAAAGGAATGAAAGGAGTTGCAGCTAGGCCAAAGGGACGCTGCAAAGAACCTTCAGTAATGCCTACAGTGCACCGGGAGAGGTGCACTGACGCCACTAACCCCCGCCACGAAAATGTGTGGTAGGCTACACAGTGTATGAATAAACTATAGTAGTAAATGAAGGCTATAAAAAATTGGAACATACGGTTCACGCCTTTGGCAAAAAAACACATAAACTTGAACGATTCAAATGAATTTCACCTCGTAATTTAGTTTACATAAAAATAAACCTGCAACAACCACAAAACTGATAATTTGCTTATGGCAGAGTTCGTAGGCTAGGCCTAAGCCAGTTGAGACTATAGGGTAAACCTACCTCACCCTAGGACTTAGTCTGACATCTACATCACCATTTCCTCACTGGAGGTAAAATAACTATCTTTTTAAAAAAGGTATATTTCTCTAAACTTACCTCTCTGTCCATTATTTTGTTGTCAAAATTCTAGAAGTTGCAACCACGGTACAGGTCTTTACAAGCAACGCTACACAGGTGGTGAATTGCAACTGTGTGTTTGTGTCAACACTTCGTGCACGAATAGATCACATTTTTTACAGTAATTTTGAGTCTTCTAAAAGCTCCAACACTATTTAATTAATAAATATAAAACGTTAATTCATATTTTACAGGGGTTTCATTAAAAGCAGACTTTAGATTAATGCGAGAGTTTAGTAAGAAAGCATATAATTTAAATGTAATAGACATCTTAAAATTTTAATTTAATTACTTGCTGAATATGCTAAATAAACATTGCGGTAATTTTACCATAATATTAAACAGTTATAACAGCAACACCGGGAACTTGCGTCTTAAAAATCTTATACTGTATTGTTTACAAACATTACTTCCTGTTTCTGTCAAAAACAGCTGCTTGCCAAAACAAAGCTTACCCTAGTCCTGTGACTTGTCCATACGTGTTCGTGCTTTCTGTACCTTAGATCGAAATGGCTTTATTTCTAAAATACGGGTATATATAAAATGGACTTCTAACCCTAAGGTAAACACCCATACTTATGCAATGAGATTATCTTAGTAGAGGCCTAAAATAATTAATGTGACTCAGGATTTATAGGCCTACTGCCTAGACCTAGTTGCGTCATTGTTGTCTGAGGTAATTGCAGCATATTTTGCATAGCCGATGCTTGGGCCTAGGCAAACGTTGGCCTTAGAGTTCCTTTTAACAAATCTCAATTGTAAGATAGGTGTTGGTAAAACTAAGAAAAAGCTCTGCACAGACTATTACCTTGGAAATTTATTTTTCCCATGTACTGTACTTTTAGTGTTGCTGGTGAAGGAGGTGGTGTTGTTTAGTGTCGGCCAATCATTATTAACCTCATATCTATCCAACATGGTTGGGGACCCTTTGGGAACGCGGGGTTTTGGCAGTGGGAAAACGTTGGGAGAAAGATTGGACCGCTATGTTGTTGTTATGGAATGGTCCGCACATAAGCAATTCATTAGGGAACCATATGTTTGAGAAGGGATTGGCTAAGGAAAGCTATTATAAAAGGAACTATACTAACCTAACAAACCCTAACCTAACCTAACCTAGCAGGCCATGTTACTCCGCCCCGTGGACCACCTGGTGAAGGAAATTCAACTTTTTACCAAAAGCTCCCCTTTAACACTGCGCATGCACAACAGCATTCCAGGATGGCCAGCATACAATTTCTGAGGTTAATTACAGTCGACCAACAAAAAAATAATGGTAAATTCTTGATAAGCAACCAAAATACTATAGGAAAAATCAATTTTCAAAGTGATACCCCATGCGGAGCTATTGCTTAGTTCTACCTAGGTGTTTTATAGGTGCAGTAATAATAGACTTCATTGCAACAATAAGGGCAGATTTAGTCAAATTTTTGTTTTCTTACAATGGTAGTTCAATGGTACAACTTACCTTAATACCTTGGCCTAACCTGGAGTGCAGCAAGCTACACAGTCATGAGGATTGTGCCTTCATAACTTTAAATTTATTACTTACAACTCTGCTTATACATGCATACACACATCTATATATGCATGGCCATTTAAAATTTTGTCTAATTACAGCTATTGGAAAGTGAAAAATGTAAACAGATGATTGCTTTAGTTATTATATTGAGTAAAACTCAAACATGGTACTTTTTTGTGCAAATGAATCTGAAGATATATAGAGTAATTTTTTCATTAATCACAGATTTTTGTTCTGTGCCCTTTTCTTGAATCAGTTATTGTTGGACTGGTATTGAAGTGATCACTTTTAGTTTTAACCATACAGGGCAATTGGTTGAAAAATGTTTTCCTGATATGGTAAAATCATTTACACTGTATATTTATTTTTTTTTTTTTTTTTTTTGCTGTTAATACTGTAACTAGAATGTGAAGGTTTCTATGTTATTTGTTTGAGACATATTTTTAAATTAAAATCGTCATGTATAGCCAAGAGTTGAAAATATTGATGAGTTTTCTTTGAATATATAAAATATACTGTATATATAAAAAATTTAATTTGTTAAACATTTAATGTAATGAATGTGCATTAGTGGTAATTTGTTAAGAATAACAGAGATTTTGATTACTGCATATACAGATTGTATTACACATGCATTCATACATTATTAATAAAGAACCGAAAGAAATTAAAATTTTTTATAAGTATACAGTCTTTAAGTAATGTTTAGGCTTTTTCAATTTGGATTCCAGAGGAGAGTAGATTAACTTCTAGCTCAAAAACTCGCAGTGTAGAGGACAGAGTGCACTAAAGCTGGACGTCTGGGCATCCTAATGAGCACATGTAGGTTCAGGTAAGTCATATATAGTTGGTCAAATCTCTACCCACAATCTCTCTCAGTAATTAATAACCTTTATCCTACTCTTCTGTTTATAAGGGGACTCTCAGGACAAGGTAGGGGTGCTGGCTCCCCATACTATGCCTTCTTTGAAGGACTTTTTGATAGTATGTGGTCTCGACATTATATGTTTTCACAATCTTCCCAAGATTATGGTGGAGATGTTGTGTATGTTTTAGAAGGTTTTAGTGGCTTTGTTTTATGTATTTTTAGTCTGTAACATCCATTTTGGAAACCTAGGGATGTCTACGGATTGTCTGCCTCTGATAGAGATGGCTGCTGCAGTATATCAATCAAGATTATAATTTTACAACTTAGCATTTTTATAGAGAGGAAACAAGAAAAATTAGATTGAAGGGGAAAACAATGCTTGTGTAATTATAGTTGAACACGCCTCTTGTTTTACTAATGCATGTTAATCATTGCATGCTGGGTTAGCCAAGGTTTAAAGTATTTTTTAAAGAAGTATCAGTTTGGTACTCAAGTGGCATAAGGAGTCACTCCGTCAAATATCTTTTCTGTTCAAAGCCAAGCAGGTGCCACGGAGTATGTTGCCCAGGCCTCCTTCCTAGGGTTGTTGTAATAGTACTTCTGGCTCAACATACTGGCTGATTTTGACTATCTTGGGTGTCCACCAAGGTGAACAAAGCTAGGTTTAGAAGGCTGTTGGTATTTGGAGGGGTGCTGACTTTCCTTTCTCATATGTCTGTGAACCTGGTTCTGAAAAGCATGATTCTGTGTGTGGTCTTTTCTCAAAGCAGGTTGTGACTGAGAGTAGTCTCTGCAGAATGGGTCAGTGTGGCTTCCTCTTTATGCCCTCTGTTTGAAACTAACATTGAGGCAACAGTTGAAAAGAGGCTGACTGATACTCAGGGCATTCTAATCACCATGCAGTCTTGATCAAGATTGAAGTCTTCTTTCATTGAGTTAAATGTGAATCCTTACCAGTTTTGGTCACACCTGCTGAACAAGCAAGAGGCAGACCAGAAGTTAAACAGGTTTTTGGGTCAGTGAGCAAGCGAATAGATAGAATAGTTGGTAGAACTGGGCAGCAATGCCCATCAGTGAGCAAGGCTGGTTTGAGGCAAGTGTGGCTAGTATTAAGCCAGTCATAAGGCATAAGGCAAGGGAGATGTTGAGCTGGCATGGTCAGTAGTGCACAGGTTGTTGGGCAAGTCAGGTGGAGGGAAAAGCAAGGTTGATACCAGGATGATCATTGGGCTAGGAAGTTGTGGGGCAGGGCAGGCAGTGGGCAAGGCTGGTGAGGAGCAAGGATGATGGCCAGTAGGTCAAACAGCAGCAGCAGCCCAGTCAGCAGGCAGAGGGTTTGAAGGTCAAGAAAATTGGAAAAACTGAGCTGAGACATCATCTGAGGACTGATGCTCCTTCACTGTGACTTGCAATGAAGACGACTGTTGCCCACCTGGAAATCAAAGGCTTGGAAGTGGATGAGGCAGTGAAGGTCCCTTTTTATGAGCAGTTAAAGCACTGGAAGAGTAGTAGTTGTTGCATGGTTAGCAGGTAAGATCACAGCAGTATGTCTTACAACTGAACTGCTGTTAGTATATCTGACTGCAACAGCAGCTGCAAATAAAATAAAGTTGCTTTGTTAAGGAAGGAAGTAAAAGCATAACTGTTCTTGACATTATGTATATTGTAATTAAGGATAGTATAAGTGTAATTGATACACTAATTCAAAATGAGAACTCCAAGAAAAACACAAACAGTGAAAAAAATGCATAAAACAGCCTACCTGGAGGTAACAAAATGAGTTGTTAATGCTATGATAAACACCCATTAGAAAGTAAATACAGTACAGTATAAGGTAAACACAAAAATTACCAAAAATAATCTGAAGGCAAAATATAGTACACTTACTCTTCATTGCATTACAGGGAACAGAAATGGGAAAAGGTTTTTGCAAGAGTAGTCACTCCTGAGTAGCTATTACCTAACAACTCTGTAGCTAGTAAGAGTAAAACTGAAAATAAAGAACTTTCCTTAAAATAAGTAATAATTATGAAAAAATGTGAATCTGTAGAGGACTGACATCATTACCTGGAAAGAAGCAAAGAATGTGAGAACTACCTCCACTTGAACTACACTGTACTCATAGACAGTTGCTCTTTACAGTGCTAGCAGAATTCATTCTTTATATCACCTACTAAGGTAAAAAAAAAAATGGCTGAGATGGTTTATTTTTAATAAGAAAAATTATGAAAGAATTAGTAAAAAGCACTGAAATAATTATCCTCTGCAAAGTAAACTCATAAAGCTGTGAATGGGACTGAGGGTTGATGACATTGGATGGAACACACCTGATGATCCAAGTGGAACATGTTTAGTGATATGGTACTGTCTTCTACAATCTGAAAGACAAAAGACTGGTAAACCTGGGAACATTTGGAACATGAATAGCATATATGGTATAGGCCTGTACAGTACTTCATGTGAAACAATAAGCCCATGGATTTTTTTCCAGCATGGCTTCATCCTTGGAAGAACAGTTAGAGGATAATTTCAACCATGTTTTTCCCTTAATCTGTTTGATGCCAGGTATAGATAAAACCAATCTGTCAGCCTTTTCTCTGAATCCTCTTTAAGGAAACAGAGTATTGCTGGAAAATGTAACTTACAGTATGCCTAAAATGCAATACAGCACAGTATGCAGTACATATATGCATGGTGCTTGCAGTTTCTAATTGATACGTCAAGGAATTTTAATTTAGATGTGAAAATGACAGTGTTTTCAGTTTGTTGATCCATGTATAGTGTGTGGTGTGTGTGTGTATATACATGTTGGGAGAAATCATGCAAGACAGGCTAACACTACTATACTTTACAGGATTTGCTGATATTTTTTAAAACAAACAACTTCAGTCATGTGCAATACCGTACAGCAATGCACCCGTAAATCAAGTGTGATACCTTAGTGAAATGTGACTTATAATTAAAATTGTATGAATTAACCGAAGAATTCAACATTAAATTTGAGACAGCAAAGACAATGTACAGTACTTCAACATTATCAACAAACAAGAGGAAGAGTTTCATATAATTTAATACATAAAGTAATAGTTAGGATTGTAGATTATCAGTGTGCTTTTCCATGTCTGTGCAGTATGATTTGGGAAAGCTGAAAGCCTTGCATCATTATGCTCTTGTTGCATAAACAAGCTCATTTTATTTTAATGGTAAGATATGTATTCAACAAGTTTTATTCAATTGTCAAAAAGGTAATTAATGATCACTGTACATGTTATTACTTTTTTAATTACAGGTATTTCTTCCCCTGTTTTTAAATGAAAAGTTTTTCAAGAGAAACTTTAGCATTTGAGTTTCCTCACTTGTGACTTTGCATTTTTATCTTTTTCATATTGTCAGTTACTATGTATTTGATTTTGATGAAAACAAGAATTCATCAAAAATAGATTTGTGTCAGTTAGCATACTCTGAATTGGCATGTGCTATTTATTTCTTTTTTGTCATTTTAAGGATGCAGGATAGCAGAATGTCTCCATAGAATATTTTTACTGCTCTCTGTCTAGGAGAAATAGAGATGAAGCTTATGTGTACTGTATAAATAACAAGGTTATGTGGTGGTATTCATTTTGTGGATAAAACTACATTCCATGATCTTTAATTGCCAGTCCTGTTTCACCAGAAAAGCAGTTAGAGGTGGATTCCAATTTGGAGATCAGTACTCTTGACAGATAATGCAATAAAACAGACAGATGAACACATAATAACTACCATACCTCCCTGGCATCCCATGTCATAGTTGATGCTAAATTATATCCAGCCTTGAGATGTAGTTCTTCAGCATCATTTATTTTGATATTTAAGAGTACATACTGTAGCGAGTTTTCATTCAGGATAATAAGACATGATTGCATTTTCAAAGTGCTTTATATTTATGGGTTTTTTCAGATTGCACATGTAAATTCCTACATAATGTACTTTAGAGCATAAATGTTATAATATTGTAATCTGTATTTACATATCAGATCAGCTATATATATATATTTTTTTATTTATATAATTTACATTCAGTTATACTGTATAATAATAAAGCAATCTCTCAGCTTTAAGCTTAAAGACATAAAATACTCTTAGTCAGAATTTGGAAAGTGTCTCATACAGTAATGCCTTAAATACCTTTCACACATCAGTCATCTATGACAATCGTATCAAACCTTTTACTACGAGTGTTTCTGTTTTTGAACACTTGTTTGACTACAGTCACATCCGCATCACAGATTTTTTCCAGTTTCCTTTTCCGTGATCTAGTCTGTGGGCCAGAAAATTCATCACCTAATAGGCACATAGAGGATTTGAAAGACGTCTCAGGACTTCTGGTCTCTGTGACGCGCTCTTTCATTTCACTAACATTACATTGTTCTTGAGACACAAGGCACTGTTCCTGTTTCTTATAAGACACAGTTGAACTACTGGGCGAACTGACTTCCGGTGACAAACCTATGGAGGATTCGGACTTTGGCTTTGGTTCTATAGATTTGTCACTTCTCGAAAAGTCAAAAGAACCCAAAGAACCTTTTGAACTTGCTTTGGATCTTGGGCTCGGTAATGTGAGGACCATACTTGGGGTGGCAGGGAATGCCATTTCAGAAGGAGACTCGATACTTGATAAATAAGCTTTGACTCTTGCTTCCCCAAAGTCAAAGACACTCTCCTCTTTCCTTGGTGTAACACCTAGTGAGGAACTACATCGGTCTGATTTACTAGGTGTACGGACAGATGTGAGGGAAGACGCTGATGAGGTAGAGGAGAGGGATGAGGTAGAAGAATGGCTGCGGGCATCAGTTGAAGACTTTTTGTTTTTTCGACGTTGGGCTAAACGGGCATTGCTCACATCCTGGGAAAATTAGAAGTCGTATTATTTATGTTCATTTACATATGGAGATAATGCATTTCAAATGCAATGCTTTTTCATATGGTAATGTAGAATGAACATCCATGACATTACACGAAGTTCTGTGTTTTATTTCAGCTGCCACAAACACAGCCACATCATTAAAATATTGCAGTTAACCAATAAATTCAAGGAATTATATACTTACTAGTAATCGGAAACCTTCTCTGGTTGCCATATGGAATGCATGAAAAGCCTGCTTGACCCCAGCTTCCGCTGAAACTGGACCGTTAAGTGTTGGTCTTGCACTGAGGATTGTTGGGGTCATTAGAGGTGTTGCGGAAAACACAGAGGGTGGACCTCCTTGTAACCATTCATCTTGAAGCAGGTCGTAAATGGTAAGTCTTCTTGAGGCATCTACAGTGAGCAGTCCTGTGGAAAAAGTTATTTCTTTAATCATTTGCAGGAATGGTTGTGAAAGATCTCCACTGAGAAAGTTTTAAAACGGTTAGAATACTCTTGTCAATGGTAAGTAAAATATGACATGCATCAAATCTATGTTACTTATTTTAATTAGCTCTGTTTTTTAAATTACTGAATGAATTTGCCTTTTTGTGATAAAGATGTGGGGCTATTACACACAAGACTGTTTTATTACTGCAGCAAAAGAATTTTATGTAAAGTATTTCAGGTTCAAAATCTGCATTCAGCCAAGTAATGTACTTGTAAAACAGAAGTTTTCTCAACTTGATTTTTCCTCTTATTGTCTTTAATTTATTTTTGTCAGTTTTTATGTTTTTAAAATAAAAACACCTGTACATGGTAAACAAAACGATAGTCCTTAAAATGATCTTACCTTTGATTAAGTTCTTGGCTTGTGATGATATAGTGAGCCATTCTGGTCCAGACATGTCAAAACTGCCACCCTTGATTCTAGCTATAATATCTGATGATGTATCATCTTTACTTCTAGACTGGAAAGGTGCTCTGCCAGACAGCATAGTGTACTGAAATAAGAAAAATGAGTTAGAATTACCAATGCCTAAAGTTAAAAAGCAATAATAATGGCAATAAAGTAATGATAGTAACTGATGGATTCAGTTCTTTTGGATATCTAAAATTTAGATAAGCCTCTCATAGAAGTGATGGCAGATCAATTACAGCAGTTAAATAATAATAGTGGCTGTGCCTTGTGAACTTTTACTGTCAAGATTCTACAAGGAGAATTATCAGAACTTTTACTGTTAAGATTCTGCACGCAAAATTGTCAAGTACTGTACAGTAACTGTTTGATTGTACAACTATGTTACTAAATAAGGGGTACAAATTAGAAAAATTCTGATGATGTCCCTGTCTCTTGTCTTAAAGGTGCACAGAGAAAATTAAGCAATGGCCATCTCTGAAACTCACCAATATAACTCCTAGACTCCACCAGTCACAAGTTTCATCATAACCAGCAGCTCCTTTCTGCACTGCCTGCCTCAGTACCTCAGGGGCAGCATAATGGAGGGTAAAGCAAGGAGTTTTCATGTTTCCATCCTTTTCCTTGTCTGGCATCATTCGAGCAAAGCCGAAGTCCACAACCTTTATTACAGAGTCATCAGAGGAATCCTTGAACAGCAGGTTCTGTAAAGCAAGCAGTACAGTTGTGAGTTTGGAAATGAATGATTTTACTCTATCAAGATAAGGAGGATTTCAGAAAATTACTAATTCATTAGAGTACAGTATAGGGAACTTTGTAAATGTTTTGTTAGCATCAGCAGAGGAAGACTTAGAGACCACTTTGTAATTTAGAAAAGGATTAATACAATAAACACTAGTACAGTACAGGGAACTCTGCAGGATACTGTATATTTGTTTCATTCAGCAGAGGAAGACTTAGAGACCAATTTGAAGAGAAAGGTGACTTACCTCAGGTTTGAGGTCTCTATGAACAATGCCTTTTCTGTGCATGTAGTGAACAGCAGAGACCAAACTTCGCATTATGACTGATGCTTGTGCCTCTGTGAACCTTTCATGTTTTCGGATCCTCTGAAGTAGTTCGCCCCCTTCCAGTAGCTCCATAACTATATATGTGTGCGCCTGAAATACGAAACATTGATAATTATAGTATGAACAACATTTTGTGGGTGTTTATTTTTTATCATTGGTTTTTTTTAATTACTACAATCTAGATTCTTATACTGTACAAGGAATAGTAACTAGACAGTGCATCTTTTTCAAAGACATGACAATTAGTTAAAAATTGTAATAACATACTGTACTTGAAAGTATTCTGAATTTTTTATCGTATAGTCTGAATGTAATTTTCTGGAATTGCTTCATATGAAGGATAGTGATCACTGTTTAAAGGGGAAAACCCAGGTCTTAAGATTTAAGCTCAAAGAGATAGCAGGACTATCTTGTTCCATTTCATCCTGAACATCAGAACTTGTGCCAATGAAAGGCAAGAATATACTTACTTCATCATAAAAGACTTCATGGAAGGAAACGATATTGGAATGTCCTTGACATGCTAGGAGAAGATTAATCTCTTGCTGGCAGTCTAGTCTCCGAGAAACTATCTTCACAGCGTAAGGCCGTCCTGTTGACTTCTGGATGCACCTACGGCAAACGCTAAAACTGCCATCACCCAAGATACCTTCTCGCAAGTCGAGTTCATAGTTTTGGAAAAATGGAGAATCCTGAAAAAAAAAACCTTACATTAGAATGAAAAAGTACCAGCTTTTAAGTGTGTCAAATGCACTTACACTAAACTGTACAAAACATGTACATTATACCAAGTTTATGAGATTAATTTTATTTGGTACTGTGTATCAGTAACTACTTTTCCAACTTTAATGTCTGCCTGAACTCTACAAAGCACCTGCTCATACTGGTGCTTTGGAACATGAAATCCATAGTCATATATCTGATTATTTTCTTCATTTGTAATATGTTACACTTAACATAAAATATAACACTTAACATTAAATATTGCACTTACCCTGAAGCTACAAGCCATTAGATTAGTTGTTGAAGGTTTTCTGTCTGGAGACATTTTGAACAGAGAATCACTAACAACATTCTCAGTGAAGAGAATCGATGGGGCTACAAATGAGTAACCCTGTGGATGGAAGAAAGCAGTCATTATTACTATATACAAAAAACATAAATAGTAAATAAAAAAAATAAATGTTATCTCACTGAAAATCTTCCCAGCCAACAGATCCAGAATAAATTGTCAATACTGTACTGTACTGTGTTAGTGATAACAAGTGAGAGTAACTGATATTCTTCATATTCTGAGCATGACAGAACATAATTCATGAACTCTGTTGTAAATATTAATAATTTACAGTGAAAAACATTAGAATTCTTTGGAAACTTACATTAAATATTTTATCTACATCAGGAGGAACAATGGCCGGAGAGTCCTGAGGAATCATTGCAGTGAATTCCTCAGAAAAATTACTAACATCTAGTTCATTGCTGATGCGGGGTACAAAAGGAGCAGGTACTTTCTTCTTTGCAAGGTCGTCCCAGTTGAGGTTCTGTGGAAGAAAGGATAGATTGTTTAAATTGGAAACTATCTGATTGTCATCCATACACATCTTGGTAATAAAACTTTGGGCTGTTTCAGGCACATTCCATATGTGGGATTGATATAATCCTAGATCTACAGCAAAATAGGTGAGACCTGACCACTGTGCAAGGTCATACTGTTTATGTAGGGAGTTCCTCTAGAAGGTCATACAAGAGCTTCTGGTCCTTGAAGGGATGAATTGTACTGTCATTGCTGTGTGGACTTATTTTTGCCTATTTGTATGATGTAATTGTAAGAGTTTTTTTTCATCATTGCATAAAAAGACCTACCTTAAAAAACGTGTGTTCTTTGAGTTCGTCGGCATCTCTGGGTCCTCCTCCCAATCTTTGTCTAGGGTCTTTTACGAGTAGACGAGATATGAAGTCACGAACCTCAGGTGATAAGTCGGCAGGTAGTGGGGGCTGGGTTTTTAAAATCCGCCTAAAAAAATGGATCATTGTTATTTAAGAAAGTTTTAGAAAAAATGAGATTCTGGAAAAACATTCTAAATTCACTTTAGGAAGCAAAACTCGTTGTAGGCTTGCTTACTTATACCATTCCAGCTAACATAAATATACATAGGTAAACAGTCTTTGAAGAGAACTGAATTAAAAGAGCTGAATTACTATTATACACTTTACAAGTTTTGTTAAAGGTGTTGGTGATACATGAGACCTAATAACTGGCTAATATCCACATATAACACTGAACTGACTGCATATTGCCCAGCTCTTGAAGAGTTTAGAAATAGTAATCACCGGTCTCTTTTAAAGATAATGATACTGTAGTTATTGTGCAGTAACGAAAATTAATTATGCATTTCATAGATGCTTGTATTTAAAATTAACATTAGGAATTTCACATAAATATGTATTTACATTAATCTAGTTTAAATTGTAGATTGCTTGCTAAGCGTACTTACTTTGAGATCTCCTGCTGATTATTTTTCTCTCCCTCGACAGTGAATGGTGAAGCCCCGGTCAACAGTTCATAAGTTAATACTCCAACACTCCACCAATCAACAGCCTGGAAGAGTGGTAAGTGATTATTATATCAGCTGACATGTGTATGGCATTAAGTCGTTTATTGCCATTAGTCTTTAGGTGTCAGTGACTTGGGAAACTTATAAGAAACAGTTTTGTTATGTTTGGATTTTCCTGTCTCGTATTCATCTTGATTTAGAAAGCTAATTTTGCATCATACTGACCTGGTCATGACCATGAGAGCCTCCCCTGACCACCTCTGGGGCCATGTACTCTATAGTCCCACAGAAGGAGTATGCTCTGTGTTCCTTATCGTTTGGAAGGAAGTCCTTGCTTAGGCCGAAGTCTGTTAGGACAATATGCCCGTCAGAGTCCAGGAGAATGTTTTCCAGCTTGATATCACGGTAGATTATGCCCAGCTGAAAGAAAACGGTGCTTTTAGTCATGTGGGTATTGCAGTTGTAGGGTATAGGGCTACTTTTTGTTTTTTTACAATGCAGCATGAAAACATGTTCAATAAAATTAAGGGAGGCCAAAGTGATGTTTTTAGGATTCATTAGGTTATCACAATAGTAACATTGACTATGAGATCATGATTTTTTTTTTTTAGTAATTTTCAAACTTCAAAATCGACTTTTGTGTGAACAACCACCGTACATATTTCATACGTCTAATATTAAATTGGAAGCAAAACAAATAACATTATTATTGCTTGCTTTGATTTTCATCACAAATATCTATTTTGTAAAATATTAACCAGTTTTGTGGCTGCAAATTTTAGTCACATTGATGGCATGCGAATTCGGGCAATATGAAGTGTAAGAATAAAAATACTTACTTTGTGCAGATGTTCTAGGGCGAGAATGATCTCCCCTATGTACAACCTGACTTCATCTTCTCGAAACCTCTCTCGTTGATAAAGGTGTGTGAATAGTTCTCCGCCGCTGACGTAGTCTGTCAAGAAAAACAGCGGATTCAGACAAAGAATTCATTTTAAAAAATATTCGTAATAGCATGAGTCTTGAAATGGAGAAACAAATCCACAGTTATGTATGGACTGAAAAGTGAAACCGAATAGATTCCCCAAAAGCTCCCTGCATAGATTTATTTTTAAACACATTTGTACCCGTACATAACTGTGGATTTACTTCCTCCAAAGAATTAATTGTTTGCTTTTTAAGGAAGAACCTTTATAAAGAGACCACCTTGAGTCTGGCATAAGGCCAACTGTATTTGACAACAGCAGCAGGCTGAACAGCTCGGTAGGCTTTTGTTGCTGTATTGATGAAATCGAGAATTCAAGTTTGAAAGTTTAATTCAGAATTTAAAAAAAGGTTAGTTAAATAAGAGACTTTGATAAGTGATATCTAATGTAATTTAAGCATGTACATCCTATGTACTCAGGATAAATCGTTTGCCAAAACTATCATGGATATGATTTTATTTATTTTTATTTTTTATTTATTCATTTTTTTGGCGAAGATACTTGTCTTCCTGCTATCACTGACCGTATCATCAATGTCACTGAAAAGTAGACTCATACTTTCATTCTGCTCAGTCATCGCAATTTCCCTCCCAGTGCTTTTCGCAGTGTGAGGTATCATTAACAGTTAATGGACATCATTTAAGACTCCCGTAGGGGGACCGTGCCGTCAGTGCACTTCATGCGGTGCACTGTGTAGGCATTACTTCAAGTCCTTTACAGCGTCACTTCGGCCCCTAGCTGCAACCCCTTTCATTCTTTTTACTGTGCCTCCGTTCGTATTCCCTTTATTTCACCTTACTTTCCACCCTCTCATAACTACTGATTCATAGTGCAACTGCGAGGTTTTCCTCGTTACGCCTTTCGAACTTTTCTACTCTCAGTTTCCGCTTCAGCGCTGAATGACCTCATTACAGGACCCAGTGCTTGGCCTTTGGCCTAAATTCTATATCTTATTCTGTAACCTAATTCTATATTCTGTTCTATTCTAATCATTTAAGACGATAAAACGTCATCACCACTCTGTGACGAATCCCTCCTCCTCACCACCCACCTAAGATGAGATGAAGTTTGGCATCGGTCTGGAAGGCGTAGTGAAGGGTGACGAGGAAGGGGCTCTGGCGGACGGCTTCCAGGACCTGCCTCTCCGTCTTGGTGTGTTCCGTCGTCTTCTTCTTTTGTACGATAGTCGCCTTCTTCAGCACTTTCATGGCGTACAGCTTACCCGCATCTTTCCCGGAGATCTTACGCACCAAGAATACCTTGCCGTACGCTGGAAAGAAGATAGAGTGTTAGATTATGTCAGTTCGTTTCAGGAAGGAATAATTTGATATTATCGGTTCGTTTCAAGAATTAGTTCAGTTTACTTCGATTAGATTAATAGATCATTTTTTCTATATAATTAGATATCTGTTGAATATATTCATTATATCATCAGTTAAATTATATATTTTTATCTTGTTTTGTTTGAAGAAATAGTCGAAGACGAAGGATTACATAAATTAGGCAATTTTGAAATGGGCGAAACAGTACCCCAAACAAGTTATGTTATCAGATAAGATAGCCAAGAAAATGAATACGATGCTGGATGTTAATTTTTTGGCGGTTTCTCTGGAAATTTACACACATCTAGAAAGAGCTTCTCCCCTCATACCGAAGGATAATAAATGGCTGATTAATGCGTAGGCCTGACTCGTGGATGAAGGAGAGAGAGAGAGAGAGAGAGAGAGAGAGAGAGAGAGAGAGAGAGAGATTGGCCTATAACTGGCATGTTGACGTATGACGCAGATCTTTCCACTTTAAGCTCCAAACGAAAAATGCTCGCTCTGTCATTTCATCAACTTTCGGACCTGCGTGTGTGTGTGTGTGTGTGTATGTGTAATTGATAAAGCAAACCGAAATAACGACGCCATCGCATCGCATTCATCAAAACCTTGTGATCCAGCCAAACCTCCCATGCACTCACGATACATGAGGTTGGAATCAATAGATTCTCCAAACCCACCACTTCACACACACTGAGGCCACCAGACCAGAGTGGAGGTGCATATCGCCACCGAACCCTCATCCTCTCTCTCTTTTTTTTTTTCTCTCTTTTTTTCCCACCCTCGCCTTAATTTCACTTTCTCTAATTTCTCATTCATTCTCGTTTTCTCTTTACCGCCCGCGTTATTTTTCTTTTCTACCATACACGATATCATTAATATCGTCTGTTTTCATTAAAGTACGCCTAGCGTCAGTGACCAAACTGTTTACTTCCTGTTTCTTTGCTTCTAGAGTTCTCTTATCTACGTTTGCCACTGATCAGTGATTATATTCCTGCAGTTTCCTTGCCCCCTTCCCCGCCTCTCTACCTGCCCCTTCCTTTATTCATTATTTCTGTTTCATACGATCTTCTAGTGATAACCCATCCTTGTTTTTTTATAAGGGTAATGTCTTGGTTAGAGAAAAAGTGAATTTTGAGGGTTCTAGAAAGAGAGCGAAAGAATTTAATGTGTTCGAAACAGAGAGAGAGAGAGAGAGAGAGAGAGAGAGAGAGAGAGAGAGAAGTTTGGTGCGTACACAATCCTCGTAGAGATCTCTGCTGTCGCGCCCCTTGGCAACAGACATACTCTGATAGCGTACTACACCCCAATTGCGATAATCTGTTCTGCATGGCCAGACCAGACCCTTAGCAGTGCTTTAAAGCTCGTGCGTGCGTACGTGCTTGCGCGCGCTGCACAACATTGTAAACAAAGTGAAATGGGCCTTCCTTCCCTTCCGCGTTTTCTAGAACGGCGGATTGGATTCACGAGCTAAATTTAGATGTGATATTTATTGCGTTGAAAGGATTTAGGACTCGATACAGAATTTTGCTTGTTGGATCCTCTCTCTCTCTCTCTCTCTCTCTCTCTCTCTCTCTCTCTCTCTCTCTCGTGAGTCTTTGGTTCCTCAGCCCTAACCCTTCATGGAGGGTGAGTGCGTTGTGGCCTAGTTCCAATGCCGTCATGACTTATCAGTAGGAATCCAGGCTAAGCTTCGCCAATTCCTGTTAGAATTATTTCAGGTCAGTTTTCCCTCCTTTGGGCGGCAAAGGACGCCATGTTGTATCTACGTGATTTAGATCACCTTTGACTACGAAATCCTACAAGGGGAGGAGGGAGGCCGGGGAAGGGAGAGAGGGAATGGGAGGAGTTAGAGAGGTAGGTAAAAAGATAAAGGTTAAAGTTGTGACGGGGAGTAAGGACGCTCATGCAGAAGACCCACATTGCTTAATGATCGTCGGTGACCTCCTTTGATTTTAGTGCCGATATAAAAAGCGCGCCATGGCGTGACGGCGCGCGCGTGCGTTTGGTTTCCCGCGTTAGTGCGTGTTCTGGCACCTCCGTCGTCAGGAATTTGATTAGACCTCGTTACTAAGTGGAACAATTCTAGACAAAATCTTCTTCCTCATTTACTTTAATAAATGTTATGATTTTCTCTGATTTTCTTCGTTAACAAAGCCACTTCTTTTTTTTTCTGAAGACGCTCGCTCTGATAATTGGTAATCTATTGGCCTATACCATGTAAGTGGTTGCTTATTTTGAATAATAAGAATAATAATTCCTTTCTTCCTAAAGACGCATATGGGACGAAACTTCCGCATTGTTTCTGCAAGGGGGAGAGGACTGTAAGGGAAGGGGGAAGTGGGGTTGAAGGGTCTTCAATTGACTGAAATTAAACTGTTAGTTCGGATAAACTTGTCAAGCTAAGGAAAGTAGATTGGGCGGGGGCGGAGGGGTTAGGGGCTGTTACGCAGTGTTAATGATCAGAAGCTGTAGCGTATGTTGTCTTCTCTTCTTCTCTTCTTCTCTCTTCTTTCTTCTTTCTTTCTCTCTCTCTCACACACACACACATCATCAATATATATATATATATATATATATATATATATATATATATATATATATATATATATATATATATATATATATATGACTTTTTCATCTAGGTGTTAACAAAAGCACATTTTCTAAGTGTTAACATAGTGATTCATCGATATTCGTACTCTTACATAAGAAACATAAGCGTACTGCACTCGCTTGCGTTATAGCCCTGTGTACATGCCAGCATTTGGTATAGCAGAATATTTACACACGGCATTGTTTCGGAATTATATTAAACGCTGTTTACTCATCACGATTAAAATCGCCAACGTGACGCGTCAGACAATGGAATAATATCACTTGCGACTAGTTTTTTGATAGATAAATAAATAATCTCGCAACTTTTGTAGACTTAACGGAGTACGCTGTACATTTGTCTGTTTGACGGAAACACAAAATTCGATTGTTTATTTGCTCGAAAGTCATTGCTTAACCAGAGAGAGAGAGAGAGAGAGAGAGAGAGAGAGAGAGAGAGAGAGAGAGAGAGAGATTGTGCAAAGGGGACCTAGTTTTCATAGGAAAGACCAGTTTTGTATAAATGAGGACAGTCGATAGTGCCTTTGAAAGAGTAGATTTCGTACAGAGAGAGAAAGAGAGAGAGAGAGATTTCTTACATGAAACTCCCTTTAAAATTTTCTCTAGTCTCTCATTTAATTTCATTACGGTGTCAATAACGCAGATGCTGTGACGCCAGTTTTAGTACTCACAAATCAATCAATCAATCCAACATAAATCACAGTTACGAAGGTTAAGATAAAAAAATATGTCAAAACCGACTCTTGCAATCATGAAACGCATGCATTCAGAACACTAGTTAGCATAAAATGCTTGCAAAGCCACGAGAGTTGGAGGACATTGTATAAAATGAATGTAGGCCAGTCCCCGGTTATGGGACAAGGGCAACCAGTAAAAGAACGAAGTTACGAACAAGGGAAAAGAGAATCATAATAATTCCTCTTTATTCTTCTTCTTCCCCTCCTTCTTTTTAGGTGACAAGGTGACACGTTACCTTACTCCCCCGTAGGAGGGTAGTGCTATCAGTGCACCCCACCCGGCGCACTGTAGGCAGTGCTTAAGGTTCTTTGCAGCGTCCCTTCCTAGGCCCCTAGCTGCAACCCTTTTCAATCCTTTTATGTACCTTCGTCCATATTCTCTTTATCATCTTACTTTCCTCAACCCTATCCTAACCATTGTTTCATAGTGCAACTGAGAGGTTTTCCTCCTGTTACACCTTTCAAACCTTTTTACTGTTACCGTTTCAGTGCTGAACGACCTCATAGGTCCCAGCTCTTGGCCTTTGATCTAAATTCTATATTCTATTCTTCTACGTCACCGTACCTGTTTCTTATTCGTTTTACTTTCGACCTACTTATCCGACAGCCGTTATTTTTTTTTTTTTATATATCTGCCATTTTGGTGATAATGTGAGTCTGAGATATTTCCTTGTGTTGTTACGCACCGCAAATTGCGACATTGCAACCAGGAGGCTCGGTCTCCTGCGCGCATGCGTTTATCGCCTTGCGTGTTTGAAATAGGTGCGTACGCTGTGGTAATTGCCATGCTGCCTGCCATTTCACAGCATTGTGAAAGTGACTAATTTTTCTTTGTTTCGTTACACACACATACACACACATATATATGTATATATACATATACATAATTAGTCTTGGAACTTTTAGATGTCAGATTACAGAAGAATCGATAGGGAAAGAACAGTGCAGGTATAGACCAGGAAGAAAGTGTATATGGATAAAATGTCTAGTTTTGTAAGAAGCTTGAAAGTAAAGGGAAAAGGCTGCATGTGATATATATATATATATATATATATATATATATATGTGTGTGTGTGTGTGTGTGTGTGTGTGTGTGTGTGTGTGTGTGTGTGTGTGTGTATTAACATCAGGATAAGGGAAAGACTTGTCTTAAATGTTGAAATCTTGCAACAAACGAGTGAGTTCGGCCTCACCAATGAAAGGACGCGGTATATATGACACTCTCCAAGTGGAATGTGTTTACGTTAAGAGTTATAAACTCTGAATCAAATTGAAGATGAAGAGAGAGAGAGAGAGGAAAGTGTTTGTCTCATTCTTGACTGGTTGAGACGTTGGTTTTGCCACTTCGATTGGTTGAAATGTTGCCTTAGGGACTGCATTAATTATAGGAAAAGAGTAATCTTGTGCACCTGGTGATTATTCCTAAACAATTTGTGCCGTTTTAAGCGTAATTCGTATTATGAATTAATTAATCAATTAATTTACTTATTGTGTATTCAAATGCAGTTTTTTAAAATTTTATTATGAAGTGGAAGAATAACAAAATTACACGCTGCGGATTCATAATCCTCTCTTCTCTCTCTCTCTCTCTCTCTCTCTCTCTCTAGACATTTATCGATTGATATGTATCAAATGCTTATCGTCTCGCGGTGATCTAAAACTGTTTATCGCATGCTTTTTAAGCGCTTGGGAATTATCACGCCGTGTGTGTGTTTGTGTGTTCGTGTACGTGTGTGCGTTTTCGTGCGAAGGTTCATCACTGTATTGCGTAATCGTTCAGAAGTGCGTAGCACGAAGAGACAATAACCTATTAATATGCATTCTGTGAATTTAATTTCTCTCTTTCTTCTTCTCTTTCTTCTTCTCTCTCTCTCTGTCGCGCGCTGAGATTTGTTGCTTTGTTGGACAAATGTTTGTTTATGAACACGCCATTCGGGGACCTACAGTAGTTAACCTAAATTATAGTTCCGGTAATCTACACCTGACTCTTGTTTTTATTTACGTAATGTTTTTATTTCTACGTGTCCATTCCCACAATTCTTCTCTTCGGTTCTTTTCTCTTCATCAAATGGCTCATTTACGCCGACAGCCAGCCCTGAGATTGACGCATCAGATTTACGAAAATTATTGAATTGTGAATTTACACAGGAACATCCCCGTTGGGAGCTAGCGCCGTCAGTGCACCTCACGCGAGGTTTTCCTCCTGTTACACCTTTCTGAATGACCTCATAGGTCCCAGCGCAGGGCCTTCGGCCTAAATTGTATATTCTGTTCTATTCTACACAGGAAGATTCCCAACGTATAGGCAGAATGCAAGGTACAAGATTCAGTTCAATCTTTCTCAATGTTTTTTAGGAGTCATTGAAAACTATGTCAGTGACAGTAAACAGAATGATGACCGTTCAGAATAATCGAAGAACCGTGAGTTTTAACTTGACTGTCCCTTGACCTGGAAATCTTTCGATGACCTCAATTCCTGCCCCTTTGGAATTCGCCGCCGATAAGGAACAGTAATGAAGAGAGAGAGAGAAACACGCAGCGATTTTTTTGTAACAGAGAGAGAGAGAGAGAGAGAGAGAGAGAGAGAGAGAGAGAGAGAGAGAGAGAGAGAGAGAGAGAGAGAGAGAGAGGAATACGAAGCGAATCCTTTTATTTTGTAAAGAGGAAAAAGGAGAGAGAGAGAGATTTTTTTTTGTAACGAGCAAAGGGGGTCAATTCCGTATTGTTAAAGTAGCTCCAGGTTGGATCAATGAAGGCTCTCTCTCTCTCTCTCTCTCTCTCTCTCTTCTTCTCTCTTCTCTCTCTCTCTTCTCTCTCTGAGATAAAGCCATGGGCTACTGCATTTCTTTTTAGGTGGGATCCTTTCCTGAGAGTTCGTGTGTTAGCAATATTATTATAATCGAGTTATACATACATACATATATTATATATATATATATATATATATATATATATATATATATATATATATATATATATATATACACATAAAGAAAGAGAGAGAGAGAGTCACAATCGTTTTATTTTTTTACTTTGTAAAAAAATTAATCAGTAATAAAAGTTAATAGCAGATTGCAGATTCCTCTTATACCAACAACAACAACAACAACAACAATAATAATAATAATACTTAAATAATAATAATAATAATAATAATAATAATAATAATAATAATAATAATAATAATAGGAACAACTCGCCCTAAAAATTCTAAACTATCATACGTATGTGAAGAATCCATCATTAAGTGAAAGTTCTTGCAGGTCACAAATCAGTTATAATTAATCCGTGCTGAGGCTCAAGATATCGTTCTAGCAAGCCTGAATAGTCTAGATTTTTAAGAGAGAGAGAGAGAGAGAGAGAGAGAGAGAGAGAGAGAGAGAGAGAGAGAGAGAGAGAGAGAGAGAGAGAGAGAGAGAGAGAGAGTGTGTGCATGTCATATAGAGATGTGGCAGAGTCTAACGCAAGAGTGTATGTTAACTATCAGAATGTGGGGAAGGATTGAGAGAGAGAGAGAGAGAGAGAGAGAGAGAGAGAGAGAGAGAGAGAGAGAGAGAGAGAATGAATGAATATCGTGTTCTCTTTAATCAGCGTTAATTATTCGAAACAAAATTGCCTAAGCCATGACAATATGAGTGACCTACATTCGGTACACGGAAAGCGCTTTCGTATACACGCTTTATAAAATTCTGCTTGTCAAATGCAGCCGAATGCTTTCGTCACTACTGTGTATACATACATACATATATATATATATATATATATATATATATGTGTGTGTGTGTGTGTGTGTGTGTGTGTGTATATATATTCGACATATTTATTGCTTGAACGTTAAGGCGCACTTGTCTCTAAAATGTGTGCGCGCGCGCGCTTCGCCACCTGTCGCTTGAGTACGAATGTTAGTTAACATCATGGTAAAGATGGGATCCCAGTAGCGAATAATATTGAGTAATTGAACTTCCATGGAATCTGTTTTTTATTCTTGTTTTAAATAACATGCTGCGTTTTTTTTTCTTAATTTTAAATAACGTATGAATAAACAAGCCCGGCGCGCACGAGTGTTACCCATGCGCGCGCTCGGGCGCCCCATTTAAAGAGCCCAGAAATGAAAGTAAGTTGTTGCAGCTTAGAGCTTAACCCAAGGCCGACCTCCCAGGCTGTTCCTCCTCTCTCCTCCCCCGCTACCCCGCAATCTCAGTACTCCCCTCCACCCGTCCCCCATCCCTCCCTCCCCCCCCGGCTTCCATATTACTGGTATGTTCTCGTTATGCAACACATCTTCAGAGAGGTTTGAGGGTGGTTCTTCACATTCGGCTTCTCTCTCTCTCTGCCACTTTCACACACCGTTTCGCTTTCCATCCAACTCCCCCCCCACCCCTTCCCCCATCAGACGGGAATCAGAGTTTGCTATAATGGGGGAATGGGGAAGAGTGTGTGTTCTTCTGTACCATGTACACCTTCTGTATGTGTTTTGTGACTGTGTATGTGTAATTGGTTGTCCAAAACGTATACTCATATCCTAAAAATGCTTTGTAAGAATGTTACCAACCTCCTCTCTCTCTCTCTCTCTCTCTCTCTCTCTCTCTCTCTCTCTCTCTCTCTCTCTCTCTCTCTCTCACACACACACACACACACACACATATATATATATATATATATATATATATATATATATATATATATATATATGCTTATATATAAATGTACATATTTTTACACACATATATACATATATATACAAGCATGCGTGTGTGTGTGTGTGTGTCATGAAGATAATGGATTACATTATCACACATACACGTGTGTACGTTTGTTTACGTATTTATATAAGAGTGACATAATCGTCACTAATCTGATAGCACGACTGACAAAGGAGCATTTCAGTACGTGCATGGCATGTACTGCACGAAGGAAGGAGGACGTGTTACGAAATAGCTGATAATCGCTTCGAAGACTCTAAGGTGTTACAAAAAAAAAGGACACTCAGTATAAGTTACGTAACATATTTATCGAATAACCTTTCACCTCCCATACTCGATAAATATCCAGGCATACAGAGAGAGAGAGAGAGAGAGAGAGAGAGAGAGAGAGAGAGAGAGAGAGAGAGAGACATTCCACAATAATATGAAATGATTAGAAAAAGTTATATATGTATGCATTCAGACGTAAGCTTCCGCTATTTACCACTAGCTTTATCAAACTAAAACAAATACTGTGTCTGTACAAACTGTGTGTGTTTGTGTGTGTGTGTGTGTGTGTGTGTGAGAGAGAGAGAGAGAGAGAGAGAGAGAGAGAGAGAGAGAGAGAGACAAAAACCTAATGATCTGCCAACAAGTCCGTTTGGTCAATACACTTACCTGCGTAGTTTACCTGACCTTCACTTTGACTTCTCTCTCTCTCTCTCTCTCTCTCTCTCTCTCTCTCTCTCTCTCTCTCTCTCTCTCTCAGCGTGGCGGTGACCTGGTTTTGCAGCACCGAGACCTACTTTTGGAATATTTCATTGTTTTGTCGTAGAAAAAAATGGTCTAATTGGTTTCAGTTGCATGTCACATTTCTCTTATCGTTATCTTCCGCCTCTTAACCCTCTGCTATTTTATTATTGTTTAATTTAACTGTGTTGTTTTGCTATCCTCATGTATTTATGATCTCTTTATAATATTTATCCACTTAGTTGTTTAGGCCTACTTATCGAGTTAGGCCAAATGTCTTATTGCATTTCTGGAACAACTACTTGAGTCCAAGGAAATTCAACGTAAGTTTGAATGAGCTGGGATTCCTGTGTCTGAGAGAGAGAGAGAGAGAGAGAGAGAGAGAGAGAGAGAGAGAGAGAGAGAGATGCAATTATTGGTGTAAGAGGGTATGGGGGTATATATATATATATATATATATATATATATATATATATATATATATATATATATATAGAGAGAGAGAGAGAGAGAGAGAGAGAGAGAGAGAGAGAGAGAGAGAGAGAGAGTGCTCGCATATAATGTAATGCTATAATAATACCTCTTGTTTATTCCGATAATGGTCCAGCGGCACTAATTATAATCAAACGCTGCGCACTACACGCTCTCTCTCTCTCTCTCTCTCTCTCTCTCTCTCTCTCTCTCTCTCTCTCTCTCTCTCTCTCCATGTCATTGAGAAAGTTTGGGAATTGTTATTTTTAGTGCCGCTGCAAAAAAGGAATTGAATGGTCATATATGTATATATATATATATATATATATATATATGTGTGTGTGTGTGTGTGTGTGTGTGTGTGTGTGTGTGTGTATTGCCTGTATGTGCGTATGTATACGCGTGTGAAAATCAAACATGCCACCACAGTGGTGAAGAGGATTAGCCAATCTCATTATGGCAACAGAACCAGGAACCATTACCTCTAACATCTATTAAAATCGTGCTGTTAGCTTTAGTAATTGGTGAATTTCACGGCGGTCGCTCTGTTAAAGCAATGCGTTGCGTGAGCAATGTAATATTGCGCATTGCGTTATAGAAATGATGATCCTAGTTCGTTATATGAAATTGGCAATGACGATCGTTATAATTTGACTTCCATTGTCATTATTAGTTTTCATGTGGACTTCGTTTTACTTTTACTGAAGACATGAATTATTATTATTATTATTATTATTATTATTATTATTATTATTATTATTATTATTATTATTATTATTATTATTATTGATGTTGTTGTTATTATTCGCAATATCCAATAATCGATAGAAAAAGTAAATATAGCTTAGTTTTACCAGACCACTGAGCTGATTAACAGCTCTCCTAGGGCTGGCCCGAAGGATTAGACTTATTTTACGTGGCTAAGAACCAATTGGTTACTTAGCAAAACATGAAATAAACATAATTACCATTTTCTTCCTTTATGTGAATACTGAAGTCTTCCTGAGTTTGAGGAAAATGGCAGCCACTGAAATGCTATTACGGAAATAGGTCAGAGAGAGAGAGAGAGAGAGAGAGAGAGAGAGAATAACAGCGCCGAATTAACATTACTGGCAAATTCTACTTGTTCTCTATTCCCCCTTCCCCTACTGACATCTCTCCCCCCTTTCCAAACACCCCCCTTTCTAAACCCCCTCCCCTCTTCCTAACACCGCCTCCCCTTCCCAGACATGGCCCCAGGGCCACCAAGGGTAATATGCAATC
Organism: Macrobrachium rosenbergii; assembly: GCF_040412425.1. Classification (NCBI taxonomy): domain Eukaryota; kingdom Metazoa; phylum Arthropoda; class Malacostraca; order Decapoda; family Palaemonidae; genus Macrobrachium; species Macrobrachium rosenbergii. The sequence continues at coordinate 24,177,188 of NC_089793.1, read as the reverse complement.
TGCATTTCCGACGAAACAGGAACTTCTTGATTCAGGTAGAAAGGAAAGTGATATTCTTTTTGAGAGAGAGAGAGAGAGAGAGAGAGAGAGGATTTCTGCAATGACTTGACCAAGTCAGGAAACGCCTTAACTCCATTACGCTTCTTTCCAGAGGGAGTGAGTGGAGAAGATGCCGATCAATATATGACAAAACAGTTCTATTTTTATTCTTTATTCTCTCTCTCTCTCTAAATTCACCCTTGACAGGAGGAATGTGGTAGTAACTGCTGTCTTGTGTGTGTGTGCATATATATATATATATATATATATATATATATATATATATATATATATATATATATATATATATATATAGAGAGAGAGAGAGAGAGAGAGAGAGAGAGAGAGAGAGAGAGAGAGAGAGAGCACGTTGTATTTTACTCTGATTTTTTCTCCTTTCTGATCGCATCTCATTAAATTTCCTTCTCCTCCATTTATCTTCGTTTATCTTCCCTGGTCGGTCATCAGCTTTGCCTCTTCCCCCATCCCAACTCCCCTCCCACATCCCCACTCCCCTCCCCATCCCGAAGTCACCCCCTCCCCAAGCGTAATGAAGCGTCTTTATTGAATTCTGGGGAAACTTCGCCACCGATTTCCCTTTTGTCTCTTCCCATCATCTTCACCTGTTTATCTCTCTCTCTCTCTCTCTCTCTCTCTCTCTCTCTCTCTCTCTCTCTCTCTCTCTCTCTCTCGTTGTTATCACTACCATTATTGTTCAACATTTTCTTATTTTTCTTAAGGCATTACAAGCAAGAATTCAGTTACACAATGTGATCCGATCTCTCTCTCTCTCTCTCTCTCTCTCTCTCTCTCTCTCTCTCTCTCTCTCTCTCTGTCACGGACTGACGCAGCTCCCATGACGACAATATTTGGCTTTAATCTCCACTTCCTGATCGTTTATTTTCCCTGATAACACAACTTCCGAAGATATATTATGCCGTGTGCTTCAAATGTCGACTTCGTCTTTATTTATTTACAGCACATTTCACTTTATCTTTTTCTTCTTGCGTTGATTTTGTGTGTCGTTATTTTATCCTGTCTTAATTTATATTGTACTTTTAGTATATTACGTCACATATCCTTTCATATAAGCTGAAATTATTCTCTCCTAAGTTGCAAAAAAAAAAAAATGTAACCTGTAGTTTACATCAATGTTACAATTCTCACTTTATTTAGAATGTCTCATTTGTTGTACTTTTATCAATAGTATCACATATTCTTACTTTTAAAGTAGTCTTTCTCTCATTTGTTGTAAAAAAATGCAACCTTTTATTTACAGCAAAGTCACATTGTTTACATTATGTAAAATGTCTCATTTGTATTATTTTTATCAGGAAGTGTATCCCATATCATTCCCTTTAAAGTAAAATGCAGTCTTTTGTTTATAGCAATGTCCATTTCTTACAATATGTAAAACGTCGCATTTGTTTTATTTCTATCAGGAGTGTGTCGCGTATCCTTCCTTATAAATTAAGATGCGACCTTTTGTTTTTAGCAATGTCACATTGTTCACATATGTAAAATGTCACATTTGTTTTATCTTTATAAATTAAGATGCGACCTTTTGTCTTTTTTAGCAATGTCATTACCCCCTTTGATTTTATTGTTCTTACCCTCATTTATAATGTAAATGTCACATTTGTTTTATCTTTATCAAGATATGTCAAAACATGTGTGTCACATATCCTTCCTTATAAAGTAAAATGCAGTCTTTTGGTTACAGCAATGTCACATTACCCCCCTTTGATTTTATGTCGTCGTTCTTACCCTCATTTATAATGAGGACTATTCTGGGAAAAACTTAGGTCAAGAGTCACACGCTTTTCCCGAGGGAATTGTTATTTCCGGTTTTTTTTTTTTTTAATCTTGGGCACGTCTGCCCTGTGGAATTCTGTACTTGTTGTGAGATAACTTGTTGAATCATTTACGCACTCTGTCAATTAATTGCCGAGTCAAGTTTAAGCAACACCCAAAAGGCTTTAAGATCCATGAGTTCGCTCTCTTCTCTATATCTCTATATATATATATATACATATATATATATATATATGTGTGTGTGTGTGTGTGTGTGTGTGTGTATGTGTGTGTTTGTTGTATATATGTACACATATACATATACGCATGTACGCCTGTATGTATGTACAGATACATACATACAAATACGTATAATACAAATATATATATTTTACGGTCCCTCTTTCTATCCACTAAACATGCGATCTCTCTCATGAAATTCTCCCTTTGTTTCTTCTCCTGAAGGAAGGAAGAAAGGAAGGAAGGACTTCCCTTTTCTTCCGTGTTCCCTCCCAAGACCTCAAAGGAACCGCCTTTACTTTGTAATATAAGCGAGTTATTTTAAAAAGCGATTTTGTAAATCAAGTCATGAAGAACTTCGCGTTGAAGGAGAACCATTAAAGTATCATTGATTCTCGTTCTACAGTATTATTATTATTATTATTATTATTATTATTATTATTATTAGTAGTAGTAGTAGTAGTAGTAGTAGTAGTAGTAGTAGTAGTAGTAGTAGGAGAATCATTATAGAAGTATCATTGATTCTGGTTGTATTATTATTATTATTATTATTATTATTATTATTAGTAGTAGTAGTAGTAGTAGTAGTAGTAGTAGGAACTATCCAGCTACCTTATCACAGGACGCATCTTAAATAGATCAATGCCCGTGAGAAGACAAAGGGTCCGTTATGGAAAGAGCGTTGTAGAAGAGAGCAAACATCGCACCTCTCTCTCTCTCTCATAAGAGTTTTCTTTTCCCCCTCTTTTTCAAGCCGTTCCCCTTCTTCTCTTCTTCTCTCTCTCTCTCTCTCTGCGTTGACGACAAACACCTTCACAAATCATGGCACGGAATTCTGGAATTAGCGAGGGTGCGCACATTCCATTATCTCTTCTCTTTGTACACAGACACGCAGTATTTATGTTTTAGTCTGATTAAGCTAGCAGTAAGTCTGAATATATAGGGAGTATATATATGATATCTGAATATATATATATATTATATATATATATATATATATATATATATATATATTTCTAGTGCATGTGACTCTAATAATTAGAAATCGTAAAATAAGTACTTTATTGATCAGCGTCACTTTCGCCATCGTAAGCCCTATATTTGAAATCCCTCCGTGGCCGTATCATGAGCGACAATAAAGAACCTTTCGTCATCGGGAACAAAAGAATAACACGCACCCTTTCATTGCTGTTGTTGTTGTCTTTGTTTGTGCAATTGTTTAAAACAAAAACAAAAAATAATCAACTAAAGGGACATTATTGTGTCGACTCCAAAAAATCAGGTTATTATCTGGACGACATTTACGGTTGTTTTGTTGTTGTTAGAACCAGGACGAGAAGTAGGTCATATGGGTTGTGGTTATGTGAGTAAGGATAGGATTGCCACTCTTATGATCCAGGGTTCATTAATAAGGCTGTTGACAGTCAGAGTCGTTATTTACAGTTGCGTAAGGCATTACACGAAAGTAATGATTATATGTTCGGCAAGTCGGCCAATTAAGGTTAAACAGGTGTGTGTGTGTGTGTGTGTGTGTGTGGGAGTGTGTGTGTGTGTGTGTGTGATCAGGTAATGAAAAGCACAGCTTTTCAAGAGAAACATGAGAGACATGTACACGAGAAAGAAACAAGAGAGACAGGAACTTGACAGACAGAAACATGAGAGACAGAAACATGAGAAAGAAACAAGAGAGACAGGAACTTGACAGACAGAAACATGAGAGACAGAAACATGAGAAAGAAACAAGAGAGACAGGAACATGACAGACAGAAACATGAGAAAGAAACAAGAGACAGGAACGTGAGAGACAGGAACATGAGAGACAGGAACATGAGAAAGAAACATGAGAGACAGGAACATGAGAAAGAAACAAGAGAGACAGGAACATGACAGACAGAAACATGAGAAAGAAACAAGAGACAGGAACGTGAGAGACAGAAACATGAGAGACAGGAACATGAGAAAGAAACATGAGAGACAGGAACATGAGAAAGAAACAAGAGAGACAGGAACATGACAGACAGAAACATGAGAAAGAAACAAGAGACAGGAACGTGAGAGACAGGAACATGAGAGGCAGAAACATGAGAAACAGGAAAATGAGACGGAAACGTGAGAAACAGAAATATGAGAGACAGGATCATGAAAGACAGATGAGAGACAGACACATGAAAGACAGAAACATAACAAACCATTAGAGACAAGAAAATTAGACAGGAACATGAAAGACAGAAACATGAGAAACAGAAACATGAGAAACAGGAAAATGAGACAGAAACATGAGAAACAGAAATATGAGAGACAGGAGCATGAGAGACAGATGAGAGAGACAGAAACATAACAAAACCATTAGAGACAGGAACATGAGAGACAGATGAGAGAGACAGAAACATAACAAAACCATTAGAGACAGGAACATGAGACAGAAACATGAGAAACAGGAAAATGAGACAGAAACATGAGAAACAGAAATATGAGAGACAGGAACGTGAGAGACAGGAACATGAGAGACAGAAACATGAGAAACAGGAAAATGAGACAGAAACGTGAGAAACAGAAATATGAGAGACAGGATCATGAGAGCCAGAAACACAACAAAACGATTAGAGACACGAACATGAGAGACAGAAACATGAGAGACAGGAACATCGGAGACAAACAAGAGAGACTGCTCTCAGCAATGCTGTAAACTTCTAAGGATTCCCTTGTTGCCAGAATGAGCTGGCCTTCTGCCAGCACGTGTTCTTGCTGTGGGGATTCTCGGAACGGGGATTATTGCAAAATTCAAGAGGCCGAGAGGAACATCTCGAGAGGTACCTTCAACGAGGTGCCTTCCTCGCGGTACCTCCTTCGCCCACTGGTGACTTCGGCCTCGTGATTATTTGATGTTGTCCTCGAACCTTGAGTCCGTAAATTCAGGTGATAACAAAAGGTGAAGGTTTTTTAAATTTTAATTTTCATTTTGTGTTTTTGTTGATGTATTACGCGCGCGCGCGCACACACACACACACACACACACACACATATATATATATTACTTATATTAACCTTGGTTGAGACGTTGTATATATTTCAAAGGGTTCAAATTACTCTCTTCATCGACTTTGATATCAACATGTCATTTCTCCTCCTATTTTAGAAGCTCCGCTCTCTCTCTCTCTCTTCTCTCTCTCGTGATTACCTGTAATTACATCGCTTGGATGTGTGCATAGATGTTCATCTGCCTCAGCTACATATATTTTCATTTCCTTTGCAAATGATTTCCATTTTCCCAAATGACCGGAAAATTTCGAAATTTTTCGTTCCTCAGATAAACTTTTCGTCCTCTGCAGCCCACCTTTCTCTCTCTCTCTCTCTCTCTCTCTCCATGTTTCGTACTTTCGATGTTTATGCTGTTGCTGCTGCTGCTCTCTCTCTCTCTCTCTCTCCATGTTTCGTACTTCTCTCTCTCTCTCTCCATGTTTATTTCTATTATGCTGTTGCTGCTGCTGCTCTCTCTTCTCTCCATGTTTCTGTACTTTGATGTTTATGTTGTTAGCATTCTTCTCTCTTTCTTCTTTCTTTTCTTTTCTTCTTTCTTTCTTTCTTCTTCTTTCTTTCTCTCTCTCATTACCATCATCATCATCATTACCTTCCGCCCTCAGCATTCCACGTAAACCTAATCAGACTCCGTGATTTTCTCAGGGGAGATCGCTGCGTGTGGGTGGAGAGAGAGAGAGAGAGAGAGAGAGAGAGAGAGGGCGGGGGCGGGGGTCCAGTTTCGAAAAAATGTTTGTTGCCGAGGGGAGCAACCGCCCCTCTGCGCTTGCATTTGGCTGCTCGCGAAACATACATTCTTTGTTTATACGTTGTCCTTCTCCCTCTCATTCGCGCCCGTCCCTTGGATTATATTAAAACACTGTGTGTGCGTGTGCGTGTGTGTGTGTGTGTGTTGGGTACGGCTGATTTATTTACGGTTACTAAAACTGGCGTCACAAAAACCCAGGTTACTGACACCATAATGAAATTAAGTAAGAAGTTAATAAAAAGATTTAAAAGGCGTTTCATATAAGAAATATCTAATTTATACATACATATTAGTGTATGTATATACATACATATTCATACATACATACATACATACATACATACATACATACATACATATATGTATATATATATACATATATGTATATATATATATGGGTTGGGTAGTTGGGGGTAAATAATGCAATGTGTTTAGAGAGCTGCTGATGAGTCGTTTTCGTAAGCGTTACGGAAGTCTCGTTAAAATTACGAAAGACGTTACGCTCTTGCTTGCGTTAGTACGCAGTTCGGATATGCACGAGTCTTCGGGTTCCTTCATGCGTAATTAATCGCCTTACGCACAAAGGAGAACGGGGCAGGAAAGTGGCGTATACGCTCAATCTCACCTTCTTGTATACTCTCTTCCCCTCCCCCCCCACGCCCACAGTCACTCACTAGTCTATTAACACCCGTTACATCCTTCATGACAACACCCCCTTCCCCTCCCTCCTCCCCTCTCCTCCCCTCCCTCCCCTCCTCTCCCCGATTATATCCTGTGGCCAAGGAGGTTAGATTCCTCTATTCCAAATTTCATCATCATTTCCCGTGTTGATTTTGTTCTTATCAAATCACAATTTCTGATGGTGACTTTTTGTTATCAATAACATTGCGTTTCATTATCATATTCGACAGTGCTGTCGATCAATAACTACCTATGACATAACGACAGACAAAAATGCTCTGAAATGGAGCATGATTGAAAATGCTCTAGAATAGAGCATGATTGAAAATGCTCTAGAATAGAGCATGATTGAAAATTCCATGGAAAAGAGCATGATTGTAAATGTAAATGCTCTAATGCTCTGCAATAGAGCGTGATTGAAAATGCTCTGAAATAATGCAAGATTGAAAATGCTCTGAAATGGAGCATGATTGAAATGCTCTGATATACAGCATGAGTGTAACTATGACAAATTGCTATACTTCAAAAAAAAAAAAAAACATGACACCAAGGACTGCGGAAATCCGTCCGCGCTCCTATTCCAAATATTCCTGTTACGCGTCGGATACACACAACGCTACGCTGATTATGTGTACATATACACGTCTACACACACACACACACACACACACACACAAACACTCACAGGCTGCGTAAACGGCCAGGTCCCGATGGCTGTATTTGTGAATATTTTATTAGTAAATACGGGAAGTTATATAAGTTGGCTCAGGTGCGCCTGATACCGGCTGAAACACTTCAATCGTTCATGATTTGGGGGAAAGGGGAGGAGTTACACATGGGTACGTACACTGAGTGTACACTGTCGTGTACACACACGCACATTTTATATATTTATATATATATATATATATATATATACACATACATACACACATATATATATATATATATATATAAATACACACACAGTATATACTGTATACATGTATGTGTGTGCATGTTTGTACTCCTAAAATGGAACTACAACACTCTGAAAATGTTCCGTATGAAATCAAAGAGGAAAATGAAATAATTCTGCAAAAAAATTCTAATATTTGAGAGAGCGCAGGAATGAAAAGAGTTCAAAGAGAGGCCGTCCCTATTTCCTTCATGGGAGCTGTTTGAAGAGAATTACTTTTTTTTTCGTATGATTTTTCGAGCTCTGAAATGTCAATGCGACTCTTTGCGATTTAATGAATACGGAGAGGAAAATTTAATGTGAACAATGATTGCCTATACGCAGGCAGGTGTGTGTGTGTGTGTAATATGTGGTATAATATGTATGTATGTATATATATATATATATATATATATATATATATATATATCAGTAAATATGAAAAAAATTTTTCTTGATAATCGTGAATAAATACTTACAATGTTCTTCCGATGATTAGAAAAAAAATATTTTGCAAAATTTTTTTTTTTATATTCGTGAATAATTATGTATAATATTCTGATCATTAGACAGAAACATATTTACAAGGCTGGATGTCCATTGTCTTAGATAAGTCGGTAAAACAGTACTGCTCGTTAGAAACAAAAGTGTCTTCTTCAGATCGTGTTTGAAAAAACCGCTGTCAGCCATAATATCATTCATTACGAATGATTAACCTTTATTTCCTTAGTACAGAGAGTAAGAATTCCCGAGAATGCCCGTCAGTTCTACTCGCGCGATTCCTGTCGAAATTCCAATAATACAAAATTCACAATAACCGGAAGACTCAGAATTCCGTCAGTCTTACTCGCGATTCCTGTTGAAATTCCAATAATACAAAATTCACAATAACCGGAAGGCTTAGAATTCTTCCATTTGCTTCCAGGAAGCTCAGTTGGAATCTCCGCTGTTCCAGGCTCCACCAACCTAGTTGGCCACAGACTGCTCCCGCTCCCCCTTCCTCCTCCACCTTTCTCCCCTCTCTCTCTCTCTCTCTCTCTCTCTCTCGCTGCCATGTTCCATGTCGATAATTCCTGGAGTCTGGGAACGTTGCCTGAACTGCGTGGGTCTTCTTCGTACACGTTTGGACTGCGTTTGTGTGTGTGTGTGTGTGTGTGTGTGTGTGTGTATGTGTATGTATCAAGCTATACCAACACCAGCGACAGATATTACGACATATTCTTCATTCATCAACTCATTCTCCGTCTAATGAACTAATTAGTACGGGTCTTCTTCGTACACGTTTGGACTGCGTGTGTGTGTGTGCGTGTATGTATGTGTGTGTGTTTGTGTTTGTGTGTGCGTGCGTGTGTGTATATCAAGCCGTACCAACACCAGCGACAGATATGATATGTTCTTCATTCTTTACCTCATTCTCCGTCAAATGAACTGATCAAAGTATATCGGGTTCATTCGTCAAACTCATCACCCGCTGTTGTGAGTGTGGCCACTACAGGATTCATCTCCTTTCACTAGCTTTCTCCCCTTTTCGAAATAAAAAGAAAGAGAGCCCTGTTGTCTAGACGTTTAACTTATAAGTCTTTGTTGGGGGTCTTGGTTCCTTCTAATGTCTTCTCCCCGCCCCTCCCCTCCCTCTCTCCCCTTCCTCCCTCCTCCTCCCTCCATACAAAGCCCTTACTTCCTTTATTTGATCTTATCAAGAGGCACCTCCCGTTTCCTTTATTTCATTCTTCTTAGCCATATTTGTTGATTGATGTTTGAAGTTGAAAATTTGGCTCCTATCTCTCTCTCTCTCTCTCTCCACGTTTTAAACATAGTGTTAACTTTCAGCTTATTGTTCTAGCGTGGTCTGTTTCCACATTTTTAACTTATACTTATTCCATCCCCTTTTCCCCCCTCTCTTTCCCGGCCCTCTCTCTCTCTCTCTCCACGTTTTAAAACATATGTCTTAACTTTCAGCTTATTATTCTAGCGCAGTCTGTTTTCACATTTTTAACTTTATTTTTTATTCCATCCTCCCCTCCCTTTCCCAGCCTTCTCTCTCTCTCTCTCTCTCTCTCTCTCTCTCTCTCTTCCTTTGTTCAAGAATCTTCGACGTGACCAAAGCTGGGAGATCTCCCCGAATAAACGCATTCTTCTGCAGAAATCTTCTCCCACCCTCATTAAGAAAAAAAAAAACAATGGCTCATTCGTTTGGTCAATTGTTGATCACTTAGGAAACCGGCAGGTGAAAGTTCAGGCGAAAGACAAAAGGAAATCTTTCGAGTCACACTATACTGTTGCTGCTGCTGCTGCTGCTGCTGCTGCGGTCCACGCATGCGTGAACGTGTGAATAAAAAAAAACCTTTCCCTCCTTCGTTTGACTGACTGGTGTATTATGGATGTACAAATCGCTGTTACGATGTTGGCCAGAGCGGTGGGTGGGTGTCTTCAAAAGCGGTCGTTTTCTTATAGCAAGCAGTATGGTGATTGGCAGCTCCTAAACTTTGCACAAATTTTGTGCATAGTCTTTTTTTTTTATTCTTAAAATATTTCTCTATTCCTTCATTCGTTGAGAGGGGTGGGTGGGTGTCTTCAAAAGCTGGTGTCGTTTTCTCAAAGCAGTGTGTTAACTGACAGCTCGTAAACTTGGCACAATTTTGTGTATGTTTTTTGTTTCTTGGTTTGTTAAATATTTCTCTAATTTTTCAATAGTGAGAGAGGTGGGTGTCTTCAAAAGCTGTTTTGGTTTGAGAGTTTGTTGATTGACAGCTCTTAAACTTTGCACAAGTTTTGTGCATTAGTCTTTGTTTTTTTGTTTCTTGATTTTTAGAATATTTCTCTGTTTCTTCATTCGTTTAGAAAAGTTGGTGTCTTCAAAAGCTGGTGTCGTTTCCTCAAAGCAGTATGGTGACTGACAGCTCTTGAACTCTACACAAGTTCTGTGCATAGTCTTTGTTTCTTTATTTTTTTCATCACTCATTTCCCTGTTCCATCTTTCGTTTTCCTGCTTCATCTGTTGCCATTGTGTGCAAATACTTATTCCCTTTTTAAGTTATTCTTCGTTTACTTAAGACGTTCTCTCTTTTTTTTCACTTTCTCTTTCTTTCAAATAAGGACCTCGTGACTTGTGGCTTCTAGTTGTGTGCTTCTCTTCTCATTTAGAACATCATTCATTAATATTTCTCATGCCCATTTTAATATATATATATATATATATATATATATATATATATATATATATATATATATATATATATGTGTGTGTGTGTGTGTGTGTGTGTGTGTGTGTGTGTGTGTGTGTGTGTGTATTCCCCCGTAGGAGTGTATTGCCGTCAGTGTACCTCACGCGGTGCACTGTAGGCATTAAGGTTCTTCGCAGCGTCTCTTTGGTCCCTAGCTGCAACCCCTTTCATTCCCATTACTGTTCCTCTATTCATATTCTCTTTCTTCCGTCTTATTTTCAGCTGTATGTATGTATGTATGTATGTATGTATGTATGTATGTATGTATGTATGTATGTATGTGTATGTATGTATGTATGTATTTACATATATGTATGTATATATGTATTAGACGAGCAAACAATAACGCATATTCTTTTGATTAATTATGTTACACCACCGTCTTAAAAATTAACGACACAAAGCATTTTGAAAAAGATAACGTGAGTTCTTTATGGTCCGTGATTGCAAAATTATCTTTGTGGAGAGAGAGAGAGAGAGAGAGAGAGAGAGAGAGAGAGAGAGAGAGAGAGAGAGAGAGAGAGAGAGAGAGAGGGGGAAGTCTCATCGCCAGCAAGGTGGCACAGGTGAGCTCGAGGTTTAACAAAGAGAATGAGGTCATTGGGAATAGAAGACTAAGCATAATTAAACAAAGGATATTCATTTTAGTTACTAAATATAAGATTACCGACAGAATATCGAGTCGAATTTCACGTAGAGGTTTCTCGTGTTGTTAAACTTTCTTCAAGTTTACCTAAATAACTAGGTTAATATTTGCTAATGGGGAAACCGAAAGAAAAAATTGGATGTGGTTTAAATTATTATTATTATTATTATTATTATTATTATTATTATTATTATTATTATTATTATTATTATTATTATTATTATTCAGCAGGTGAACCCTATTCATATGGAACAAGCCCACAGGGGCATTTGGCTTGAAATTTAAGCTTCCAAAGAATATTATGGTGTTCATTCGAAAGAAGTAACGGAAGGTAATAGGAAATACAGAAAGAAGAGATCAGAAAATAAAAAAAAATTAACATATTAATAAATAAATAGATAAAAATATAAATAAATTGTTTTAGGGTAATAATGCGTTGCATCCTCGCTTGAACTTTTGAGGTTCCAATTGCAGTAGGTACCGGTTAATCCAAAAGCATAGGTATAGCGGTAGGAGTTTAGAGGATAGTCCGCAGACTGGTAAAAAACGAAAAATATCCTTTCGTACTCACCTCCTGTTCCTAGGACTTTGAGCAGTTCGAAATGGGCCATGTCCACACGACCCTTTCCCGTGAGGTTAACTGGAAGAGAAGAAAAGGGCAAAAGCGTTAGAGACACTATTCAAAAACAGTCACGTTAGTCTTTCACACAATATCGTTGCTCATGTTAGAGGTCTTTCTGTAAATGCATGAGTGGAGTGTTTAAAACGTAAATATTTTTTCGTTTTATATATGTATATGTATGTGTGTGTATATATATAGATATAGATATATGTGTATATATATATATATATATATATATATATATATATATATATATATATATATATATATGTATGTATACAGATAGGTAGATAGATAGATAACGTATGCGTTCCCAACACAGTAACATGAACGTTTGCATGTCCGCCTGCAGAGCAGTTAAAATGATGCTGAGTAAACGCGACCCACCCCAAAAAAGAACTTGACAGTACAGTAAGTAACCAGTGTATATATTTACTCGTTTACTCATCTCAGAGTACCGCAGTAAGGGAAGACTCAGATATGGAGGAGGAGAAGGAGGAGGAGGGGAGGAGTAGGAGGAGAAGGAGGAGGAAGGGAGGAGTAGCAGGAGAAGGTTGAGGAGGAGGGGGGGGAGGAGGGGAGGAGGAGGAGGAGAAGGGAGGGGAGGGGCAGGAGGAGCAGGTTGAGGAGAAGGAGGAGGAGGCGGGGAGAAGGAATAGGAAGAGAAGGTTGAGGTGGAGGAGGTGGAGGAGTAGGAGGAGAAGGTTGAGGGGAAGGAGAAGATTGCGGAGGAAGAGGAGGTGGAGGAGTAGGAGGAGAAGGTTGAGGGGAAGGAGAAGATTGCGGAGGAAGAGGAGGTGGAGGAGTAGGAGGAGAAGGTTGAGGGGAAGGAGAAGATTGCGGAGGAAGAGGGGGAGGAGTAGGAGGAGAAGGTTGAGTAGGAGGAGGAGGATGCCTATACAGATATGGCACGGAACGGAGGAGGAGGAGGAGGAGGAGGAGGAGGAGGAGGGGGACCTTTATGGGCTAATAAAGGTGGCTGCGGGGCAATTTTTAGAAGTCATGTAACCCTGGCCTCCCCTCACCTAGCTATAGATACAGCCTTCCCAATGTACAATGGCCTTCCCTGGGAGATGATGCATGTTGTATTTACACCCTTTCCTTTGTCTTCGGATTAAAGGGTAGGGTACTTTTGTATGCACGTGCTTCGTTTAAGGTATGGTCTCGTGTGTGTGTGTGTGTGTGTGTGTTTAGTTGTCGCTTTGGAAACTTAGAAATGTGAAGTTTTATTGCAGTAATACAAACATTATATACTATATATATATATATATATATATATATATATATATATATATATAAACATTATATATATATATATATATATATATATATATATATATATATATATATATATATATATATATGATTATGTATATATATTTGTATGTATTTATTTGTATGTATTTATATGTCATATACATGTGTATATATACATACATATATATATATATTATATGTATGCATATGTATACATGTGACATTTTTTACGTTCACATATATTAAGCTAGACTTATTTTAAAATACTATTGTAAAATAAGCTAAAATTATTGACTTGTAAATATAAATATATTTCAGTGCTGACTCGTGAGTAACGATAGCGATTCTATGGTTTTATAATAAATCAATAAATAGATATAGCAATTGTAATATTGGTACAATAATTCAGAGACTCTCTCTCTCTCTCTCTCTCTCTCTCTCTCTCTTCGTCTCCGCAAGTCGACTGAATTCGTTTCGCTTCCCACAATGAAAAAAACTCAGACCAACTTTCCATCACTTTCCACAAGCCACACTGTCGGATGCTCGGTTGCGCATGCGCACTGATGGCTTGTTTAATTTTTTTTTTCTTTCACTATAGCAGAAATATAGGTGTTGTTCGTTGTGGAATTAGGAAGAAGAATTATTAGGAATGTTGGTTGTTTGTGAGACACAGACACACACATATATATATATATATATATATATATATATATATATATATATATATATAAATATATATATATATATATATATATATATATATTATATATAATTTTCTGACTCACATCGGGATCGAACTGAGGTCTAAATTGAAAGCCTGGGTTCGATTCCGATGTGAGTGAGAAATTTATTTCTGTTCCACACGTGATTATCTGTTGATTACTCTACTATGCATATAATATAATTTCATATAGTCAGGGAAAGTGATACTTATACTCCATTAACACAAATATTCAAGTACGAACGTAAAAAGACGCGCATGCGCTTCTGCACGTGTACCATATTTTACGTAGCGCGGATAGAATGCCTATGTCTGAAAAAAAAAAGTTGATCCCCCCCAAAGAACTGTGTCATGGGGTGTAGAACGGCCCATCTTCCTCGGGTATTCGTTCCCTTAGAAAGAATCATATAAACAATTATA
>NC_089793.1:24137823-24150323 GCF_040412425.1 Macrobrachium rosenbergii | reverse complement strand
ATTTGTATAGACTCGATATAAATTAAACACCGTGGAAAAAGCTATAATAATAATAATAATAATAATAATAATAATAATAATAATAATAATGTTAGACACACACGCATTCTGCTGAGCTGTACTGAACCAAATTTAATTTGTATCTGAAGGCACCGTATTCCATCCCATCCGAGCCAAACGCCACGTATGGTTATTGTAACAGGATCTTAGGAATGTAACGTAAGCCGTCTAGTTAAGTACTGACTGGGAATTTCCACGAGGTGCCGAGAAGTGAATGAGGAATGTGAGGAGAGAGAGAGAGAGAGAGAGAGAGAGAGAGGGAGATAGGGGAGAGGGAGGGTTATTGTCAAGGGACTAAACCAAAGGACGTAATCAGAAACGAAGATAAATGATGGTTCTCGATAACGTGACTGATAAAGAGATAATTCGCCGTGTAAGCAAACTGCGAATCATAGTGCCACTGATAACGTGTATTAAAGCGAAACGCGGACTTTTCTTGGTAACAGACTCGGTTTGCAAAACGTGAGTCATACTCGTACTGTTCTAGTTATTCAGAAGCATGAGAATTCCACAGTTAAAATCGAGGTTACAGCGGTTTTCTCTATGAGACGATGGCTCTGAGTTTTGCTCACTATGAGGCCTTTAGTCAGGGCTCTCTCTCTCTCTCTCTCTCTCTCTCTCTCTCTCTCTCTCTCTCTCTCTCTCTCTCTCTCTCTCTCTCTCTCTCTTAATCCTTTCCCTTTCCCTCATTCTGATAATTAACATACATTCTTGTGTTAGATTTTGCCTCATCTCTGCAGGACCTGCATTCTACCAAATACACACACACACTCTCTCTCTCTTTCTCTCTCTCTCTGAGAGGCCTATCGTTTCGGAAAACTCCAACCAACCTTCCTGACGTGTTCTCTCTCTCTCTCTCTCTCTCTCTCAGAGGCCTATTGTTTGGAAAACTCCAACCAACCCTGCTGACTTGTTTTCGTCCAAAATGCAACGTCAACAAACAACGAAAGACATCTTTGCATTCCCTTCCTCTCTTTCTCTCTGTCGAGATCTGACCGAGCACCGTTTGTGTGTGGCAGGGTTTCAAAAAGGTGTTGTCTAGGGCTGTGTCGTCCTACCCTTACCTAAGCCTTTGTTACTTCACGAACCATCGTCACCAACTGCGCATGTGCATGTTCGTTTGTGTGTTTCACGTGGATGAATGCCCCGATGTCACTCAGACATAGGTTTTTTTCGGCAGTTTTTCGACGCAGTTCTAAAGTGATTCAGTAGAGATCTATGCAAGCATTTCAATGCTTCCAAACGATTTTATGATTGTGAACTATAACAGGGATTTCCCCCTAAGCGGGTTAGTGTCGTCAGTGCACCTCACGCAGTGCACTGTAGGCATCATTCAAGGTTCTTTGCAGCGTCTCTCTTCCTTAGGCTCTTAGCTGTAACCTATTTCATTCCTTTTACTGTACCTCTGTTCATATTCCCTTCCATCGTACTTTCCTCAACCCTCTCCTAATAAATTGTTTCATAGTGCAACTGCGAGATTTGCTTCCTGTTACACCTCTAAAACCTTTTTACGGTCAATTTCCGTTTCAGCGCTGAATGACCTCATAGGCACCAGCGCTTGGCATTTGTCCTAAATTCTATTTTTTGTTCTTTAAGCTTTTACGTTTCATATCGCGCGAATTGTATCACTCCCTAAGCTTCGCGAAAGCTTCATGTCGTTTGAGGAATAATTGGAGCTCTCTCTGTGATGAATACTGTTAACATAGCTTCGAGTGAAACTTAAAATTTCACCGAGATGTTTCTCATCAAAATGTAAGAAAGTTGGATGTCAAAATCTAAAAGTTTTCTAAAGGAAAATACGTTTAAAATGAGATTCCACCTCCCGCAGATAGCTTGTTTAAGTGGATTAGGAAATGGAATCCATGCAATTTCCTGAGAATATTTTAAACGCAGAATCATTCCCTGAGAATATTTTAAACGCAGAGTCAACGCGAGCCACTAAGACGACCGTACGGAGAATATTCAAATAGCAGCGGAGGCAGCAATACTAGGCACTAGTCTAGTAGAAGTCGCGGGTACGTACGACTTGCTACGTACTTGTTGGTCTTAGAATTCCGGAAATTTCACCACGCGGCTCTGCCGAGGTTGCTGGCACTGTTGACATTTGGCTCTCCGATATACACCTTTGCGGTGGCGCCCCCCACCTCCCCCTCTCCCACCTCCATCTTCCTTCCTCCTCCTCCTCCTCCTTCCTCTTCTCCCTCCTCCTCTTCATTCCTCTTCTCCCTCCTCCTCTTTCTTCCTCTTCTCCCTCTCCTCCTCCTACCTCATCTCCCTTCTCCTCCTCTTCTCTCTCCTCCTCCTCCTTCCTCTTCTCCCTCCTCCTCTTTTCCCTCTCCTCTCCCTTCCTCTTTTCTCTTCTCTTCCTACCTCTTTTCCCTTCTCCTCCTCCTCCTCTTCTCTCTCGTCCACCTCCTCCTCCTCCTTCCTCTTTCTTCTCCATCCTCCTATTCCTCCTGCTCCTTCCTCTTCTCCCTCCTCCTCCTCTTGTTACTAAACTCGTACTGCGTCTGGGAGAGGAGATTAAGGAAAAAATCTTCCTCGTATTTTTTACTTCCTCAGTGAGAAGTCCGGAAAAAATTCCGCCCGGAGTTTTTTATTTTATATATTTTTTTTTTTTTTGCATCCTCTGTCGAGAAGGGAATATAGCGTTCTCTAAAGAAAAATGTGAAATAGAAAAAAAAAAAGGCAGAACAGTATTTCGCTTGAGTAAAAAAAAAAGGGAAAAAAGGTCTCGTATCACCATTTGTTTCTGGTGGAAACGTGGACGCTTTGAACGCATTGAAAAAAAAACTGTTGACTCTAACCAGTATTCTCTCTTTTTCTCTCTCTCTCTCTCTCTCTCTCTCTCTCTCTCTCTCTCTCACACACACAGTCTATCTCTGTCATATATATATATATATATATATATATATATATATATATATATATATATATATATATATATATATATATATATATATATATATATATATATATATATATATATATATTTGTATATACAGTATATATAAATGAGTATACATGTATATGTATATATACATACATACATATATATATATATATATATATATATATATATATATATATATATATATATATATATATATATATATATATATATATATGTGTGTGTATATATATATATATATGTTATAATTCTTTTAATTTATATTCCTTTCTTTCCCCTTTTTTTTTTTAATCTTGCTTCTCTGCGTCGTGTCTGGTGGCGTTAGTAGTGGTCTGTGTCCTCCTGAAACATGCTGTGATTTTTACCATGACGGGGTGGGGTGTGGAGAGAAAGAATTCCAATTTTAGAGTTACCATCCTTCTGCCGACGACAGACAGCGGTATCGTGTCCTCAGATGTGCATGGGATGAGGAAGTGTGCTGGCATGTAGGCAGAGGCCTGTCGGCACAAACCCACACAACCCATTTTATATATATATATATATATATATATATATATATATATATATATATATATATATATATATATATATGTGTGTGTGTGTGTGTGTGTGTGTGTGTGTGTGAGAGACTCTCTCTCTCTCTCTCTCTCTCTCTCTCTCTCTCTCTCTCTCTCTCTCTCTCTGTGATCTGCGTTCGACGTCCTTCAGACAAGTGACCTCGATTTCCCAATTTCCTTTTGTAATGCAACTCAAAAAAGCTCGAATCGTGTGTGTGTGTGTGTGTGTGTGTGTGTGTGTGTGTGTGTGTGTGTGTGTGTGTGTGTGTGTGTGTGTATGACGCCCACTGGCTAAAGTGACTTGCGATAGAAAATTCAGGCAGCAGCTTAATTTACGAATAGCTTTACGCTCTTATATATTTACGTATCTTTTGTGCATATTTATCATTTTGTTTTTGATCATTATAAGCGCACTTCTGCAATCGCTCTTCTTCCGGTAAGTTTCGTGTCGAAATCCTGGTCGCCGCCGGCAGCTTCAAGCTGAAGTATCATCGGTCGTGTATCAACAGAAGACACACGGCAAACGCACGACAGGTGTGTGCTGCGTTTGTCGTGGGCTGACTGCCGACTAAGAACGTGTGTTGGGGGGGGGCGATTTAATAGAAAACTTGTAAAGGATCAGTCGGCGATCCTCCGAGTTCAACTTCAGGAAAGCAGATTCTAGGAAATAGGACTTCAGGGCTGAGAGGAAGAAGATACTAGGATTTTGTTTCGAGTAAATTAGAATTTCAGGACTGAACTTTGTTGAGACTGGAAATTATTTCAGTTGAGAATTTTGTCTCGAGCAAATTAGACTTCAGGACTGAACTTCAGTGAGACTGGAAATTATTTCAGTTGAGGATTTTGTTTCGAGTAAGTTAGAACTTCAGGACTGACTTCAGTGAGACTGGAATTTATTTCATTTGAGGATTTTGTTTCGAGCAAATTAGACTTCAGGACTGAACTTCATTGGGACTGGAAACTATTTCAGTTGAGGATTTTGTTTCGAGTAAAGTGGAACTTCAGGACTGAACTTCAGTGAGGCTGGAGATTATTAAAGTTTGATTTTAATGATATAAGACGTTTTGCTCTAGTGTCAGTGAGGTGAACATCAGAAACTAGTTTAACTGAAGGGGTAAAGCGTAATAAATTGTTTTTTCTCAGGAATAAACTATCAGAATTTGGTCTCATTTAAGTAAAAGTCAGAGTTTGGGTCCAGTTAAATAAAATGTCTGAGTTTAGTTTCAGTTAAGTAAAAGTCAGAGTTTGGTTTCAGTTAAATAAAATGTCTGAGTTTAGCTTCGGTTAAGTAAAAGTCAGAGTTTGGTTTCAGTTGAGTAAAATGTCTGGGCTTAGCTTCGGTTAAGTAAAACGTCGGTTTGATTTCGGTTACATAAAGTGTCTGAGTTGAGTTTCAGTTAAATAACACGTCAAATTTTGGCTTCAGTTAAGTAAAATGTCTGAGCTTAGTTTCAGTTAAGTAAAACGTCACATTTAGTTTCAGTTAAATAAAATGTTGAGTTTAGTTTCAGTTAAATAACACGCAGATTTTGGTTTCAGTTAAGTAAAATGTCTGAGCTTAGCGTCAGTTGAGTAAAACGTTTGTTTGATTTCAGTTAAATAAAGTGTCTGAGTTGAGTTTCAGTTAAATAAGACTTCAGATTTTGGCTTCAGTTAAGTAAAATTTCTGAGCTTAGTTTCGGTTAAGTAAAACGTCAGAGTTAGTTTCAGTTAAATAAAAGGTCTGAGTTTAGTTTCACTTAAATAACACGCCAGATTTTGGTTTCAGTTAAGTAAAATGTCTGAGCTTAGTTTCAGTTAAATAAAACGTCTGAGTTTAGTTTCAGCTAAATAAAAGTCACAGTTTCGTTTCGGCTAAATAAAAATAGATAACCAAAACAGAGGAACTGGCAACTCCTGGGAAACGCAAATAAGCGAACTGGCAACCATTGCAAAGATTCGCCGAACTGCAACGGAGAACACCAACAAGAAGTCCACTAGGATACTCTCTCTCTCTCTCTCTCTCTCTCTCTCTCTCTCTCTCTCTCTCTCTCAAGGCCAAGGTCACCCCACTCGGATTACATCATCATTCAGTCGGATAGAAAATAATAATAATAATGATGATAATTTTAGCAGTAATGAATTAATAATAATGATGATAATTGTAGCAATAATGAATTAATAATAATGATGATCATTTTAGCAATAATGAATTAGTAACAATGATAGTAATTTTAACAGTAATGAACTAATAATATTGATAATTGTTTTAGCAATATGAATTAATAATAATGATGATAATTTTAGCAATAATGATAATAATTTTACCAGTTATGGATGAATAACAGTGGTCATAATTTCAGCAATAATGAATTAATGGTATTCATTTTAGCAATAATGAATGAATAATAATGATAATAATGGTAGCGATAATGAATGAATAATAATGATAATCTTGTGAGCAGTAATGAATTGATGAATGATATGAATAAAATTAAAACGAAGATATATCATCAATGCATTTCAGTCAGCGATGCAACTCGCACTAGTGACTTGCTAATACAGTTAACAGTTAACTGCGCATATTTACCAGTCTGTTTCGGGTATTCAACCATAACTGTCAATGTCACTCACCCGTGATCTCGTAATACGTCAGATCCAAGTCCTAGTGTTTTGTTTATGTAAACAGGTCGGGAAGAAACGTTGACGCGACGTCACGAACGTTTTTTTTTTTTTTAATGACATCGATCACGGGACGGCTGTGACATATTAATAATGCTCTTTGTTTGTGAGAGAAGGATGGAGGTGGGTGTTTGAGTACATGTTGTTTGAGACTGCGTGTTTGTGCATATGTTTACAATATTCCGAGGATTTTACGTAGTAACGCGTTATATTTGTGTGTGTGTGTGTGTGTGTGTTGCTATAATATTATCATTATTTTACGTAATAACACGTTGTATTTGTGTGTGTGTAAACGTAGCATTGACTCCTGCTTTGTTTATCTGTGGCAAACAAAGTGGTTGCCATGGAATAGGGTTACCGTGGGTCATATTATTAATACCCATAGATTTGACATTTGTCATGTGCCAGTATTTTGGTTGGGACTGGATCAGAAAAGAGAGAGAGAGAGAGAGAGAGAGAGAGAGAGAGAGAGAGAGAGATGTAAGTTCATGATGAAACTTGGGAAACCATTTGCTCAGGGAAGAGAGAGAGAGAGAGAGAGAGAGAGAGAGAGAGAGAGAGAGAGAGAGACGTAAGTTCAGGATGAAACTCGAACTCGGAAAAACACTTGCTCAGGGGGGAGAGAGAGAGAGAGAGAGAGAGAGAGAGAGAGAGAGATCTTTCAGAGATAAGGAAGTTCAAGATGAAACTAGGAAAAACGCCTGTGATTGAAAGTCTTGAAAGTCAAGTTTTTTAGCATACTTGTTCAGGCGTATAAGGGAGTCGCACTAGTTAGTGCTTGCCAAAGAACCTGCTGCTCTTGTTAGTGCTTGCTAAAGAGTGCTTGCTCTGTTGCCTTTTCCTCGAAGCGGGCAATTCCGAGTTTTGCAATTATCCCATTTACACAGAAGCGGATAAGCACGAGCAAAATTTCCCCACCGCCCACAACCCGCCCGTTCTGGAGCAAGAAGGGGGCTTACGCCACCTTTCCTCGAGTAGGATTCGAGGAAAAAGAGGAGCACTGCTGCTGCGCTGGGAGGTAGGCGGCTCAGAGAGAGAGAAAGAGAGAGAGAGGGAGAGGGAGAGAGAGAGAGAGAGAGAGAGGGAGAAGTCGTAGGGGTCACACATGAGAAGCAAGTGTGGAGGAAGGACGTAGCAATGTGAAGGGATATATACGCAGTTCAGTTGTTCCCAGGGATTTTCCTCCTTTTCAACCTCCCTCTGGATTACTGAAGCTCATTTTCAGAGCTCACGCTTTACTCTTTCGTCTGAATTCTTTGTTGATTTTCGTCGTGGCATGTCCGTTATTTTATTTTCTTTTTTGTGTGTGTTTTTTTTTATCAAGGTCAAAGTAAGCTTCTGTTTACTCTGTGCTGAGTTTATTTGATCTGATTTACCAATGGCGAGAGTGAGACGGAAGCAAGAAAGAGAGCTATTATTTATGACATGACAATTGACACAATTCTTTTGATGACTGGCACAGACTGGGAGTGCGATTTCTTGCAAAAACCATGACTTGACAGAATACTGTCATGTTATCCACGACTGACACACACAGACTGGACGACTGACATGACAGAATACTGTCATGTCATTCAGGACTGACACACAGACTGGACGATTGACATGATAGAATAGTCATGTCATTCAGGACTGACACACAGACTGGACGATTGACATGACAGAATACTGTATTGTTATTCAGAAATGAGACACACACACAGACTGGACGATTGACATGACGGAATACTGTCATGTCATTCAGGAAACGTACCATACACACACACACTCTCTCACTGGACAGTTCTGTTGCAGGCAGGATTGCAGAAAAAGAATTGTCTCTAATAAGAAATACGTATCCACGTGCGCATTACTTTCGTGAAACGAACTAGCTGTAACTGCGAGAATTCGAACACAATCGCTCGTGTCACTTCTGAAGGGAACGTGTGTGCTGGAGACACGTTGGTTGGTATGTTCCTGGAGGAGGAGGAGGAGGAGATGGAGGAGGGGTCGTCGTGTCCATCTCATGGGGGTGGGGATCTCCACGTGAAGGTGAATGTGGATCGACCTCGTACGTCGGAATCTCCCAGTGAGGCGCAGGGACGGACTGTCTTTGTTATGCCGTGCTTTTAGTATGTCATGATGACTCACGTGCTATTAGCATATCATGCCCTGCTGTTAGTATATCGTGATATGATGTCTCACGTGAGATACTTTTTCATATCAGCTGGTGAAACTGATAGACGAAGGTATGTCTGTGATCGAGCAGAATACGACGATTGTAGGCGACATGTCGGAGACGTCATGAGTTTGTATTTCCTGTTACCTTCTGTTACTTCTTTCAAATGAACGCCGTATTCTTTGAAAGCTTGAATTTCACGTCAGTGGCCCCTTTTGATTGCTTGTTCCATATGAATAGGGTTAATAATAATAATAATAATAATAATAATAATAATAATAATAATAATAATAATAATAATAATTTTGGGCCACAAACGACAACTGCAATTGCAAACAAATAAAGGCGGTGAGAGTCAGACTACTAAGAAACACAAGGAAGGGAAATAACGACATGCATTATAAACAGTACAAAACAAAACGAGAAAATAATGATATGCAAATGAAAGCAATAAGGAGCTCTGCAACCTACATAAAAAAGACAAGGAATTCACAGTAGGAAAATATTGCTCGTCCCTTCAGGAAAATCCCAGGCATGACCATGGGCGCTTCGTTGCAAAAGGACTCGACTCGTCAGGTTGGTTGCAAGTGGAGGCTGAGGGTGGACTCTGCAGCAATCTCTCGTGTGGAAAACCTAATTCATTCCCGAGGGTAGTGATTCCGGATTGCATAACTGATCTCCTCTTTCTGTATTTCCTATTACCTCCTGTTGACTTCTTTCAAGGCAATGGCCCCTTTTCTGGGGGCTTGTTCTATGTGAATAGGGTTCATCTTTTGAATAATAATAATAATAATAATAATAATAATAATAATAATAATAATAATAATAATTTCATTTCTGAGGGTATTGATTCCGGATTGCATAACTGATCTCTTCTTTCTGTATTTCCTATCGCCTTCTGTTGCCTCTTTCGAATGGACACCTGGAAGCTTCTTGAATTTCAAGTCAATGGCCCCTTTGTATTTGTTCCATATGAATAGGGTTCATCTTATGAATAATAATAATAATAATAATAATAATAATGGGATATTCACTGCTGGTGTTAGGGTACTCGCTACGTAGCTACATATTGCGCTGTTGGACCCTGCTGTTGCTGCTGCTGTTTTGCAGCGTTATTTACGCAGCTTTTTCAGGCGTTAGATGCTCGTTAAGCCTGTCGTGGTGTTGTAAGAGAACGTTCTCTCCCTAACGTTTACTCCCGCAGTTTACCACATAACGTTTACCCCAAAACTTTTACTCCCAAACGCTTACCTCAAAACGTTTATTCCCAAACGTTTCCCCAAAACGTTTGCTCCCAAATGTTGAACACAAAACGTTTACCCAAAAACGTCGACTCCCAAACGTTTACCCCAAATTGTTTACGCTCATACTTTTACCTCAGAACGTTTACTCCCAAATGCTTAATCTCAAACGTTTACCCCAAAACGTTTAATCCCAAATGTTTTCCACATAACGTTGATTCCGTAACGTTTACCACATAACGTTTAATCCCAATAGATAACGTTTAATCCCAAACGCTTATTCCGAAACGTTTGCCACATAACGTTTATTCCCAAACGCTTATTCCGAAGCGTTTGCCACATTACCTTTATTTCCAAACGTTTACCCAAAAACGTTTATCTCAAAATATTTACTTAAGAACGTTAACCCCAAAGCATATACTCCCAACATTTACTCCCATAACGTTTACCCCCAACGTTTATCACAAAACGTTTAGTCCCAAACGTTTATCCCAGCTGTTGTCAAAGGCACTGTCACATTCTAGACAGAGAGAGAACTGATTATCGTCGGTAAATCCTCCGTGGCTGGCTGTGGGTGAGCGAGTGAGTCAGTCATCCTGGACGTTAGATTAACATTTTGTTTTGGAGACTGTGGGTCATAATATCTACGATTGGCTTATCTCCTACGTTCTTCGTTTTAGATCAAGTTGAGGCAAGTGCGTTGTCATCAGGGCCGGTGCAAATACTTCCCCTGTTTGTGTTTCTTTGCTGTGATTGACGCGTACTTTGATTTTGGGATTCAGTGATGTGTTAAACTTGTGTGACGTTTTTAGAATCGCGACGTAAGTGGTGAGGCCGTATTGCAACTACCGTTGTTGCTATGACAGTATAAGAATACCCTTCATATAAGTTGATGTTTTTGTCCGGGTGTTTTCTTCTCTCTCTTATCCTCAGCAATAAGTCTTCTCTACAAACCTCTGTTGATTGTAAGACAACTTTAGATTCAGATAACAAAGGCTCTCTCTCTCTCTCTCTCTCTCTCTCTCTCTCTCTCTCTCTCTCTCTCTCTCTCTCTCTCTCTCTCTCTCTCTCTTTGTTTTAGTATGGTTTAAGTCTTGCAACAGAAGGACGGGCTGAGAACTTAAACGTGACTAAGGCCACCTGTAAAGTACGCCCCAAAGCAGCATTCCTTTCGTAATGTCAGTATGGCTTATGTCTCTACCCGTGGCCTCCAACATTGCATGTAAAAAGCTGCGTTTGAGTGACACATGTATAAGCGATGTGTAAACGCATTAATCTTCAGTTTTATTATATATCTCTCATTTTTTATTGAGCAAAGCTGTTCAAGTATGGAATCATTCTTTACTGCTTATTATTGCCTGTGTAACTTGGCAGTCTGGATTGTCATGAAAACTTAATGCGTTTCTCAAGCATTGCAGTGACAAGGACCATAACAATAAATAGCAAATAATCGTATTCTGAGGATTATCGATGATTCATTTCCTTATACCTCTCATTTTTTCCTACACCAATACAAACCTTCGTTCTTTACATAGAAGATAAATCGTATGTAAAGAACGTCAAGTTTGTATGTTAGGAAAAATACAAATTACTATGAAAATTTGCGTTTTTCGTAACATACAAAACTGAAGTTCTGTACATGGGATTTAGCTATGTTTTGTCTAATTCATGTAGACCACACATCGGCTTGTGCTAACAACTTACATATGATTTGTTGTCAATCTTCACGCTCCTTGGGTTTCATTCAGCCTACATTTTCTCAGTGACTGACTTCATTAGCTGTCAGAGGAAGAAAGACGACATTTTCTGAATTTGTTTTGGCTGAGTTTTTGTGCTGCGCTTCCATTCTTGATCTGTCCAGTCAGGCGAACGTTTGTATATACGTAAGTAAGTGCGCTTGAGTGTCTTAATACGTCATCATTTGTCGACAAACAAACGGGTGGAGTGAAGCTTAGTAGGATAGGCCTAATGTTATTTTCTTTGATAGTGTTTATTGAAACTAGCCTTATACCAGCACGGGTTCGTACTACTTTGTGTGTTCCCATGATTCGACTCAATCCGAACGTCAAGAAATGAATTTAAAAAGGCAGAGGGGCCGTGATTTTAAGTAGGAAATTCCACCAGCAAGCTAAGCAAGACGTCGCCATGAAATGACTTCAACTTAACAACAAAGAAGGGTGGGAGGGGTGGGGTATAGGGGTGGAAGTGTTGAAGGAGGGGTAGGGGGAGAGATCAGGACAGAATGACTTGGCTAGCGATGATATCCCGGATTTTCCCCTGACACACGCACACAAACAGACGCACAATTAACATATTTACGACAGACGAAGGAAATTGGGGAAGAAAGGAAGAATCTTAAAGGTGAATGACAGATCACCACTCGAAGAGGATTTCCCGTGGAAAGAAAATAAATAAACACAGACAAAAGCGAAGGGGGAAAAACGATTGCAACCATGTTCCCAGAACTGTTTGGCGTCCGAAACCTGTTTTCCTTCCATGAAGACGCAAGCGCACGCGCGCGCTATTGTGGGGTGTGTGGGGTAGGATGGGGTGTTTGGGGTGTGGGATGTGTTTAGGGGAATTGCAAGAGTACGACAGTTTCCTGATATTTTCCCTTGAGGGGAACAGTGCGTCGGTTTCGTAACTAAATAACATGCACACCACACGTGTGTGTGTGTGTGTGTATATATATATATATATATATATATATATATATTATATATATGTATATATATATATATATATTATATATATATATATATATACATTTACAATGCTGTGAAAAAGCTTAATTTAATTCCCAAATCATATATTAGTCATCATTCAGTATTACTTTTCATATCTCGCTATAGAACATATTTTAAACCGTACATACTGTATACGGCTGGTAAAGCTCGAAAATGAGAGAGAGA
>NC_089793.1:24122823-24135323 GCF_040412425.1 Macrobrachium rosenbergii | reverse complement strand
TGCACAAGCACAATACAGCAAGTGAAGTATAAACACGCACATATTCAAAAGCGCTTGTAAAAACACGGCTCTTGAGCTAACGTGGTTCCAAATAAGCCTGAGTAATGAGAGCAATATAATTTGCATCGATTGGAATTAGAGAGAGAGAGAGAGAGAGAGAGAGAGAGAGAGAGAGAGAGAGAGAGAGAGAGAAGGGGAGGAGGAGGAATTTCAGCAGAATAAGCCCAATTTATTTGATTTCATTAACGTGGTATATCATGTGTGTGTGTGAGAGAGAGAGAGAGAGAGAGAGAGAGAGAGAGAGAGAGAGAGAGAGAGAGAGAGAGAGAGAGTAATTCAAGTAGTTGGTTGATATGGTGTTATGAAGATGCAAATCTAGTTGGATCTCTCTCTCTCTCTCTCTCTCTCTCTCTCTCTCTCTCTCTCTCTCTCTCTCTCTCGCCACAACACCCCCTCTTCATGAGCTTGTAGGTAACGCATCCTTGAACAAGTCTGTAAATAATTTCCGGTTCTTAAGAAACATCGGATTTTTTAAAAACTGCAAACGTAGTCAAACCATTAAAAAAAATAAAAATATCAACAACAATACTTTTATTTACCACTTTTTCCCTGAAACATCAAACCCGGTCCTGCAAGTGTGGAACACAGAGGAAACGAACGTATTAGGAACCTCACTGACCTCCCTCCCGCTTACTAACAAAACCAGTGTTGAGACAGACTCGGTATTCAGCGACCCAAGTCAAGCATTGTCTTGTGACCGGACTCGGTAACACCAAGCCTCAAAAGGTCATATACACACGCACACACAACACCACTTGACTGGTTCTCAGAGAATTGAGGTTATGGGTTGACTGTCTGGTGGAACGAGGTTGTGGTTGTGGTTATAATTTTAAGTCGGTGATAGCAGCATAGGAAGTAAAAAAAAAAAAGTAACTAGTCGTCGGTCACTTAGAAGTGGGTTCGCTTCAGAAAGACTCGCGGTCAGAATTGGTTGTGACATTTGCGGGAATGTGTTAAAAGAATTTGTTTTATGTGTTTAAAACTCAACTATGTGAGACGTGAGTTGTTAAAGGCTTGGTTGTTGACTGGTGTTTGTCAATTGGGCTTTAATCGAGGACCTTGGTTCCTGTTGCTTAAGGAGCAAGATATGAGAGAGACGGAGAGATATGAGAAAGATTTTACCAATCCGTTTTCTGTCATTGGTTGAAGAGGAACACGGCAAAAGAGAGAAATGAATTTATATGGCTTTATCCGTCTGCGCTTGTGTTTTGTTTTGTGTTATGTGTATGTGCGTTGTTGACATATAACTGAAATAATTGTAGTTGTTTCTGTATTCTAGTTTGCTGTTGTTTATATTGTAATCAAGATTTTCCTACTTCCTCATCAGTATTTTCAGCGATTTTTCGTGCAGTTGTCATCAAACTGGTTGATTATTTGCTAAAAAGTTTATGCAACCAACTTCGTGTTAACACAACTTCAGGTTCTTTGTGGCGTCCCCTCGGCCCCTGGCTGTAACCTCTTTCGTTCCTTTTACTGAACCTCCTTTAATAGTCCCTTTCTTCCATCTTACTTTCCTCAACCCTCTCCTCACAATTGCTTCATAGTGCAACTGCGAGGTTTTTCTCCCGTTACACTTTTCAAACCTTTTTACTCTCAATTTCCTCTTCAGCGCTGAATGGCCTCATCATAGGTCCCAGCGCTTGGCCTTAGGCCTAAATTCTATGTTCTGTTCTGTTCTGTTCTATTCTACTCTAAACGTCCGCCTCCTCCGTGCTACCTGAAGGACCTTGGTTTAAGATGCGCTAGCAGTTCTGTTCAAGGTAAAACAGTCCATTATTACCTTTTGTGGTGCTTGCTACCAAATGTCAGGTATTCTGCTTGCCTAGTGTTCAAGCAACACGTATGCTACGTTCGTCTGAACAGATTTTGTTTTGATATTGTGGGACGTGATGCTTAGGGTAAGTGCCAAATGAGAGAGAGAGAGAGAGAGAGAGAGAGAGAGAGAGAGAGAGAGAGAGAGAGAGAGAGAGAGAGAGAGATTTTTACGAACCTGAGATCACAATTTCTTAAATTTATTGACTACGGAGAAGAGAGAGAGGGAGAGAGAAAGAAAGAGTTAATTTGGCAGAATCGAACACAAGAGTGAATGTTAATTATCAGAATGTGGGAAAATTTTGAGAGAGAGAGAGAGAGAGAGAGAGAGAGAGAGAGAGAGAGAGAGAGAGAGAGAGAGAGAGAGAAGTCAGAGTTGCGCTGGACACCAGCTACCGCGGATATACTTAAATGTCACAAGCACTCGCTAGCAACTTTTTTCTCTTTTTTCTGCCAGAGAACGAAAAAAAAAAAAAATTAGAGAAAATTCGAATATCGGCGAAATTTGGCGTTCACTTTGCGCGCTGATGCAGGAATTCTTTTGGCTGTATTTTCCAGGAACACTTCGAGGTAATTAACAATATAGGAATGTCACGTATGATATATATATATATATATATATATATATATATATATATATATATATATATATATATATATATATATATATATATATATATATATGTATGTATGTATATATATATATATACATATATATATTACATATATATACATATATATATGTATATATATAATGTACGTTATATATTTCTTGAAACACGGAAATGAAAAAAATCCACCATATCTTTCTTTAGGTGGAAAATGTCGAACTTTTGAAACGCGTATTTATACACGCCCAATACATACCTGCATGTATGCCTATGTATATGGGTAATGTATGATGCTAACTGTATAAATGTATTTAGCGCAGACAGAATCCCAACATATCAATCTCACGTAAAAGTCATAACAAGAGCGATAACATTGTCATGCACTTGTGCTTGAAAAATGCAAGTTGCTATCGGACGAACGCACGCACTCATGCACAAACACAAAGCAAAGCAAAGCGTCTTTGTCCGCGGCGTCGTCTGATCAATGAGTGATGAATTTCACACAAACCTGTTGTTCCTTGCAAAGAGAGGAGGGGGGAGGGGAAAGGCGGGAGGCAGGGGAAGGGATGGAGGGAGGGAATCTCAGAGAAGGGTGGAGTTTAAAGTAAAAAAAAAAAGAAAAAAAAAATTAGACTCAATCAGCATCACCTTCCCGGGTAAATTGAGAGACTACGTGAATTGCTTTTAGCTTTTGTTGATTTGTAATTGATCACTTTTACTGATCACTTTTACCTGCTGTGAAATGTTGAAATCGGACGTCAATTACTACGCTAGTTTGTCAATGGCGGTTCCCAGCCGAAAGACTTTGACATTTAGCCCAGCGACAGGTGAAGGATTCCGCGTCAGGTACCTGGTGCAAATTTAAAAAGCTCTCCGCATCTCGTTGTTCGATAAACCACTGTGGGTGTGGGGTGTGGGTGTTTGGGTGTGGTTGGGGTTGGGGGTGGGTTGATAACTGATCGTATCCACGGAAGTTCATAATGTTTCCTTTTAATTCAATGATGGCTGATTGAATCACGTTTCTAATTATGTGTTGTATGTGTATGAATGTTGAATTAAGGGACGTGTGTTTGTGTACTGTTGATGTAGCGTTTATAGAGAGAGAGAGAGAGAGAGAGAGAGAGAGAGAGAGAGAGAGAGAGAATGAATCACCTTTTAAAGGCACTACCTTATAGAACCAGCAGGTATGACCCAACGGAAAAGCATCGCCGGTTAATTTAAAAAATGGAACTTGTGGCGGGAAATCCCTGCCCCTTTAACCTAGACCGACCAACAAATAACACATGGTTATACGCGGTTGTGTTGATCATTGCAGGAGCAGAGAACGGTACCTTAATATTTCCCCCGTCTTCGCTCTGCTTCTTCTTTTTTTTTTCTTGTGTACGAGAGCGGGGCAAGGGACACTCGAGAACAATACACAGGAAATCATACCGTTACCATTTTTGCTCGTAATTCTGTACGGTTCATATGGTCGCCACTTGTGGCGTAGTACTATACCCGAGTTGATTGTTTCCTCTCGACCTGGTTCCAGCTGTAGCATGCTCTGATGGGGATTAAATCAACATTCAGCCAGTTATATAGTTTACTGTTTAGTGAATTGGTCTTAGGTAAATCTGCTGTGAGAGTTTATTCTGCAATAAGATGGCAACAACAAAAATATTGTTTATGTATAGCAAACGGAGATTAGCAGCCTAGTACGATAATCTGTACTTGCTCAGTTCATTCTGTGCAAGAACAGGGATCAGTACTTTAAGTATATAAAAATTATATATATTTACATTTATTTATTTGTTTGTTATCATCTTCTCCTTTGTTTTTGCTTTGTAAGTTTGCATATCTTGTACCCCGTGGCATATACGTTCGTGTGCGCATGTGCGTATTGACACGTTATACATCCGTTAATTATTTTTTGTTAATTGTCAGTGTTCTTATTACGGAGTTATGCCAACGCTCATACCCCTCCCAAATTAACTGAAATAAATCACCCTTTCGAAAAATAAATGAGTTATGCTGTTATCCGATTTGATTTATGAAAGGCTGATCTTACAACCGGACACTGGAACCAATTGGTTATTTAGTACGAGTTCTGTTCTGTTAGCCGAGTTGACTAATCTAGTTGGTAATGCTTTTTTCCAATAAGCATCGTGTATCCAGCCCCTCGTTTTTTCAAGACATAATTTATCTACTTGTTCATTTCTTCTTTGTTTTCACGGCATCATTTCACTGTTCATTTCTTCATATTCTTAATGCTATCATTTTTACTGTCTAGTGTCTCTGAAATACTTTTGACATGGAAAGCCATCATTAGCCTTCGCTGTACTAAAAATCCAGTGATCATTTCGACATGTTTCTTAAGAAATGTATTTTTCATCTTAATCTCTTCACTCTCCAGAGGCAATTTGCGATGCATGTTTGGACTCTCAGGTGACAGGTGATGATTCAGTGGCAATCTGCGAAATCTCATTACTCGAGCTCGTACTAATTAAGGAGGCACTGGTTTTCGCCAAGATTTGTATTTATTATTATTATTATTATTATTATTATTATTATTATTATTATTATTATTATGTTGTTGTTGTTGTTGTTGTTGTTGTTGTTGTTTCTTGGCTGGATATCATGTAACAAAACTGTTTCGTTCATGTATGCAAAATTATTATTGTTATTTTTTGAAAAATGAAAGTTCGAGTATTGAATCAATATTGATGTTCTCCAGATATTATGGTTTTTTAATCTTGTGTTTGTGTGGACAACAAGTACTTGTATATATATCACGCATCAAGAAACTGACAACAGCTTTGAAAGTTGGCAAATCACGCGTCAGAGTTTTACAACTTTGAAAATCCGTGACTCACGCGTCAAGAAATTGACAGCAACTTTGAAAATCCGTGAATCACGCACTACAAATTGACAGCATCTTTGACAACCCTCGAATCACGCGTCAAGAAATTGACAACAATTTCGAAAAGTCAGTTCCCCGTGGTCATGCCATTTACAGTAGAGCTAGCGGCAGCAAGTGGTGTCTGCAGTGAATATTTGTAAAGGCAGCAACAACGGGCCAAAGGTAGATTTCGTGTGTCAGGTCCTGTAACGGTATATTTAGGACGATGCGTGGATGTAGCCTTTACCCACTTGTGGTACCATGCATGCCCCTATATTTTTATAGTACGGGTATTTTTTTATAATAATTATATGCTCTCTCTCTCTCTCTCTCTCTCTCTCTCTCTCTCTCTCTCTCTCTCTCTCTCTCTCTCTCACTACACACACACACACACACACACACACACACACACACACACATATATATATATATATATATATATATATATATATATATATATATATATATAGAGAGAGAGAGAGAGAGAGAGAGAGAGAGAGAGAGAGATAAAGGGGGCTATACGTGTAAGCAGATACTCAGGGGTTTATGAGAGGGATTGGATACATCGGAAGAATAATAAACTAATAGTGCGGTTTCAGCTGCTAAGATGTTCCTAGAGAGAGAGAGAGAGAGAGAGAGAGAGAGAGAGAGAGAGGCGCTGCACCTTGTCAAGTCCCGTTAACCACGTGTGGCTCGGTTAGCGGGCATTAGTCATTAATGGCTCGAGTCCGTCGCTAACCGCTTCAGTATCTTCGCTGCAACTTTCCATTTTGAAAGGAAGGTAGCAGCGCCGTCTGCCCAAGCAACACGTGAAGACAAGAAGAAGAGAGAGACGCAGGATAATACACGAGACGCAAATATGCACGCATCGATCAAGGCAATCCAAGTCATGTTTCTGCAGGAGAAGTTTGACGAGTCACCGTTACTCCCCTGTTCTAATCCGTGACTCACTCGGCGACTTCCCTTAGCACTTGACAGCACAGACCTCCCCCTCCTCCTTTTCAGTGGCTTCTATCTTTAGCAGACCGTTTAGGGACTGTAACGCCGTGACCGAAAATCGCCTTCGAAAAGGACCTCCCTGATGAAATGTGCACCGGCGAATACTTATGTTGTTGCAGGGCGAAATAAGCAAACTGGCAACTGATACAGAGGCGACGACGGTGCAGTCATTGCTATGCACACGTGTGTGTATATATGTATGTTTATGTATGTAAGTGTGCGTGTAGTTGGTTTCTACCTCGCTTGCTACCTGTCTTTTTACAACTACTGTAGCTTCTTTCTTTCCCGGCGTTCATTTTTGCTCTGGGAAACGAAGGGGGAGAAATATCGACGTTCTGTATAGGTCTAACAGGACGTAGGCTAGGCTTAACGCATACTCTGTAATAGTCATTATTTTACACGATATATCACGACTCTATTCTTTAAGGATAAGATGTATTTACGGTATACAATAAACTAAGAATATGTAGCAAATGAATTCTGAGAGTGAAATGTCATTGAACCCACTGTACACTAAGTGACAGTCTAGAGGCTATTCAAAACAAACCATTGTATTTCACTGTACATTTTTAAGCCAGATACAGTGAGACAACGGAGAAAAAGCGTAAGTGTGCTTCACCTAAACAAGAAAAATCAGCAGTTTCTCTTTCTCTTAGGATCAGCACCAGCTCACAAGTTCATCAACCTTACCGTATCATGATTCGGTTTCAATTAACTGTATTTCCTGTTCGCGATAAAATGCAGCGCGTGTTAAACAGTACTTATCTTGATTCATCACTTACTCGTATATATTCGTTTGTTAACTTTATAATCAAAATTTGCAAGTGGTTTGTTTTTAAAAGCCTCTAGACAGTCATTTAGTGTACAGTGGGTTCAATGACATTTCACTCTCGGAATTCATTTGCTACATATTCTTACTTTATCGTATACCGTAAATATATCTTATCCGTAAAGAATAGAGTTGTTGCGATATACAAGCGGGATGTTTCTTCTTGATTTCTTGAATCGCTTTCATCACGAAAGCCAAAAACGTTTTCGTATGAGAGAGAGAATTGTGGGGTATGACAGCGAACTGCATTACTCACGTAAACGTAATATGACAGTAAAGAGAGAGAAAGAGAGGAGTTATTATAGTGGGTATTTCCTCCCTCCCTCCTTCCTATTGTACTTAGACTTATGCACCATCTCCTACCGTTCCCCGGCCCCTCCAATCATCCTCCCCCACTCATGTGGTTTGTATTCTAACCAGGCGACGACGTTAGACTTCTCTCTCTTTATCATATCATACGTTGCTAAGACCACGAGGTACTCTGTCCAAAAGCCGCTAGCTTCGTACACACCCTCGTCCTACTGTAAGATTTTCTTCCTCTAGACTAAAACTCTCTCTCTCTCTCTCTCTCATGACTATAGCTCATCCCCTTTAAGCAGAAATGTTTAGTGATCGATAACTCATTCGGTGTAAACACTGGTTGCCAAATTAAGAAGACCGAGGCCCACATTCTGAATAAGTCTAGAGTTCCCGTTGGTCATAAGGTTTTTTTACATAGTCTAAATAGTTTCACCTAGCTGTTGTTTTTGTTCGTGCATGTTCGAGAACATAATTGCTCTAAGTAATTCTTAGTTTTTTCTCACTGAGTCAGGTTATTTTTCACTTTAGGATATTGATTTTTGTGTCATTTTAAAGTTGAAAAACTTTAATTTATTGCAGGATGGTCCAAAAATTAAATTGACGCAGATAAAAGGTCCAAATGATGGCTTGAAGTTTGACGGAAAAACGCCTATACCTGGCTGTGAAAAATAATTGCCAAAAATAGTAGTAGAGATATGAGTAGTTTTCTCCCATGCAAAATTAAGATAAACTTCCTTTCTAATGATCTAATGACACACACACACACACGCACATACACACACACACACACACACACACACACATATATATATATATATATATATATAGAGTATATATATATATATATATATATATATATATATATATATATATATATAAGGAAAATGATAAAGAAAATTGCATCCATAAGGAAAATAAACTTTACAATGCAATAACATGCCTAATGCCTATTTTTAAGGAAAGACGAAACACAAACAATAGGCACAAGAGTATTAAAGAAAGATGAAAATAATTAGAATTGGAATTAAAACCGCTAAATGCTCAAATCAACAACAGTCGGGGGAAACATCCACTGAAGAAAAAAAAAAATATCAGCATCCCATTCCCCTGTGGAAAAATAAAATGCATCATTCTCCCCGTGACGTCATGATCTTTCCAGAGATTCTCCCCTGCTCAGACGGAGGTTTCCCAGAATAGCCTGGAAATCCAGTTTCCAGCCAGGATCTTCTCGCTCTCTCTCTCTCTCTCTCTCTCTCTCTCTCCAACACAAACACACCCACACCCCCCATCCCAAAGGTGCAATGGTGGGCAGCTCCTAACCCAACGAGGTCTAACCTCCTTGTCCTAAACATTGTCCCCCCACATACCCACCCACACCGCACCCTCCCCTATCACTCGCCACCCACGACTAAGATCCCCACCTCCTCCCCCATTTACTCCCCTCCCATCCATCCTACTCCCACTCCCACCCCTCCTCCCCCATCACTTGCCACCCACGACTAAACACTCCCCACCTCCCTTCCCTATGACCACCACCTTCCCTCACCCCCTCTATCCCCACCCCCACTCGCGGAAATCCCATGCTCATAGCTGATTCAGGAAAGCGAAATCTTGCGTTGCTGATTTAGCGTAATTTTGAGTTTTTTTATTTTTATTTTTTTGGTTAACAATGAATATAATTTTTAGATTCGTCAAAGCAACTTGTAGAAGATTAACTGAAGTATTTTCTCATTAATACTATAATTAAGAGTACTTTGAGTGTTAGGTTAATGCTATTTTGTTTTGACTATCGATATACACAACCTTGGTATGATTTGCTAGAGAGATAAATGGACTGTGTTGTGTACGTTCGGCCTTTCGAGAAGTTTCTTAAGAGTCAGAAAATGGCAAACAGTGTTCTACACAATTATAACATATAATTTCCTATTTTAATTTTTTTTCGGCCTATTCACTGTAAATACCTTCTGACATTTACAATGTCTAGTGACAGTTAATCGCATATTGTAACTGATAATGTCGTGTATGTACTGAAATCCTGAGTCAATTTTTTGTGCTCTGCACAAGGAAGTCTAATCTTTTTCCTTCCCCCATTTAGTACCTATCTCTCTCCTGCCTCATTCTCTCATTTTGAACCTTCATTTTGAACCTCTCTCTCTCTCTTTCTCTCTGACACACTTACACATTCAGGTCACTTTACATCGAGAGGTCTCTTTTTGGAAATTTTTTGCGGTTTTATCTTTCTGCTGGTGTCATTTTATTAGGAGGCTTAAACCCTTAATCGATATGATAAAAAAAGAAAGTTTATGCTTTTATTTTAAGACTTTATTTTATTCGGTACACACACACATATATATTATATATGTATACATGTATATAATATATATGTATATATAATATATATATATACACAGAATAAAATAAAATCTTAAAATAAAAGCGATTAAAATAACGGCAATAAATAAGTATTGTATAATCATGAAAATATAAATAAATATAATTATGAAAAATTATACAAAGAATGCATAAATAGAATTTCAACTCCTGATTTTGTGTGACTGTTTTACGAAAATATTTCAAAACAGATCCGTTTTGGAAAATAACTCAAATGCCTTGATATACAGTACTACTGAGCTGCAAGCGTTTCGACGTCTTCCCTTGAAAATTTTTTTTAAAATTATAATAATGAAAGAGAATACTAGCAATGGAGAAATGGCGTTTTTGTCTGTCTGAGAACGTCGGCCGTGATTATCAAGCTTTGAGGAATAAAAGTAGCGTTTGGGAAGGCCATCCTCCCAAGCAGGAAATATTCAGGAGACATAACATTGATGGTGGTACTCAGGGGTGTGTATGGGGCGGGGAGGGTTTGTGTGTGCGTAGGAGGCTTCATTATGAAGCGGAAAAGTATAAAAACCCAAAAAGAAGTATGTAAAAATAAATTTTCAAAATCCATTAAAAACTGAGATCGTTATTCAATCTTCCATTAGTTGTGCGTGTGGGGAAGTGCAGCTTCATTATGGAGTGAAAAAGTATAAAAACAAAAAAAAAGTATAAAACCAAAAAAAAGTGAACAAAATTAATTTTAAAAATCCGTTACAATTGAGATTGTATTTCGATCTTCCACAATTACTTAATTCGTTGTGTGTGTGTGTGTGTGTGTGTGTGTGTGTGTGTGCAGCTTCATTGTGGAGCGAA
Source organism: Macrobrachium rosenbergii (assembly GCF_040412425.1). Lineage (NCBI taxonomy): Eukaryota > Metazoa > Arthropoda > Malacostraca > Decapoda > Palaemonidae > Macrobrachium > Macrobrachium rosenbergii. The sequence continues at coordinate 24,124,642 of NC_089793.1, read as the reverse complement.
AAAGCGTAAAAACCAAAGCAAACTATAGTAAACAATAAATGTTAAAACCCATTGCAAATTGAGACCGTACTTCGATGTTCCACAGTTGCTTAAGTAGCACCGTGGTAAAATATGACGGTATTTACACAAGTGTTACTTTCTGTAAATGATCGACGTATTTAATCCTAGGAAAAATATTGAAGTGATGACAAAAACAAATGTAATTAATATGCCGATAACTGTGTAATAACCTCACTAAACATTCAAGGCTTTATTCATCTAAGTCACGAATAAAATTACCAGGAAGATAATTATTCGTTAATGACTAGTAATTTAACATTCAAGCAATCCAAATCATAGATGCCAATTTACCAAATACTTAAAGAAAGAAACCCATTACTAACCGAATAGCAAAATAAGTTTTATTTATATAATCTATTGTGTGACTGAGAAACATTTTGATAAGACCTCTCAACAAGATATGTATTTTCAAGTAAGAGAATTTGGGGGCTGAAGGGAAAATTGCTTCCTTATTGCAATGAGCATAACTATTTAATGAAAATAATGTTATCAGGTAAAACTGACTGTTTGTGAAAGTTGGAAATTCAAGCAAATTAAAGGAACGTAGTTATGTCCTTACAGAAGACAGTTTTTAAGTGCCAGTCACTGACTGACTTGATTATAGCATTAACCTGGCACTGTGAAGGTCATTGGAGCCATTGGGGTTATATAATTAATATCTCTCTCTCTCTCTCTCTCTCTCTCTCTCTCTCTCTCTCCCCTTGCTCCTTATTGACCTCGGTCTGATTGAAGGAAACGCATAATTCTTCCTTAATTCCATATTATTTCAAAGTACTACGGCAAGGTAATGAAACCTATGAATTAACGTGCTCTTTTGAGCCAGACTCGTCATGTCTATTTTCTTTATTATTTAGTTATTAATAAAACATCGTTATCAAGGTTATTATTCATTACTGACTTCACATCGTCAGACTCAGATGAAGTGGGAAGGCAAGGAATTGAACACAAAGGATACTGACTCTGTTTAACCAAAGTCACAACAATCAGTCATCCTCATACCCCCCCCCTTCTCTCTCTCTCACTCTCCTTATTTCGGTGTGTCATCATTATTACAAGCAGTTTGTCACATCGCCTCTCTCTCTCTCTCTCTCTCTCTCTCTTCTTATTTCGGTTTGTCATCATTATCACCAGCAATCTCATCCCTTCAGTTCCCTTTACTTCTTGTCACACCATCTTTATTTCTTTTTAAATACCTCTCTCTCTCTCTCTCTCTCATCATCATTATCAGCAGCAGTTTGTCATCCCAACAGTAACCTTTGTTTTTAATCACACCATCTTATTTCAATCTATAGTTATGTTATGAAACCCAATAACAATGATTAGCAACAGCAGTCAAGAATCACCTGAAATCAATATACAATTTGGTATATTACATCAGTTATGCAGTCATGGTAGTCATTATCAGTCCTCCCCCCACCATCCCCATTCAGACCCTCCCCCCCCTCCCCCACCCTCCCAAGCAGTCATGGGCTTTGCACTTATAGCTCAACTCCAGGCAGCAGAGGTTCTGCCTAATAGCACTCAACACCTGGTTGACCTTGCTTATCACTCCCCACAAGGTTATCGCTATCTGCGGCCCCCTCTCTCTCTCTCTCTCTGGAATCTACTTTTCAAAGACACTGTCAACGTCCCAAATTATACAAAAATGTTGCGGTATTCTGGGTCTTTCCTATGAAAATCAGCCTCTCTCTCTCTCTCTCTCTCTCTCTCTCTCTCACCTTGGCCACCCCTGTTCCGACTGTCAGCTCGGCTACTGTCT
>NC_089793.1:24105323-24117823 GCF_040412425.1 Macrobrachium rosenbergii | reverse complement strand
CTTTTCCATACTCCTCCTCCTCCTTCCTCCCCTCCTCCTCTTTCTCCTCATACTTTTTCTCTTTTCAGCAAAAGCCCTCCTCCTCCTCCTCCTTTTCTCCTCCTCCTCCTCATCCTCCTCCCTCCTCCTCCTCCTCCTCCCCTCTTCCCATCCTGTGTATGCATAGTCCCCTTCATCTTCTTTTTTTTTCCATCTTCATATTCTTCTTCTTTTTCTTCTTCCCTTCCTCCCCACCTTCGCAAATTACCTGGAAATTCCTTTTCCCTTGCGCATTCTCGGCCGTACTTGCCGGAACAGGTAACAGCTACGACAGTCTTTTGTTTTTTTCTTTTGGTTTTTTTTTTTTTTTTATTCTCAGTCAAGGATATTTGTGGTGGTGTCTTAATACTTCTAAGGTGGCTGGCTTTGTCTAGGTTAGCAAACAAAGTGGTGTGTGTGTTTGTGCGTTTGTTTTGTTTTTTTAGTGTGTGGCTCGAGGTATATATTGGTATTATTATATATTATTTATATATTATATATATTATATATATATATATATATATATATATATTATATATATATTATATATATAATAAAATATATATGTGTGTGTAAATTTGTTAATATCATCATTAGTATTTTATTTTATTATTATATATTATTATTATTATTATTATTATTGTTATTATTATTATTATTATTATTATTATTATTATTCAAGTTTCAAGGTGTCTATATTTTAATCCTTCAAATGATCATTACAAATATTATCATTATTATTATTATTACTATTATTAGTAGGTTGTACATGACGTTGGAGCAATTAGGAGCGAGACTTGTTCCTGATAAACACACACACACACACACACACATAGTCTCTCCCCTTAACCTTCCCCCCACCCCCCAAACTAAAAATACACTCACGCACGGACAGAGAAAGGCTCAAACACCTTCAAATCTCATCGGCTCCATAGATGTTCGCCGACCCCCAACCCCCAGCCACCCAGGAATACCAGCCTTCCCCCCTCCCCCTTTACGGCCGGAGCTCTTCTGTGCCAGTCACAACAAAGACGGACTAGAGTGAAATCCCCTTCTCCCGAGAGAGAGAGAGAGAGAGAGAGAGAGAGAGAGAGAGAGAGAGAGAGAAATTGATGGCTATTTTTATCTGCCAATTCGAAATACTGTAAAGGTGTTTAGGTCACTGTGAATGATAATTTCATTTGTACCCTGAAACGAGAGAGAGAGAGAGAGAGAGAGAGAGAGAGAGAGAGAGAGAGAGAGAGAGAGAAATTTTTTTATCAGTCGACTAACACAGGTGGGTAGGTCACCTGCAACTGGTGATTTTATTTGCAGTCTGGAAACAAGAGAGAGAGAGAGAGAGAGAGATTGATGGCTATTTTTATCCATCAACTAGTACAAGTGTTTAAGTCACTCTGTAAATGATAATTCTGTCTGCAGTTGTTCGAATTATTTTTTTTTTAGCAAAATCGAAATAAGGCGTTGCATGCTCAATGTATATGCATCATAATACACACACACACTCCATATATATATTATATATATATATATATATATACATATATATATATATATATGTATGTATATATGTATTTATATACATATATATGAATATATATACATATATTTCTATATATATGTAGATATTATATATATATATATATATATATATATATATATATAAAATGTCTGTGTGTGTTGGATGCCACTGTATACCAGCACCAATGTTGTTACCTGTGCTTTGCCTTTAGAAAAAAAAAATAAATTCAGGAATAAAAACCTCTCCCCCTCTCACAGTTATCTCAATCTGCAGGATGCTGTCAGCATCCCTTAAAAAGTCATCCGGGCAGAAATAAGACGGAAAAGAAAGGGTATGCATAAGTAAAATTCCCAAGCGAATTTCCCCCAACTGAAACCTAAGAACTGAACTGAAAACTCGCCCTTACTTTTTTGGGAGAGAGAGAGAGAGAGAGAGAGAGAGAAAAGACGTGTGTTGGAGGGGAGGGGAGGGATTGTCTCTGACGGGACTGGACACAACAAACTGAAAACTCGCCCACTCTCTTCTTTGGCACAGAGAGAGAGAGAGAGAGAGAGAGAGAGAGAGAGAGAGAGAGAGAGAGAGGGAGAGAGAGGCGAAAACAGGACGGAATTGGACACAACATAAGTGTCCAATCGATTCATACCTTCCTGTGCCACGGACGATATTTATCTTCCCGTGACCCTTTCCTTCCCTTCAGCTCTGAGGTTTAACCCAAAAACCATAACAAATGGTTCAGTAGTTAGCCATTATACAAGCTTATCATCCCCCAAGGGAAGGGGGGGAGGGGGTAGTGCCCTCATTGCACTTCACGCAGTTTTTGCTGAAAGGTGTTTGCAGCGTGCCTTCGTCTCTGAGCTGCACCAACTTCTGAGTCTTCGACTTTTAATTCCATTCCTACTTTTCTCTTCATTCTTGCTGTCTAGCCTCTCCAACTATTCATAGTGGAACTTGTGGTGTATTGTCTGTGTTCAACCTCAAGATCTTTGTATTTCATCTTCTTAATTTTCTGGGGTTATTCCCTGCTGTCCAACCACTCCAACTCCTTATTCTCTTAGTTTTTTAAGCACCAAGTGGCCGAAAGTGGCCCGGTGTTGGCTTGAAAGCCTAAATTACATCAGGAATTAAAACAGACCTGATGCTTTATAAAGTCACATAAGAAACTAACAAAACTTGATGCTTTATAAAGTCACATAAAGAAACTAATAAAACTTGGTGCTTTATAAAGTCACTTAAAGAAATTAACAAAACCTGATGCTTTATACAGTCACTTAAAGAAATTAACAAAAACTTGATGCTTTATAAAGTAAAGTTTCGGTGAAATGCAAAACTATATAAACAGTGACGTCTGGAAATGCCAAGTTGAAGGTTGGTGTCGGTGGGGATTTTAATCCTTGTCAGGGCTAAGGGGGCGGGGGAAGGGGGAGGGGAAAGGGAGAGGAGGGTAGGAGGACAGAAGGGGTGATAGCCCCGGTTATGTCTTGGTTATTATATAACCTTGAGGTGCAGCGGAGGGGGAAGGGGAGGGGGAGAAAGGGAACACGGTGTTTACGCCCTTTTAACACGGCCTCGGTGTAAACACATTGATTTCTTTTCGTCCTCCGCTGGCCACGCATTCATATACATTGTTACGCGTGTCGTGTTATCACTCTTATTGTTTTTATTAGTATTTCTCTCCTGTCCTTCGTAAAAGGGGTTTAATTATGAGAAGCATTTCCTTCTCTCTCTTCTCTCTTAGAGTCGCATGCAGAGGTGAAACTCATATTTCAAAGCCTTCAGATGACGAAGGTGCCCAGAGAGAAATGAAAAATAGAGAAAAACGGAATTTGCTGTCCTTCATGTATAGAAGGGGGAACCTGAGGCTCAGTGCAAAGAGAGAGAGAGAGAGAGAGAGAGAGAGAGAGAGATGCGAAGCGATCACCGAAGTAGTTTCGCATCACCGGTCAAGTTGTAATTTTAGAATTCGTGTAACCAGTCTGTACAGAATCTCTCTCTCTCTCTCTCTCTCTCTCTCTCTCTCTCTCTCTCTCTCTCTCTCTCTCAAAAGATTTTGTCTTGAATTTTATTTGAAAGTTTATAATTTTCCACTTAACGTCTGGTATATATATATATATATATATATATATATATATATATATATATATATATATATACATGTATGTCTGTATGTAGCCTATGTATTTAAGCATATACACATTCACACATATATATATACGTGTGTATGTACGTATATTATTTGTGTCTTGCTTAGGCAAGCGCGATTTAAAACAAAGCCGTGTATGATGACATCCGTGAAAGTTCCTCGGTATGTTTCTCTCTCTCTCTCTCTCTGCCCGGTGGTAGACAACCGAAAGGAAAACTTTCACCTCGGCAGAAGGGTCCAGTTTTCGATCAGTATTTTTCGACCCCAAGATTCATGAATAAGGTTTTGCATTGTCTAGTCTACGTAATTGTTTTAATGCTTTCTTTTTCAAGATTTACGATAACAACAACAGATACTGTACTACTATTGCTGATAAACTAATACTGCAGTATCAGAAAATTATACTTACGCTACTTAGTTCCATCCTGTTTCCCCCATCTTTCCTACTGCACAGCAAGAACAGCTAGTAACGTGACGTCATTCATAGTAAAGAGGGAAACTTAGCCATTGAAATTTTAGAGGGACACAGCCATTTAATAGTGAGAACCTTAGCCATTCAAAGTAGAGAGGAAAACTTAGCCATTGAAAGTATAGAGGGAACCTTAGCCATTCCAAGTAGAGAGGGAAACTTAGCCATTTAAAGTATAGAAAGAAACTTAGTGCTTAGCCATTTAAAGTATCAGCCATTAGAAGTGCAGGGGGAAATTTATCCATTTAAAGTGTAGAGGGAAACTTAGCCCTCTCCCTTAAGATCAAACATTCGCCGCCCGTCTGTCATTTCACCCAAAGTTTGTGCAATAGTTAATTCATGGATCAGCAGTCGCTGTCTCCATAGCTCCCACCTACCCTTCCCTCCCCCATCCCTCCCCCCCTCCTTTCCATCTTCAGGTGTACCTTTCTCCGTCTATCCATCCACCATCCACCCCCTCCTCCTTACCCATCCTCATTGTGTTCTCCCGACCATGACAATCACCCATTACTGTAATTCTACTCCCCCGTTAACACTGCGCGTGCGCGTTGACCCATTTATTTTGATTTGCCGTTCGGCTTCCTTATTTATTCTTTGTTTGAGTGATAGTTCTATTTACATAGTTCTCTCGTTTAAATAATAATTATTTAAACATTATGTTCTTGATGATATCGCTTTAGGTATTACATAATGGAATATGTTTGGGCATATGTATACATATATATATGTGTGCGTGTCTGTATGTAGGTATGTATATATATATATATATAGAGAGAGAGAGAGAGAGAGAGAGAGAGAGAGAGAGAGAGAGAGAGAGAGAGAGAGAGAGAGAGCATACCATCACTTTTCGTGCAACGCGGATACAATACCTACAAATATTTGTCAGCCCGTCATATATCTTTTGTCTGTCACGTACTTGGCGTGTGTGTGTGTGTGTGTGTGAGCCTTTCAAAAAAAAAAAAAAGAAGATATCTCAGCAAGTCACTGCTTGAATTTCTAAACCTGAATCGACCAAGACAGAGGAATTCAGCAAGGGAACATCCAGCTCATGAGGAATGTCATTTTTCCAGTTCGTCCTCAGCTAACGGCTCTGTCACCAGAGATATCAGACTGAGAGAGAGAGAGAGAGAGAGAGAGAGAGAGAGAGAGAGAGAGAGAGAGAGAGAGAGAGAGAGAGATTCTTGATGTACGTGTAAAGTCAGAATGCAGTTTAGTAAACATCTGACGTGTCAGTAGTCTGTGAAAGGGAACTACTATACTTATTTTTTGGAAACTTTAATTTGAAGTCAAATGCCCCTGTGGATGGCTTGTTCCATATGAATAAGGTTCATCTCCTGGACAATAATAATAATAATAATAATAATAATAATAATAATAATAATAATAATAATAATAATAGTTTTCTCCAAAAAATTTGAATAATTTTATTCTCAATAATAATAATAATAATAATAATAATAATAATAATAATAATAATAATAATAATAGCAACAACAACAACCTTTATTCAAACCAGTTGGAATAATAATAATAATAATAATAATAATAATAATAATAATAATAATAATAATAATAATAATAATAATAACAATTTTATTTTTCAAACAAATTGGAATACCTTTATTCCAAACGAGAAAAACACTGCCTCTCTTAAAAAAAAACCACACCTGAAGTATCACAAACAGAGTTGTTTGTTATCGAGACGGTCCGTGGCGTGCGGATAAAATCAAAATGACTTCGCGGTACATTTTATCTCGAGGGTATTGGTCGATAACGAAACGAGATCACCTGATTTAGGAACGCTGCCCTGACTTGACTTCGTGACTGAAAGGCAATAGGATTCGTAGCCTGTTTTGAGATCATCAGAACTCTTGATAGGATGAGATCATTTGAACTCTTGATAAGATGAGATCATTAAAACTCGTGATAGGATAAGATAATTAGAAATGTCAAAAGGATGCGATCATTGCAACTCTTGATAGTATGAGATCATTAGAACTCTTGATAGGATGAGAGTACAGAACTCTTACAGGGTGAGATCTTTAGAGCTCTTAATGGGATGAGATCATTTGAACTCTTCGTAGGATGAGCTCATTTGAAGTCTTCATAGGATGAGAATATCAGAACTCTTGATAGGATGAGATCATCAGAACTCTTAATAGGATGAGATCATTAGAACTCCTAATAGGATGAGATCATTAGAACTCTCAATAGGATTAGATCATTTGAACTCATTCGGATGAGATCATTAAAACTCTCAATAGGATGAGATCATTAGAACTCTTAATAGGATGAGATCATCAGAACTCTTAATGGGATGAGATCATTAGAACTCTCAATAGGATTAGATTATTTGAACTCATTCGGATGAGATCATTAGAACTCTCAATAGGATGAGATCATTAGAACTCTTAATAGGATGAGATCATCAGAATTCTTAATGGGATGAGATCATCAGAATTCTTCATATGCACTCATTTACAAAATAGTATGTGTATTCACACATATTCGTTTACAAATAAGAACTCGTATTCTTATGAATTAATTTAAAAACTAGAACTTGTATACATAAGAATTCATTTAAAAGCTAGAACTTGTATTCATGTGTACTCATTTAAAAACTAGAATGTATAATATATGTAGTCAGTTACAACCTAGAGTGGATAATATAATATATATTCATTTACAACCTAGAATGTATAATACCAAATGTATTCCTTTGCAAATTAGAATGTGTATGTATTCAGTCACAAACAGAATGTGTATTCATATGCATTCATTTAAAAACTAACTCGATTCACATGTGTTAATTTGCAAATGCAGTTGCTTCACTATGCGCTGAATACCAGTTTCACATATCTAGAATTTAGGGAACCAGACGAGTGACTCCCTGCTACACCCACTTTGACATTTCGTGAACTTTTACTTTCTAGGGCAGGCGGCCAGGTCACCCTGAAAACGAGAGAGAGAGAGAGAGAGAGAGAGAGAGAGAGAGAGAGAGAGAGAGAGAGAGAGAGAGAGAGAGAGATGGTTATTCCTGGATATCTGAAGCAAAAGATTCATTACACTTTTAAGAGGTGAGGTGATATATATATATATATATATATATATATATATATATATATATATATATATATATATATATATGTGTGTGTGTGTGTGTGTGTGTATACATATATATATATATATATATATATATATATATATATATATATATATATATATTGTTTGTATGTTTGTTACATGGCTATGAAACTTGACGTAAGTATACAGAGGATATATGCCCGTAAAGAACAGTTGTGCACTTACAGTGTGCGTGTACCTGTGTCAGCACAGCAAGATACACAAGGTACAGTAACCTAGGTCAGTCCTAACTGTGGGACTAGGTCCCACCCATCCACCCTCACCTCCCCCTCCCCCACCCAGCAGTATAAACTTGTAACCCCTTATCTCCCATTTATCAAGCTGGCTGCTTGGTGGACGGAGAGAGAGAGAGAGAGAGAGAGAGAGAGAGAGAGAGAGAGAGAGAGAGAGAGAGAGAGAGAGAGAGTTGCGGAACCGAAAGCAAGTGGTCACTAAGATCCGTCTGGCCTTGAGATGTTTTCTTCGGTCGATTGTCTTCTTTAGCTAAGAAGAAAAAGAAGAAGAAGAGGATAAGAAGAAGAAGAAGAGGAGGAGGAGGAGGAGGAGGAGGCAGACAGACGACATTACTTAACGATCGGGTTTTCATTTCCTAATGAGGCTTTCTTGTAAATGTTTGAAGGTCTGGAGCGGAATAACTTGTCGTCTGTTGATAGGTGTTTATATATATATATATATATATATATATATATATATATATATATATATATATATATATATATATATATATATATATAATATAATAGGCTATATATGGCATGCTATAAATGGATACGTTATACACATTCAAGAGTATCTGTATACATACACGTAACGTAGGCTATGTACAAGAAAAATCGAAGTTATTTCAGAAGGGTATTGGTTAAAATATATGATGGATTAGAGGTTATTATTCATTATCTGATCGTTACGAAGAGCTTTTCATAGAGAGAGAGAGAGAGAGAGAGAGAGAGAGAGAGAGAGAGAGAGAGAGAGAGAGAGGAAGGAATCCGAAGTCATGTCAGAAGGGGATTTGGTTAAAATATTTGAGTGGATTAGAGCTTATTACTGATTATATAATCCTGACGAAGTTTATCATACAGAGAGAGAGAGAGAGAGAGAGAGAGAGAGAGAGAGAGAGAGAGAGAGAGAAGAGAAGGTGCGTGCATTGTGGCACGTGTCGCTTGATGCAAGTGGGATGAGAGGAGTTGAAGCGAGCAGGAACAAATCAACGTGTTGTGAACGCGATCACGTTGAAGGCTCAGCTGATATGGACCGTACATGCACAATTAAAGATGTATTTGTATGCACCATACGCCTTCTCCCTCCTGTAGAGAGTAGAGGGACTACCGCCGTAAAGGATAGAGCCTTTTGAGCATCAGAAAGTTTCTAGGGAAGAGGTTGCAAGCCCATGGCCTTCTCTAGGGAAAGGACCAGCTGGTGGTGGTCATTCACAGCCGAGCTGAATCGTCAGGATGGTATCAAATCACAGATCTTGCAAACGCAAGGAAGTGCTTGACCAGTAATATATTATCATTCGCCTTGCATTTTAGTAATTTACAGTTTCATCTATTTAGTTATTGATTTTTTCATTCATTGTTTATTTTCTAATAAGTGATCTGTTCTTTCTGTACTTCCTATTATCCGGTTACTTCTTTCCAATGAACATCATATTCTTCGGAAGCTTGAATTCCAAGTCAGTGGCCCCTGTGGTGGGCTTGTTCCATACGAATAGGGTTCGTCCTTTGAATAATAATAATAATAATAATAATAATAATAATAATAATAAAATAATAATTCCTTTTTACAGTTACCTTCTGTTACTTCCTTCTAATGAACACCATATTCTTTGGGAGCCTTAATTTTAGGTCAATGGCCCCTGTTGGCTTGCTCCATTGTAATTGGGTTCATTCTGAATAATAATAATAATAATAATAATAATAATAATAATGGTACGCATTCGCCCTCCTGCCGGACCCTCCGCGCATGCTCACTCATCTCGTTCCAAACACGTGGAAACCTCTTCCCGGAGACTTTTCCCTCAACGCCCTGCGAGTGGGGCATTGCCCTGTGACGGCCGCGCAGCTGCGCATCGATTGAATATTATCTAGAACTTTTGTTTTTTCGTTTCCTCTTTATGCCTATTGGCTCGAGTTCACTGTCACAGACAGGTACGAAGACTGTTGACAAAAGACACACACCAGATAGGTACGAAGACTGTTGACAGACAGACACACACACATACATACACACACACTTTGCGAAAATGATTGACAGGTAGATATAATAGACACGGCGGAGGAGTTGCGGCAGCAAGTCATTGAGGAAAAGAAACAGATTTATTATTGTTGCCGACCGTCCACGTGAAAGGGTAAACGATCTCTGTGGAGAGAGAGAGAGAGAGAGAGAGAGACCAGAGAGATGAGCAGTTCAATGAGGTTCAGACCTGAGGCTTCTCTCTCTCTCTCTCTCTCTCTCTCTCTCTCTCTCTCTCTCTCTCTCTCTTTAAACCCGCACGTTATCAGGCAAACCGTCTCCCTCCTCTCTCTCTCTTCTCTTTAAGACCAACGAGGACATACAGATATTCGGATGTCTTGTTTCATCTCTGACGTGGGATATGAGAAGCGGCAATTGTTTTGCCTGCGTTCTAGTTCAGTTAATGTCCCTCTCATTTCAACTAACAAGTTGATCAACCACAATCTTTTTTTCATTTTCCTCGGGAATGTTCATTTACTGGCGGTCTCTGGCTTATTCCTGGGCTCTCTCTCTCTCTCTCTCTCTCTCTCTCTCTCTCTCTCTCTCTCTCTCTCTCTCTCTCTCTCTTAAACACTAAGCACGTTATCAACCACAATCTTTTTTCATTTTCCTCTTCCAGTTCATTTACTGGCGGTCTCTCGATTATTCAGTTGAACCTCTCTCTCTCTCTCTCTCTCTCTCTCTCTCTCTCTCTCTCTCCTCTCTCTCTCTCTCTCTCTCTCGTTTTTAAGATCTTTTCTTCTTTGTTCTGCAATCCAAGTCTCGAGGGATTGGTTTTTCTGTCTCTAGAAAATGCTCTATTTTAATCGATAACGTCAAAATGTTTATCCTCTGAAGGATTTGTCTTACCCAAGGCATCCCAAATTGCCACGGCATCAATCCCTCTCTCTCTCTCTCTCTCTCTCTCTCTCTCTCTCTCTCTCTCTCTCTCTCTCTCTCTCTTTAAACCCGCACGTTATCAACTTCTCTTTCCAGTACCTGTCTCCCCTCCCTCTCTCTCTCTTCTCTTTAAGATCCTTCGTGCAATCCACCGAGGACATGACAGATATTCGGATGTCTTGTTTCATCTCTGACGTGGGATATGAGAAGCGGCAATTGTTTTGCCTGCGTTCTAGTCAGTTAAGTGTCGAACTTGGCTCTCTCTCTCTCTCTCTCTCTCTTACATTTCAACACTAAGCAAACGTGGTTGATCAACCACAATCTTTTTTTTTTCATTTTTCCTCGGATTATGTTATATTTATGTTCATTTACTGGCGGTCTCTGGCTTATTCAGTTAAGCACGAACCTCTCTCTCTCTCTCTCTCTCTCTCTCTCTCTCTCTCTCTCTCTCTCTCTCTCTCTCTCTCTCTCTCTTACATTTCAACACTAAGCAAACGTTTCAACCACAAACTCGGATTATGTTAAATGTTCAAATTCAGTTAAGGACCTCTCTCTCTCTCTCTCTCTCTCTCTCTCTCTCTCTCTCTCTCTCTCTCTCTCTCTCTCTCTCTCTTTCTTTGACTCTCAACCTCAATCTTTTCTTCTTTGTTCTCGGATTATATTATATTTATTTTTAATTACTGACAAGTCTCTCGCCACGGAGGTGAATTGGTTTTTTCTGTCTCTAAAAGAAAATGCTCTATTTTAATCGATAACGTCAAAATGTTTAATCCTCACGTCCTGAAGGTAAAATATTTCGACTATGAGCACGTGTCGAATACCCAAGGCATCCCAAATGTGCCACGGCTGAATTCAGTTGAGTCCAATCCTCTCTCTCTCTCTCTCTCTCTCTCTCTCTCTCTCTCTCTCTCTCTCTCTCTCTCTCTCTCTCTCTCTCTGAGGCTAAGTTCATGTTACTTACGTTATGACTGATCTATGGCAGTCGCATATGACCAGATTATTACAATAAAAAAATACGTCTCTCGATACATACACCTCTCTCTCTCTCTCTCTCTCTCTCTCTCTCTCTCTCTCTCTCTCTCTCTCTCTCTCTCTCTCTCTGATGTGTGTTTGTGTTACTTGCGGTATGCATGATTCAGTTATCTTTTCGAAGGGTTCATTTACGTAACCAGCAGAAAACTGCTGACGACCGTAGGTACATCATGAGTTAAAAGACTTTCTTTTTCACGTGTTAATTTTACCTGTGTACCCTCTTACTGCGTCATTATTCATTTTGTCAATTTTATGTTTATCTTCACGTATGACCACGCGAGCTGGCTGTTAATTTGCCGTATTAGCTTACTAGTTAATAACACACTCATACTGTAGTGTATTAACAGGGAGGAAGTGGGTTCGTGTATTTACACACACATTATATATACATACATAATATATATATATATATATATATATATATATATATATATATATATATATATATATATATTATATATATATATATATATATATTTATATATACATACATACATACATACATACATACATACATACATACATACATACATACATACATACATATTAATTTGCGCGTGCGTGCGTGCGTGATTGGGACAGCAATAAAACCTTGCTAGTGCACACAGTGATTATGAAAATGATAAGACCGTCTCATTGGTACGAGACTGAAAAAAACTGGAGTTTATCTAACAGGGCTTAACTCGTGACTAAAATGATAATAGTGTGATTGCAACTTTATAATTGTCAGCCTTCCAGTATAGAATGTATTCTCGCCAGGCTAATTATTGCTATAACTCTATAAACATTCCTAGAGAGAGAGAGAGAGAGAGAGAGAGAGAGAGAGAGAGAGAGAGAGAGATAAAGGATAATCCGATGAATGGCATAAAGGTTTCGCTCCCTTGTGCTATTATTACCTTGTCTAAACCCCCTCCTTCCCTCCTTTATTCTCTCTCTCTCTCTCTCTCTCTCTCTCTCTCTCTCGTTTTCATACAGTACATAATAAACGTTATATCCCTAATTCATTGCAGTTTCTATAGGAGTGCTTTTTTATCTGAGGATTCTCTCTCTCTCTCTCTCTCTCTCTC
>NC_089793.1:24087823-24102823 GCF_040412425.1 Macrobrachium rosenbergii | reverse complement strand
CCAAATAAATTATGAGGAAATCTGGTCTAAATAACCAATAAGAAAATTTTGTCCAAATAACCAATGAGGAAATTTTGTCCATATAACCAGTAAGAAAATTTTGTGCAAATAACCAATGAGGAAATTTTGTCTAAATAACCAATAAGAAAATTTTGTCCAAATAACCAGTGAGGAAATTTTGTCCAAATAACCGATGAAGAAATTTTGTCCAAGTAACTAATGAGGAAATTTCTTCCAAATAACTTATGAGGAAATTTTGTCTAAATGATCAATGAGAAAATTTTGTCCAAATAACCAATGAGGAAATTTTGTCTAAATAACCAGTATGAAAATTTTGTCCAAATAACCAACGAGGAAATTTTGTCCAAATAACCAATGAGGAAATTTTGTCCAAATAACCAATGAGGAAACTCTGTCCAAATAACCAATGAGGAAATTTTGTCCAAATAACCAATGAGGAAATTTTGTCTAAATAACCAGTAAGAAAATTTTGTCCAAATAACCAATGAGGAAATTTTGTCCAAATAACCGATGAGGAAATTTTGTTTAAACAACCAGTAAGTAACTCTTGTCCAAGTGAAGATTATTGAAGTATTTGTCGAAACAACCCGAAATGAAATATGTCGAGATACCAAGTGATGAAATTTATTTTTTTTTTTTCGAAATAACAAATATGACAAATTCCAAGATATTTTTAATCTTGAAATCTTGAATTACGAAAATTTGAAGTGATGAATAATGAAATAGAACGGAGGCAATAAATATTAAAATATCAAATAACTGCAAAATGATGATGTCCGGATAAGGAATAGTTGGAGGAAAGGCGAGGGCCGTGAAGGACTCCTTCACCAGTCATTAGGAAACAACTGAGGAAGGATCTACTGTAGGTAGGGGGGGGAGAGTGGTTTCGGAAGGACATGCTCAAAGAAGGAAGGACGCCACTGAAGGAAAACACGAAGGACTTGTAGACAGACAGACAAACTTGTGACTGATGTTCATTGAAGTTCATTTAGACAGGGGTATGAGTCCACGCGTCAGTTTGTAAAGACGGCTCGTAATTGAGGTACTTTTGAAAAAATGGACAGAAAAGTCATTTAGACAGGGATTTGAATCTTTGCGTCAATTTTTACAGACAGACACACAGCTTATAATTGCGGTAAATTTTAAAGAATGGACGGAAAAGGCATTTAGACAGGGATATGAATCTTTGCGTCAGTTTGTACAGACAGACAGACGGCTTATGATTGCGGTAAGTTTAAAAAAAATGACAGAAAAGGCATTTAGACAGGGATGTGAATCTATCCGTCAGATTGTACTGGGAGACAGACAGCTCATAATTGAATATACACTTTAAAAAATGGACTGATAAAGCATTTAGACAGACAGACAGACAGACAGACGGCTTATAATTGCGGTACATCTTAAAAAAAATGACAGAAAAAGTATTTAGACAGGGCTGTGAATCTCTGCGTCAGTTTGTACAGGAAGACAGATTGACTAATTGATTTGTGGTTACTAAAACTAGCGTTACAACATTTACGTTATTAACGCCGACAGACAGACAGAAGATAAATTATAAAAAAAAATAACAGACAACCAATCAGACAGACAGACAGATAAGGAGAAGTCTCTCCAATGATAAGAAAAATCTGAAGGGAGTAGATTATAAAGACCACGTAGCCCCGCCTCCCCACCCCCACCCCAGTAACACACACGCGCCATCTTCACTCACTTTGGCTAATCTGGTTATACTGAGACATATAAGATCTGTTGCAATTCATTGTTGCAATGCACAGCTCATTATATATCTTCCGTGATTGCAATAGTTTTGGGAGGAGTTCCAATAATAGTGGGAGGTCGTAATATTTCCTACCGACAATGTTAAAGGTATACAGACTTGTAAAGGCTGCGTTATCTAAGAAACATTATATATATATATATATATATATATATATATATATATATATATATATATATATATATATATATACACATATATATATATATATATATATATATATATATATATATATATATATATATATATATATATATATATATATATATATATATATATATATATATATATATATATATATATATATATATATATATATATATATATATATATATATATATATATATATATATATATATATATATATATATATATATATATATATATATATATATATATATATATATATATATATATATATATATATATATAATATACTTAGAAAATATGATTATCGTCCACACTACCACTGCATGAAAACTGAGGTACTGTACAAATTTGTGGGCGCATGAGCTTGGTGAAATTCAGCACAGCAAGAGAGCAAATAGAAATCGCTAAAAGAAAGACGCAGACTGTTATATAATGTTTCTACTAAGAGAAATACAGGTAGTTTTGTTTATACACGCATATATATATATATATATATATATATATATATATATATATATATATATATATATATATATAGTATATATATATATACAGGGAGATGAGAGAGGTTAGAGAGAGAGGGAGCTAGCTCATTGATTTCTAACACCAATTGGAAGTGGGGAAACTGTAGAATATCTGTTTGATCCAGAGAAAGCTTCACTAGCACATAAGAGAAAGTGAAGAGACTCAAATCGTAAATGTTGGAGAAGGAACAGCAAGAGAGATATTAAACTAGGGAGGCCGGAAGCGATGTGAACATGAGCTCGGATTCTTTGATGACAAAAGAGAGAAGAGGAAGGAGGGAAGGAATAAAGGAAGGATTGGTCTCGGTACTTCGTAGGGAGGTGCATTCGACGACCAGGAATCGCAGCAAGAGACATTTACGGCTGCCATTAATAGTCCAGAGCTTTCAAGGTTCGATCCAAGTGTCTTTGGGACTGTGGACGGGAAGGCGTACAGGCCACACTTATGAACTGGAATATATTGTGTATAATTTATACACTCTCTCTCAGACACTTATATATATATCATACATAAATTACATATATGTATGTATATATACATTATATATACATACATATATATATATATAGCCCTATATGTGTGTGTGCATATTATATATATATATATATATATATATATATATATATATATATATATATATATATATATATATATATATATATATATATAAATAACGGATCATCATCCTATCAAATGCATGAACACATAAATGCAGGTTGACCAGGAAGTGAGAGAAGAGAGAGAGGAGAGAGAGAGAGAGAGAGAGAGAGAGAGAGAGACCGAAAATACAATGTAGGAAGAAATTGAGAAGTGAATGAAAGAGGAAATGAATTAAAATGAACAAGCTCGCTTTTCTCCCTCCCTTGTTCGGGTGCTTGCTCTCAACCTTGGCTTAGTCTTTAAGGTGCTAGCTCTGGGGAGAGAGAGAGAGAGGAAGGGGAGAGGAACTCACAAGGTGAGGGTTGGAGAACGGGAGGGGGAAGGGGAAGGGAGACGCGGTGTAGGAGGCATTGGGGGGAGAGGGAAACAGGGAAGGGGAGGGGGAAGACAAGTTGAAGGTTCAAGACACGAGGAACTTAGCACCATCGACACAAGTGATCCAAGGTTTTATGTGAATTCAGGAATATCTTATTGTTTTACACACACACACACACACACACATATATATATATATATATATACTTAGGTTTGTGTATGTAGGCTATATGTGAGAACAAAAGAAGAAAAATAAAAACAGAGAGAGAGAGAGAGAGAGAGAGAGAGAGAGAGAGAGAGAGAGAGAGAGGGGTGAAAATAGTCACACGGTCCAATGACAACTAACTTTAGTGTTTATGGAGGCTATGGCCGAGGTTAGTTCGTCAGTGCCAGCATTGTGTATGTGTATGTGTGTACGTGTGTGTTTGTGACTCTATTTGTGCTTTTAGGAACTATCAGCAATTTCGTCACTTTCCCCTTTTCCTCTATCCAGATTTCCGTCGGGAATGGATCGCTTGAAAAACATGTAAATAAGGAATTTGGGACGTCGACTCCACGGACTCACGTTGAGATTTCGTGGAGGGAGAGAGAGAGAGAGAGAAATAAAACTGCATCTCGGATTTGTCCCATAACGCAATCATTCATAATACTGAATGTTGTTGTACCTCCCCTCCTCTCTCTCTCCCTCTCTCTCTTTTTGAACTCTCTCTCTCTCTCTCTGTCGGCACCGTTTTACCTTTCGATCACAGCACTAGCACAGCAGTATGAGCAGCAGGTGGTTCTACCAGCTGGTTGTAGCAGTACCGCTACTTTTCCTCCTCCTCCTCCTCCTCGTCGTCCTCCTCCCCCTCCTCCTCCTCCTCCCCCACTTGTGTTGGCATACCAGCAATTCTGTTGCCTCTTAACTTTACAGTTTTAGAAACACTTGTCTGGCGAGACCAGCTTGCCTATTACAGCTCTCTCTCTCTCTCTCTCTCTCTCTCTCTCTCTCTCTCTCTCTCTCTATATCTATATATATATATATATATATATATATATATATATATATATATATATATATATATATATAATATATATATATATGTATATATATTGTATATATATATATATATATATATATATATATATATATATATATATATATATAATATAGCCTATATGAAATTTTATCACCGTGATTTATGTACAATCATGAAGCTACAAATTGATAAATTCCCTGTCGGTGATAATTCCCCATCGGGGATACTCCAGCCAGTAGTGTTAGTTTGATATTAAGCGACATTTAGAAGCCATGATTATATATATATATATATATATATATATATATATATATATATATATATATATATCTCTATATATATATATATCTATATATACAATTTAAATCTACTCCTGTTGAAATTTTGATTCTAACACACACGCACAAATTCAATGTTGTCTGAAGGCATTTCCTTGTAACCGTGATAAGTTAAATGTGATTTACGTTTACTAAACGCTCCCTCGAAAACAACAGACCGAGTAAAACGATACACACGAGCTTCATAAATGGCAATTTTCAACAGAACAAGTGGTGAATGAAACAGTTTTTTAATGAAACAGAACAAGTATTGAATAAAACTGTTTTTAGTGAAAATAAATATTGAATAAAACAGGTTAGTGAAACTGAATAAGTATTGAATATAACTGTTTTTAGTGAAACTAAATAAGTATTGAATATAACAGTTTCTAATGAAACTGAATGAGTATTGAAGAAAACAGTTTTCTTTCATGAAACTAAAGTATTGGAAACAGGTTTTCAATGAAACTGAGTAAGTAGTGCATGAAACTGAATGAATATTGAATGAAACTGAATAAGTATTGAATATAATACGTTTTAATGAAACTGAACAAGTATTGAATAAAACAACATTTTAATGAAACTGAATGAGTATTGAATAAAATATCTTCAAGTGTTCAGCAAATCCTCACTAATGAATATTCAAACAGAGGCGACAGATGACTAGATGGATAGTTTTACATTGTTCTACAAATATTGCTTTATTATAGAGATATATAGATTGAATTGTAGAGCTCAACACGCACTGAGTCGTTCGTCTTACTATCCTATATAACTCCTACTCTCCTACACACCTTAGCGATAACACATTCTGAAGAATAATGATAACTTATAATTAAAGAATGTTTCTAATCCAGAACACGGACGGGACTGACATAGTTTAAGTTCTACTGTTGGGTGAAACCTTAGAGACACGTTCTACGTTATCTCACGAGAGAGAGAGAGAGAGAGAGAGAGAGAGAGAGAGAGAGAGAGAGAGAGAGAGAGAGAGAGAGAGAGGCATATACATATAAATATATATATATTGTACGTGTCTATACACACACATATGTATATATATACAGCCTACATATACACTTATATGTTTCTGTATTTGCATAATACGTGTCAGTATAATAGGAAGCTTTCTCCCTATTCTTTTAACAGTGTCATGGTAATGCCAAGCCAGCATTTAACAAAGGTAAATCGTCACAAACAAAAAGGGTTTTTGTGAAGGTTCTCATTACCATAATCAGAATGGCACTCTGAACAGATGTAAAAGGAGGTAGGAAAAGTGCGGTAATAGATAACATGCAAATGAGGGTTAGTTATCAAGTCAGTTATCAATAAGTGACATCGTCAGGTAGTAGCAGATCTGATGTCGAATAGGGAAAGTAGAGATAGCTCACTCCCCCCTCTCTCTCTCTCTCTCTCTCTCTCTCTCTCTCTCTCTCTCTCTCTCATCTCTCATTATAATTTACAACAGTCATAACATATTTCCTTGTTCTTTCTCTCTGATGTCAAAGAGGAAGATAAGAGATAGCTCACCTGTGATACTCTCTCTCTCTCTCTCTCTCTCTCTCTCTCTCTCTCTCTCTCTCTCTCTCTTGACATTTTACAACAATCACATCATATTTCCTTGTTCTTTTTCTTTGCTAGTATTCTCTCTCTCTCTCTCTCTCTCTCTCTCTCTCTCTCTCTCTCTCTCTCTCTCTCTCTCTCTCTCTCTCTCTCTCTCTCTCATTACATTTAATATCCAACAATTCCAGCATATTTCCTTATTCCTTCTCAATGCTAGAATTCTTTTGTCACTAATCAGTAGGAACATATCAAACTCACATGGAAACATACACCCTCTGAAGATTATACTTCCTGAATATACTTTAAGTTGTTAATAATTAAAAAAAACACGCACGTGAAAGAGAATCGCTTTTAAAGGAAAAATAACTCATTTCCGGTCTCTCTTGATGAAGGCAAATGCTTTATGTCACATGGCAATTAATTCGGCGTAAATATTTGTTGTTTTCGGATAATGAATTGGTCAAGGTAACCTGTATTTTCTGCTTTGATGGCGTTGTATGGTGATATTCTCTCTCTCTCTCTCTCTCTCTTTCTTCTTCTTTTCTTCTCTCTCTCTCTCTGTATATATATATATATATATATATATATATATATACAGTATATATATATATATATATATATATGTATATATATATCTATATATATATATATATATATATATATATATATATATATTATATATATATATATATATATATTTATATATAAGTATATATATACATACAATTTCGTCGAACCAATTCACATGCTGCATTGTCTCTCCCCCTACAGCCCTCTTCTCCTTCCCCCTCCCCTTTCACCCCTCCCCCTAGCACGCCATGTTGCATTGCACGATCTCTTGTCAGTGCATCTTGCGTGGGTGAGCCCATTGCTTTAAAGACGGTCTCTCTCTCTCTCTCTCTCTCTCTCTCTCTCTCTCTCTCTCTCTCTCTCGGCGTCTAATGGCACTGCTTGCTGCAGACACAGGCAGCACTCCCAGTTTAAGGCCTGGGCGGGGGCGGGGACAGCACCAAAGGGCCTCACTACTACCACCACCAGCAGGAGTAGCAGCAGCAAACACGGCAACGTTGCGAAGGGCAGTTTGCGTGCGACTGAATTTAATTGGTTTCGTTCCATTAGCCTTCATACGTTTGGCATTGGTCAGTCAGCTAAACTCACACATACACACTCACTCACTCACAGAGAGAGAGAGAGAGAGAGAGAGAGAGAAGAGAGAGAGAGAGAGAGAGAGAGAGAGAGAAAGGGGGTGGAGATGTATGTGTGTGGTCAGAAAGGGAAGGAATAGACTGTTTTATATATATATATATCTCCTATATCTCTCTCTCTCTCTCTATCTCTATATATCTCTATATCTCTTGTAACTTCAGTAATATAACAATAAAGTGTGTGTTTGTTTGAGAGATGAATACAGTTAGAGTTATGTATGTGAGAGAGAGAGAGAGAGAGAGAGAGAGAGAGAGAGAGAGAGAGAGAGAGAGAGAGAGAGAGGCAACCCGTGTCCATTAGCCTGAAACCATTACAAGTCGTCACACTGCCCTATATATCTAGGAAAGGGTCTGTTGTTCGGTGGAACAGCGAATGACGAATTAATGTCAAGTTGCAGAAGACGAAAGAACGAGCTACAACAAATATATTTCGAGTCCTTCTTTTACGCCTAAATGCTAATAAAGTAAGGACGAAATATCAATAAATCGCAGAATCACAAGAAGAAACGAAAGTGGATGATGGGGAGACAGGAACAGGCAAGGGGTGAAGATTGTCATGAACAAAGAGAGAAGAAAAAAGTGATAGGTTGATTGTTTAGCAGGAAGTGGGGATAAAAATGAAACATTCAACTTTTGTGCCACAGAGGTAAACGAGATGTTTATACTGTTTGCTTTTGAGAGAGAGAGAGAGAGAGAGAGAGAGAGAGAGAGAGAGAGAGAGAGAGGAGAGAGAGAGAGAGAAAGTGTTTACCACTAACAATTGCAAAGGTGAACGGGATGTTTACACTTTTGAGAGAGAGAGAGAGAGAGAGAGAGAGAGAGAGAGAGAGAGAGGAGAGAGAGAGAGAGAAAGTAATTGCCATTAACAATTGGAGAGATAAAAAAAAGTTTATGGTATTAAAATCAAGAGCAGAAATAGCTGAAAATTATGAAATCAAACGAAAAAAATCCACTCACATTGAAAAAAAAATGGAAAACCAAGAACTACGTAGATAGGACAGGCTATGTCGTAAACGGAAATATATAAATTTTTTTCCCTCAGATTCTGCATCCCAAAATAGCCTTACAAGACACGGAAATTCTTTGGCTAATTTTGTCACCCAAACTACCACATAAGCCCTTTCAAATCTTCCGCCATTTGTGGGTTCGTTTTCTTGTAATTTGAATGACCATGAGATTTAACACCCCTCCCCTCTTCTTACCCCGCCGAATCCCAACACGAAGAAAGCAAAGAGGTTTCCGACGCGATTATCGTCAGCGACAAACATTGTACGAACTCTGAAACAACCATGACCCACAGGAAATCATGAGAACCTGAGCATGTCTGTATGTACGTGTGTTTTTATCGTAACATTTCGAGGACGCAGTCGAAGGGAATACTCTGGAGCGAGAATTGGCGCTGGCATAAGACCAGGTGACTGACAACCGCAAGAAATTATATCTTGAATACGTTCTGGATTTTTTTTAGTCTATTGTAAAAATGAAACTGAATTCAATTTGTTTTCAAGTCGCATTATCGTATGACTGGTCTAATTATTTTGTTGGGGAACTTTGGCTCATATAAGAACACATTATATCATTGATAAGTGTGTGTGTGCATATATATATATATATAGTATATATATATATATATATATATATATATATATATATGTTATATATATAATAGATATATATATATATATATATATATATATATATATATATATATATATATATATATATATATATATATATATATATATATATATAATATGTGTGTGTATGTATATATACATATATATATATATATATATATATATATATATATATATATATATATATACATATATATATATATATATATATATATATATATATATATATATATATATGTTCTTGTTCAAGTGGTTATTCAGTATCTCGTTGGGAGACAAGGTATGGTGTAAGATTTTACTCCCTGAGGTGAGTATAAATATATATATATATATATATATATATATATATATATATATATATATATATATATATATATATATATATATATATGTATGTATATATGTATTTATTATATACATATATATATATATATATATATATATATATATATATATATATATATATATATATATACATACATATATATATATATTTGTTAAAACAACACAAATTTATGTTGATACAGCAAACAGCCTTAACCAACATAAATAAGAGTATAAATAAGTAATCCGACGTTGATGGATAACAAGTAAAAAAAAAAAACTGTGTCAAAGAAGACTTCTGGAGGCCTACTCACCTTTTTCCTGATCGAATCTGTTGTTATTGAGAACATCGCTGTCTGTGCTGCCGGTGTTGGAGGGAGGAGAGTGGTGATGGTGGTGGTGTTGGTGATGATAGTGGTGGTGATGGTGATGGTGGAGGTGTTGGAAGTAGCCTAACTCATCTTCCTCTTCCTCCTCCTCCAGCATACCCCCTAACCCTCCACCACCAGGCTCCTCGGCTAACGTCCTGTGCACCCCCATTCCAGAGGAATCTTGTAGTCAGGATGGTGGTGGTGGCTGCGTGGGCGTCCAGAAGCCACAGGGGCGCCTCAGAGCAGGTTGGAGGAGTTGGGTGATGTTGGCGGCGAGTGTGAAAAACTCCTCCACGGGGCCGAGTGACACCAAAAGGCCTAAGCAGCAGCAGCAGAAGGCGTTGCCGAAGGGAGAAGGGTGAGGAGGACCTCTTATACCGAGAGGAGAGACCTTAGAGCCGTCTGCAGGCGTCGTCGCTTAGATCTGGAGAGACTCTCTCTCGAAGAACCCGCTCCTTCCTTCAAGGGGTTAATGAAGACTCGTCATCACGGTCTTCTTCCAAGCACCGAGACTAAAACGTTTTATTGACGAATATCTCTGCAGTAACGTTTCCTCGAATCCGGACGTTCGCACGAAAAACCGTCGGAGTTTCCGTTTCCAATTCCTGCGGTTGCTTGCGACTGTTTGAGCGAAGCCGGAACGTTTTTTGATATTTTTGCTGGGTGCGTAACAAATCTGAATAAATAAATAAATATATCTTCCTGAGAAATAAGAACAAAGTAAATTAATTAGGTTTTCACATAGATAGATGAAACTACAAGAAAAATAAAAATAAAAACTTCTAAAGAACAATATGGAATGCCACAAGAGTCAGGTACAGTAAGAAATATGCATCAGCTATATACCCATCAGATCCGCTGCATTCACACTTTATAAAGTGATACATATTCAACAGTCTGTTGCTGCGTTCCGACCTCACTTCTTGGCACGGGGGTGGTACCAAACGTCCCTTACCTACCTGCCTACCTCACCCCACCCCTTCCCAATCCCCACCCCCGCTTCCTCGCTCCGTGCCATTTTCCGAAAGTGACCTCATTCCAACATGAAAGTATTTGTAAACACTTTCACATCAATACCATCATTTCTCGAGAAGAGGGGCTAAAGGAAATATGATGTTGTGCATCGGAAAATAGTTATGATGAGCTGCTGCTGTTGTCATCCTTTCATTCCATAGGTAATTATTACCTGGGGCCTCAAGAACAGGTGAATTTGCATTTGACAGTCGAGTGACCCTGGGCTCCCACCGATAATCACCTGGCTTTTGGGGGTGAGGAAGAATAATAATAATAATCCGTAAACAAAAGACGTAAACGAATATGTTTTAATGCAAGAATTGTGCTAATGTAATGAGAGAGAGAGAGAGAGAGAGAGAGAGAGAGAGAGAGAGAGAGAGAGAGAGAGAACTAAAACCATTCGTTCTCAATACAAGGGTGCTTCTCTCCTTGCGAGACGCTATGCACCTTGCGTCTATGCGAGAGAAAACATCCTACTTCGGGGAGTCGCGGGCGTGAGCGCGGGCGGGCGTGAAGTGGGCGTGAGTGGCTACGAAGAGAGGCCATATGTCACGCCCAGGTCGTCATGTAACTGTACGTGAAGGCCCGTTGTGTGTGCTTGTGTGTGTCTGTCTATGTGGCGCCCGCACCGACGACGAGGAACTGTGTCGAGAAAGTGGGTCATCTGCGAGAGGAGAGGGAGGGATTCTCCCCTCCTTCCCTCCCTCCTCCTCTTCCTCCTCCTCCTCCTCCACCGTTTCTCGCAGCAGCGGCAGCAGCAGCAGGAGGAGCAGAAGCACCATCACCATTCCCTTCTCCTCCTCCTCTTCCCCCTCCCCCTCCTCCTCCCACTGCACTCCAGTCATCACTAACCCCGGCCTTCACTTTTTCCCCCCCAACACCTCCCCACCCCCTTAGTCTTTTGCCTTTCATCCATCCGGATCCGTCTATCTCCAATGAAAGTAAATAAAAAATAAAGAGAGAGAGAGAGAGAGAGAGAGAGAGAGAAAGAGAAGAAGAGATAACGAATCAGAATCATTCGAGTATCGATAAATACGTTGACGCATTGGCCCACTTCCCAGGATGAAATTAATAATAGTCTGTTGCATGTGTCGCCTATTGAGTGTCATTCCTACATTCGTGGCTATTGAAAGTATTTCAGACTCTCTCTCTCTCTCTCTCTCTCTCTCTCTCTCTCTCTCTCTCTCTCTCTCTCTCTCTCTCTCTCTCTCAGTGGTGGACAAGTACGAATGTATTTATAGAAAAGTGTGGGGAAACAGTTAGGGATGCCAGGAGAGAGAGAGAGAACGAGAGAGGGAGAGAGACTGTGAAAGAGAACGAGAAAGAGAGAGAATAAGATTGGGTGATACAGTTATGGCAATGTTGTTATTGATAGTAAAAACTTTGTGCGTAAGAATGTTAAGAATGTGTGTGAGATGAAGCCAGCAGCCTGATATATATTGTTGCCTCCCTCTCTCCCTCTTTCTCTCTCTCTCTCTCCATAGCATTGCTGGCTGGACCCATCACCACCACCGCACTCTCTCCTCTTGCACAATCTCACGCCCACACACTAAATAGTCCACCCATCTTAATATCCCAAATTTCCTTTATACTGCCCTTTGATCACAGTACTTTACCCATATGAAAGCATGAATTAAAATCTACTTTGTTTAACCTGAGTTACTTTTACACTCTTCTTTCTCCATCTCTCTCTTACACACACATGGATACACATTTGAAAGCTAATATATCTCATACACACACATTAGAGGCAGTTATATCTCATACATACCAAACATGATATCACACCATTCTCAGTAGTCTTAGTGTAAAACCATTCACAGAATGTGATATGTAACAGTGTCAGACACAACGAATCACCTGTTTTACAGTTCTCTCTCTCTCTCTCTCTCTCTCTCTCTCACACACACACACACACACACACACACACACACACACACACACAACGAACAGGCATCTTTAGTAATGGGGAAATCGAAGGTGGACAAGGCCGCCCGTGTGAGTAATTCACTCTCACCCTTGACAATCGCCTTGGAAATCTGAAAAGAGTCAGCAGCTACTCGCTTTAAACCCCAGAGACGGATCGCTGATGCACCTTGACGAACGAAGGGAAGGAAGGAAGAAAGAGAAGGGAAAAAGCGTGGAAATGTGGCATTCCATATTGTTGGTCATTTCTGTGTCGCGCTCTCGAACGGCCTTCCTTCCTTCCACCATATTTCCCATCTGGAAGGCTGAAATCGGGGCCAGTCCTCTTCCACACACACTCTTACGTATTCCTCGCTGTTTCTGTGAGGTCACTTGCGTAATGCACACGTATTTTCTCAATTCGTTTCAATCTGACACATTCGGTACGTTTGCCACGTCTGCACATAACACCACACTTCGGAACTGAATGCCAGGCCTTCCTTTTTGTAACTATATCGGTCATGGCGTGTGCACCGCTTCCTCTGGATAGAGGGACTGTCCCTTTTCTAGCCAACAACACTGTGAATATGCGCTTCAACCCCAGATGGGTATTTAACAAAACACTGGAAAAATCTAGGGATGCTACGATGCTAGTATCTCTCCCACACACTACCAACCTCTAGAGCGATCAGCTGACTACTGAGTGAAACAGCTGAGTGTCACAATACAACCACCTGATATTGCCACAGTTGCCAACGCGTCCCTTAAAGAGTTGCCAACGCGCCCGTTTTTCTCTCACCACCACCTACCTCCCTTCTCTCCATCACTGCAGCCCAACCACATTCGATTTGGCCATATTTTCCACGCTCTCGTCTCATCCGAGAAATAATCTGCTGCTGATTCCGTCCGTACATGCTGACGGCGTGACAGATAATCAGGGCGTGAGACGGTAATGCTTAATATTGATTAATAAACAAGTGGAGAACGTTCAAAAACCTGACTGGGGAGGGTAGGTGGTAGTGGTAGGAGGGACGTCAGCAGTACTCTACAAAAACACCACAAAACTCTCAAGGATAAAGCGTGATTTTTTTTATTATAGTCAACCATTGTCTATCTATCTCGTCTTTAAGCGATAAATCTCTCTCTCTCTCTCTCTCTCTCTCTCTCTCTCTCTCTCTCTTGAAACTTCCTCCCTCGACTAGAGTATCTAAAATGTCCCTTTCTCCTCCTCCTGGCTTGAGATATAAGTTGCACCCGTACTACTACTAATACCTCTTAACTGTTGCAACCAGAAACTTGCTTTGCAGGTTGATCGTAACGCGGATGCAATGGTGGCTGCTCACGGCAACAATTATTATTATTATTATTATTATTATTATTATTATTATTATTATTATTATTATTGATAGCAATGGTAGTGGCATTGATTTCTGTTTTGTCGTCCATGAAGGTAATGATCGAAAGGTCATAATATATATATATATATATATATATATATATATATATATATATATATATATATATATATATATTCTTCTTCTTTAACGTGCTTTTTTCCCATTTTTGTATGGGGTAAGCACGATGCCTTCTTTTGAAGGACTTTTGATTTGGCTATATATGTATATATATACGTATGTATATATATAAAAGGAAATCATACGTTTCACGCAAATGAGTCACACTCATGAGACCTAGAATCGAGACTAAGGGAATGACAACTATCAGCTGATTCCTTATAAAGATAATTTCGGTTGGACAGAATCTTCCTCTTCGCCAAGTGATGTTTGTGCGTCGCCCTTATCTGTCGATGCGTGGGTCTGTTTTGCCTACGTGTTTGTGGCACTATATTTACGTGGGTGTCTGTTTGTCCGTTAACCCTTGGTTTTGTTTGCTCTGTTTGTTAACCCTGGGTTTTATTTGCTTTGTTTGTTAGTCTCTGGGTTTGTTTGCTTTGTTTGTTAACCCTTGGATTTGTTTGCTTTGTTTGTTAACCCTTGGATTAATTTGTTAACCTTGGTTGTGTTTGCTTCGTTTGTTAACCCTTTGTTTTGTTTGCTTTTTTGTTAACCTTTGGGTTTGTTTGCTTTATTGTTAACCCTGGGTTTTGTTTGCCTCTTTTATTAACCCTTGGTTTTGTTTGTTTTGTTTGTTAACATTTGGGTTTGTTTGCTGTGTTTGTTAACCCTTGGGTTTGCTTGTT
>NC_089793.1:24070323-24075323 GCF_040412425.1 Macrobrachium rosenbergii | reverse complement strand
ACAGTTTCCTGTACTACTAAAATAACTTGATATCCTGATATCTTACGCATATTCATGAAATATTTTATCTCACACTTAATTATGAAACCTTGTATCATAATTATTCATGGCAGTTTTTCGACGCAGTTCTAAAATGATTCAGTACAACTCTGTACCAGCATTTCGGTCCTTCCAAACGATATGATTATTTTGAATTATAACAAGGATTTTTCCCGCAGGGTGGGGGTGGATAGTGCCGTCAGTGCACCTCATGCGGTGCACTGTAAGCATTACTTAAGGTTCTTTGCAGCGTCCCTTCCTAGGCCCCTAGCTGCAACTCCTTTCGTTCCTTTAACTGTACCTCCGTTCTTATTCTCTTTCTTCCATCGTACTTTCCAGCTTCTCCTAAAAATTATTTTTTTTTTATAGTGCAACTGCACTGACTTCCTCTAGCTACAACTTTCAAACATTTTTACTCTCAGTTTCCTTTTCAGCGCTGGATGACTCCATAGGTCCCAGCGCTTGCCCTTTGGCCTAAATTCCATTACTCTTGACTGTAACCAGGATTTTAACCTGTGAACAAACTCAGAATTCCCAGCGGATAACTATAAACTACTGTGCACTCCACTGCGGCCATTTTCCAGATCACTCGTGTGAATTCTGCCGTTGCAGTAGGTTGGATAATTGACCGACAAAAGTTCGCACAATTACGAGAGGGATTTCGAACCAGACGCTCGATTTAATGATGTTGAAATGCGTTGCTTATCGTACTGGTTTCTTGCTTTCTATACTCTGGTGTACTGGCTAGTCACGACTGACATTTCAACGGGGCGGGAAAAAATTATGATGTAATGGAGTATCGTGTAATGTTGTTATACAAACTATTCCCCCCCCCTCTCTATCTCTCTCTCAGGAGTTGCAGAGATGAACTCAGATATTTCAAAGCCCTGGCTCAGTGCAGAGAGAGAGAGAGAGAGAGAGAGAGAGAGAGAGAGATGCGAAGCGATCCTGAATTAAGTATTAATTTTAGAATTCGTGTACCCAGTGTGTGCAAAGTCTCTCTCTCTCTCTCTCTCTCTCTCTCTCTCTCTCTCTCTCTCTCTCTCTCTCTCTCTCTCTCGTTATAATGTTGAGGTTTCTCGTGGCATTTAAGTTGCATATATATATATATTTTTTTATTTAGTTTCGTATATGATCTGTTGATAATGTAAATCTCTCATTTGATGTATTTTAATTCTCCCCAGTTTGACATATTTTTCATTCATTTTGGCGTGTTTTAAATCTTTTAGTTTGGTATATATTAAATCTTTTATTTAGTATATCTTGAAACTCGTTTTGCGTTGATGACATAGGCTTATGTTTTATAAAATGTTTAATTTTTGTTTTGATGACATGTTTAGGTTTATGTTGATGGCATGTTTAGGTTTTGTTTTGATGACACGTCATAGGCTTTGTTTTGATGGCATGTTAAGGCTTTGCTTCGGAAATATGTAAGCTTTGTTTTGACGACATGTGTAGACTGTTTTGATGACGTTCATAGACTTTGTTTTGTTGACATGTGTAGATTTTGTTTTTGATGACATAATTACTCTATTCTGATGATATTTTTAGGCTTTGTTTTATCGACATGAATCCGTCCGTTGGGACACCTCCTCCTCCCCCATACACCTGGGCTTGTAAATCAATCCTTTAAACAAGGAGGTCCTTCAAACCGTATTATAGGAGATTAAACTCTTTTGTCTGCTACCTGTCCTTCCTTAAGCCGAAATGAAAGGGGCCCCTATTTGACACCCTACTTGACACCAGCCTCTACTGACCCGATGTTCGAGCACCTGGAGAAACACCTGGTGACCTTTCTAGCCAGCCCACTTTGGCCTGACCGAGATTATCACGGCAGTGTTGGTCATGAGAGGAATTCAATGGACAGTAGTGAATGACGTGTAGCTCCGTTGAAATTTTTTAAACAAATGGCTGGAAGTTTTTTGATATCTGTTTATTTCGTCTTTATTCATTTATTTACGTCATTATCCCTCATGTTTTCACACGAAGGCATTCGGTTTTGTCTCAGCTTTCTCTCATAACATTAGTTTCCGTTTAAATTCGGTTTTGTCAAAGTTTTCTCTACGAGTTAGTTCCCTTTTAAATTCGGTCTTGTCTAAAAGCTTTATGTACGCGTTAGCTGAAGTGAAGTTTAAATTTGCTCCGTGGACTACCTTTTTAAATTCGGTTTTGTCTAAAAACTTTCTCTACGAGTTAGTTTCCTTTTAAAATCGGTTTTATCTAAGCTTTCTCGAAGAGATAAGTTGCCTTTTAAATTTCGGTTTTGTCTAAGCTTTCTCTACGAGTTAGTTGCCTTCTAAATTCGGTGTTGTTTGAGCTTTCTCTAAGCGTTTTGTCTTTTAAATTTCCCCCGTGGAGCGCGTTTTATACAACGATGACTCAAACCCACCATCTTTTCCTATTTAGTTACCTGCCACTGTTCAAAGTCCAGGTGTTCCCGTACCTTCCCCCGGCCAGGTAAGCTCATGACCACACCTGCTCTAGATTTGATTGTGCTGGGAAATGATAGCTTTGTCTCGGCTGCACGTAATGCGTATTCACCCGCAAATGCCTTTACGTTTTTTGGGATGGATTTACAGTTTTCTGTATAAATGTATATATGTATGTATATACATACATACATACACATACACACATAAATATATATATATATATATATATATATATATATATATATATATATATATATATATATATATATATATATATATATGTATATAATATAATAGTATATATACATCTCTACTGAAGAAAAAGGTTCAAAGAAATGAATCACTTATAAATGATGTTAAATGTAGGCTTAAAATGTAAATAATAATAATAATAATAATAATAATAATAATAATAATAATAATAATAATAATAATAACAACAACTCTCAGTGTCAAAACACCAGTATATTTTTTCCTGAAAAATTGCCAGACGAATTTTTATTTATTTAACGTGTAGAGTTTGAAAAAAATTACAAGGTACAAAGAATCTGTATTGGAAGAAAAATGCATTTATGACAGAAAACATTCAAGGACCCTTTTATGGTTTGACCAGTAGTCCGATTTGAATGTCAAAAATAATTCCCGTGACAAACTCTTCTGGAATCTGTCTTCAATCGTCATCGCAGTGAAACAAAGCTGCGTTGCTCTCTCTCTCTCTCTCTCTCTCTCTCTCTCTCTCTCATAATAATAGTAATAATAATAATATGCATCGATATTTTCATCCTTAAAGAATGCTGTCATAAAGTCGGCAAAACTCTCTCTCTCTCTCTCTCTCTCTCTCTCTCTCTCATAATAATAATATGCATTGATATTTTCATCCTTTAACGAATGCTTGTCACAAAGCTCTCTCTCTCTCCTCTCTCTCTCTCTCTCTCTCTCTCTCTCTCTCTCTCTCTCTCTCCTTCGGAAAATAACATAACAGGTTTTATTTAGGTGTTTTAATGGAAAAATTGAAAGTAACGACACTGTCATTACTACCGCGCAATTAAGAAAAGGTGCTGGTCATAAGCACTCTCCTTGTTGGACACCTGGACAACTTTCTATTTCGAGTATGTGGGTGGTCAGTTTCGGATCTTGACCCTTTAAGGTTGCTTTCCACTTCATCGTGCTTTTTCTTTTCGTTTCTAATTATTAATGCTAGTGCTGTTATTTCTCCTACTACTACTACTACTACTACTACTGCTACTGCTGCTGCTGCTGCTTATTAATGCTAGTGCCGTTATTTCTCCTACTACTACTACTACTGCTGCTGCTGCTGCTTATTAATGCTTGTGCTGTTATTTCTCCTACTACTACTACTACTGCTGCTGCTGCTGCTGCTGCTGCTGCTGCTGCTTATTAATGCTAGTGCTGTTATTTCTCCTACTACTACTACTACTACTACTGCTGCTGCTTATTAATGCTAGTGCTGTTATTTCTCCTGCTACTACTACTACTACTACTACTACTACTACTACTACTACTACTGCTGCTGCTGCTGCTGCTGCTGCTGCTGCTGCTGCTGCTGCTGTCTTTAATTAAAAAATACTCATAGTAGCACGAATCTTGAAATGGAGAAGCAAATCCACAGTTATGTATGGGTACGCATTTAAAAATAAATCTCATCTCTACAGAGAGCATTCGGGAATCTGTTCGATTCCCCTTTTCAAAGGGGAATTGAAAAGGGGAATGGGGCAGATTCCCGAAAGCTCTCTGTAAAGATTTATTTTTAAATATATGTACCCATACATAACTGTGGATTTGTTTCTCCACTACTGCTACTTTTCATATGAAACCAAGAAAAACCTCGCAACTTCTCGATTTCCTCACATTGTTTGTATACGCTTCAAGCTCCAGTAAACACTGAATCCGTACTTGATATTATTGAAGAAACTGAGACCTTTCGGTATGGGGATCAAGTATGTATGTATATCACGTGACTGTGACTATAACAGGCTTACTATAACCGAGGTTCACTATAAAGCAATGCAGCAAATGTGCCTCGCTGTCGAACTTCTCGGTTCCAGAGGTCCTTTATCCCTCATACCGTTGGACTGTGGAACAGCCTCCCTGAGGATGTCGTGCAATTGGAACTTCAGAAGTTCAAGCGAAGACTAAATGCATTACTACCCTAATACCATTCTCCTGGCATTTTAATACATTTTTATCTATTTATTAATTTATTCATTCATATTTTTTTCCTTTTTTAATAACTGATCTCTCCATTCTGTATTTCTTATTATCTGCCTTTACTTCTTTCTAATGGATACCATAATATCCTTTGGAAGTTTGAATTTCAAGTCAGTGGACCCCTTCGTGGGCTTGTTCCATATGAATAGGGTTCATCTGCTGAATATAATAATATAATAATAATAATAATAATAATAATAATTATTATTATTATTATTATTATTATTATTATTATTATTATTATAATAAATGGAGTTCCTACTTAAATTTGTTTCAAACAATGCAATAATAATAATAATA
>NC_089793.1:24050323-24065323 GCF_040412425.1 Macrobrachium rosenbergii | reverse complement strand
GAAAATCTGATTCCGTTTCTGTTATTGTATAAAAAAAAAACTTTATCAGTCGTGAGTTTATGTAACACTTAGAATTCTACGTAACGAAAAAGATGTTTGATATCCGTAATGGGAGAAATGGTTTTATCTCTGTTGTTGTTATAGATTTGGCAGATTTGCAGAGATTAAACACACGTGGAGAGGACCCAAACAGCCCCACCGGAGAGCTCATTTCATTCATTTATAGAAAGCACAACCCCTAAAATATTATTACTGTACCTATTCATATTATCTTTATTATTACTATTATTATTATTATTGTTATTTCATAAAGATGGACCCTTTCTGTCCTGGAACAAGCCTTTCACAGGGACCTACTTGAAATTCAAGACAGTGCCAAAGAATGACCTCATTAGAAAGAAGTAACAGATGGAAATAGGAAACACAGAAAGAAGAGATCACTTATTAGAAAATGAAAGAAATAAATTAACAAATTAACAAATAAATAGAGAAAGAAGTAACAGGTGATAGGAAATACAGAAAGAAAAGATGACTTATTAGAAAAAAAATAAATTAACAAATCAACAGATAAATAGATAAAAAGTTTGGCCAATTTTGTCAAGATCTGAGGAGACTGCTTTGTAGGCCTGTGTAGCAACCCAATATCGCTGAACAAGGAGATCGCTTGACACTATCTTTAGGACTAAGGAGACCTATCTGAATAACTCTGGTCCTCTTGCTCCCCAGCTGGTTTGTTGATCACCTTACCCAGGTTCTCTCTAGGGCATTTACGATCTGCCTGAGAAAGAGTTGCCCTTTTTCTTGGGAGGTACTTTCAAGGTACAGTATTTAAGGCACGGATTTTATCTCCGTTTGTTTATGCAAAAATGGATGGTTCTTTTCTTAGAACAGCGAGTACGTCAGTGACTCAGCCTCAACATACAGTATATGTATGTGTGTATGCACAAGAAATTATATACTGTATATATAGTCATCCCTCCCATATATCACATTTGTAACTATATAAGATGATGTTGCCATTTATATATATATTATATATGTATGTGTTTACACATTTATACACTCCCACCTGACATACGTCTCCTTCTAAACTGAATTGTAGAAGTATCCTTTTTGTGATACAATTTGCAAATGTCAAGGATAATTTTTTATTTTTTCTAGGTATAAATTTTTTCGAGTCCTACCCTTGTTCCACAAGGGCAATTGGGACCAGCTTTTGCAGAAAAAGTATAGCCTTCATTAAAAACAACGATTTGCTGGCGCTGAAAAATTATCCTGAATTTGCAGTTGATGCAAATCTCACTATCTCTTTCACCTTAGACTCCCAGCGTTCGTTTTCACAGCTCTGAAAAAGCATCGTATGTTGATGTCAGAGAAGGGGGTGTTTGTCCGTAAGGAGGCTTTCTTGTCTCTACAATAATTAACAAGCATCCTCTGTTGATGTCAGAGAAGTGGGTGTTTGTCCGTGAGAAAACTTCCTTTACCTACAGTAATTAAGAAGCATCGTCTGTTGATGCAGAGAAGTAGGTATTTGTCCGTGAGGAGACTTCCCGTACCTACAATAATTAAAAAGCATCGCCTATTGATGTCAGAGAAGTAGGTATTTGTCCGTGAGGAGACTTCCCATACCTACAGTAATTAAAAAGCATCGCCTATCGATGTCAGAGAAGTAGGTATTTGTCTGCAAGGCAGTCTGGTATCTACAGGCGTGATGGTATTAATGACAAGATGTTTTAAATCTTCTGTTGTACCGTTGCTGGTATACTGTACTGGATGTATGAAGCTTCCGATAATTTTTTTTTAATATTAGAGACAAAGTCACTTTGATTGGTTACGTCCTTTCTCTCCCCCACCTGGACAGTTGGCTTTGACACAGTCCTAGCAAGGCATCCTACTTGCCCTTCCTTCCCTAGCTTAATTCCAGTAGGATACTTCTGCTTTTTGCCTTGAGAGTTAGTGAGTGCCACTCGTTTTGTAAAGCGTCAGCATTCTCTGGTCCTGCGGTGCCACTGTACCGTGAAACAGTTTTGCCGAGTCCTGCAGATGTTCTTAAATTTAAATTTCTGTTGATTTATGCATAAATTTATTAGATATGTTTGCTGTTTGCACTTCCATTTTCATAAATTG
Source organism: Macrobrachium rosenbergii (assembly GCF_040412425.1). Classification (NCBI taxonomy): domain Eukaryota; kingdom Metazoa; phylum Arthropoda; class Malacostraca; order Decapoda; family Palaemonidae; genus Macrobrachium; species Macrobrachium rosenbergii. The sequence goes on along the minus strand of NC_089793.1, from coordinate 24,063,196 downwards.
TTCATTTTATTATCCGTGTTTTGTGTACACGTATATTTTCTGAACAAATATTTTCTGTACAAGTATATTTTTGTACACATTTTCTGTACATGTATAGGCAGTCCATTCAGTGATATGTTTATTATTATTATTATTATTATTATTATTATTATTATTATTATTATTATTATTATTATTATTATCCCTTCATAAGCGCAAGCACCGACCCACCCGGACGGATAGGTAGGCTCGACCGAGACGGCCGAGTAAAGGCAGGACCCACTGAGTCTTAGTGGATCCTGGATAAAAGGTACGAAATATTCAAGGTAAACTTCATCTCGCGTTTATCTTTTGTCCTCTTAATCTCCGTGGCCTTGAAATTCTCCTTGTTCCTTTTCCTCCATTTGTGTGTTTTTATTTTTTTATTTTTTTGTTTATTTGCAATCCTTTAGCCTTCGTTCTGCTATTCACCCTTCGGTGCTTTTTTTAAATTTTTTTTTTTTACCGTTCATACGAGGAAACTTGTACATATTTCTAACTGTTTTTGTGTAGACAGTATTGGAGTTGGGTTTGAAACCTTGGTATTAGTATCTTTTTATAGTTCTTCGATTTTATTGGTCTTTTACGAACGGCTGCTCTTATTCAATAATAATAATAATAATAATAATAATAATAATAATAATAATAATGTGAAGTACCCTCTAATGGAAGTAGGTACTTCATGACTGCTGTCACGACAAAGAACTGAACGAATTTTGTATATATATATATATATATATATATATATATATATATATATATATATATATATATATGTATGTGTGTGTGTGTGTGTGTATAATATACATATATATATATATATATATATATATATATATATATATATATATATATATATATATATATATATATATATATATACACACACACACACATACATACATACACATACACGCATTCATAAGCAAACTATCTGACACGTATGCATACTACGTTGTAATTCAAACCCACACTCGTGTCATGGAATCTCCCCTCTCCCCCCCCCAAACCAGAGTAATATTTCAACAGGTCTCGTAAATAGTATAGCTCGCGTATGTTAATAAAAGACTTCTTTCATTTCCTTCCCGTCGGCTTCCCTGCTCACAGTGGACCGTTTCCGCTGGGTTAAAATTAAAGTATTTCGGAAGTGACCGGACTTCCGTAGCTGGTGGCACAAGCGTAACGGTAGATGTTGAGAAAGGCGAAGGATTTTAAGGCTTGATTTATGAAGGTGAAGGGTGAGAAAGAAAGAAGAGGGTTGTTGATGGACGAATAATCGTAAATAATACAATAATAATAATAATAATAATAATAATAATAATAATAATAATAAGAAGAAGAAGAAGAAGAAGAAGAAGACACACACACACAATAATAATTATACACACACAATAATAATAATAATAATAATGAGAAGAAGAAGAAGAAAAAAGAAGACACACAATAATACACACATAATACACACAATAATAATAATAATAATAATAATAATAATACTGTTAACTGGGTAATTTTCAAACTATTATTAGTTATCAGTATATTCTGGTAAGCAAGATAATGCAACCAGCTTTCCCATATTACGAAAGAACGATAATCGAAATAATTGCAGCGCAATTAATAACAGGATTTTACATTTGGGAATCTGATTGGGAAACTGGGAAACCATAACATGCGTAGATAAGATTAATAATTCGGTCACTTAACAACGGGATATTAATTAAGATAAATAACGCGCGTCCCGGAGTGATATAAGGGAAACCCTGTTGTGAAGTCTCCCACCTCTAAACCGTAGGGTAGTGTCGTCAGTGCACCTCACGTGGTGCACTGTAGGCATTTCTACAGGGTGTTTACAGCGTCCCTTCGGCTCCTAGGTACACCTACTTTTCACGTCCATTCCCGATTCCTTTCTTCAGTTTTGCTGTCCAACTTCTCTAACTGTTACTCGCCGTAAGGAGGTAGTGCCGTCAATGCATCTCACGCGGTGCACTATAGGGATTACTTAAACGGTTCTCTGAAGCTTCCCTTCGACCCTATCTGCAACCCCTCTCATTCCTTTTACCGTGCCACCGTTCATATTATCTTTCTTCAATCTTACTTTCCTTAACCCTATCCTAACAATTGTTTCATAGTGCAACTGCGAGGTTTTCCTCTTGTTACACCTTTCAGACCTCTCTACTCTCAGTTTCCGTTTCAGCGCTGAATGACCTCATAGGTCCCAGCGCTTATATTTATCTAACTGTTACTTTTTAGTGTAATTTGGGGTTAGATCCTTGTACTTCATCTCCTTTATTTTCTGTATCTGTTTATCTTGCTGTCCAACCACTCAAACTCCCTCTTTTCGCTGTCTTAAGAAGCGTTGAATAGCCTGAATCTCATAGACTAAAATCGAATCAGCGTCTCACCTAAACATACGTTTGACAGGTGATGTTATTATTATTATTATTATTATTATTATTATTATTATTATTATTATTATTATTATTATTATTATTATTATTATTATTATTATTATGAGAAAAACTGTTGTTGATGATGATGATAGTGTTATCACTCATAATACTACAGTTATCATCAGTTCCGTTCTTGCTTACCAGAACATATTAAGGATTTTGTAAATCATAAAGTTGTTTATTATTATTATTATTATTATTATTATTATTATTATTATTATTATTATTATTATTGTAGAAACAAATCCACAGTTATGTATGGGTACAAATATATTTAAAAATATATTTGTACCAATAAATAACTTTCAATTTGTTTCTTCTTTTCAAGACTCGTGTTGCTATTATTATTATTATTATTATTATTATTATTATTATTATTATTATTATTATTATTATTATAAATAGTGTCATGCTATCACTTTCCTTTCCCACTGAAGCAACTTTCATCGTGGAAGTCTAAATGCAACGCAATAGACATTTAGTCTGTCATTCATTCACAGCTGTTTCTTGAAGCTGAAATGTGATGACGTTGCAAATAAGACAGTTACAATAAGATACTTACAATAAGACTCTTAGAACGTGGCTTGACTTAGTTGTCATGTTGTGATGTAACGTCTGATAACGCCTAGCTTTAGTTGTTCATTATTATTATTATTATTATTATTATTATTATTATTACTAACCAGTAAGTAAAGATATAACTTCAGAAGTAAAGATATAAATTACAGACATTATTATTATTATTATTATTATTATTATTATTATTATTATTATTATTATTATTATTATTTTCAAAATGACTAACCAGTAAGTAAAGACATGAATTCAGAGACATACAGGTTAAAAACGCTAAGAAAACGATACTTGGTTCATTAAAATATTATAGCTTCTCGTAAATTTGTGACTGGTAAGACTGTTTTTCTGTTAAGCATACACAAACACTGGACATACATACATACATACATACATACATACATACATACATACATACATACATACATACACATTATATATATACTATGTATATACAGTATATACATATACATATATATATATATACACACATCTATTCATATCCAGCAGAGAGAGAGAGAGAGAGAGAGAGAGAGAGAGAGAGAGAGAGAGAGAGAGAGAGAGAGAGAGATTTCGTACGAATGTTACACACGATCGAGCGAGCAACGTGACAGAAGGGTTCCGGTCAATATCTAAATGTCTTCAGTTATCTCCATCCATTCTCCATCCAGTTTCTTGTATTGTATTTTATATTTCCCTTCCATTCCATTTTCCCCAGCTCTGGGAATCCTGGAATCCTGGAATCCACCTTTGTTACTGGAATCGTGAATCTTTTTTTTTTATTTAAATGGTGGTCGCTCCTTAATCAATAGTATTAATCCGTTATTATTATTATTATTATTATTATTATTATTATTATTATTATTATTATTATTATTATTATTATTATTGTGTAGACCCTCAGATTAGGGGAGGAATTGGTGTAAGATATCCTCAAGGCAGGGGAGGAATTGGTATATCAGATCCTCAGGGCAGGGGAGGAATTGGTGTATGAGATCCTCCCTCAGGGTAAGGGAGGAATTGGTGTATGAGGTCCTCAGAGTAAGGGAGGAATTGGTGTATCAGATCCTCATGATGGGGGAGGAATTGGTGTATGAGATCCTCCCTCAGGGTAAGGGAGGAATTGGTGTATGAGGCCCTCAGGGTAAGGGAGGAATTGGTGTATGAGGTCCTCAGGGTAAGGGAGGAATTGGTGTATCAGATCCTCATGATGGGGGAGGAATTGGTGTATCAGATCCTCATGATAGGGGAAGAATTGGTGTATGAGATCCTCCCTCAGGGTAAGGGAGGAATTGGTGTATGAGGTCCTCAGGGTAAGGGAGGAATTGGTGTATCAGATCCTCATGATGGGGGAGGAATTGGTGTATCAGGTCCTCATGATAGGGGAAGAATTGGTGTATGAGATCCTCCCTCAGGGTAAGGGAGGAATTGGTGTAAGGAGGTCCTCAGGGTAAGGGAGGAATTGGTGTATCAGATCCTCATGATGGGGAGGAATTGGTGTATCAGATCCTCATGATAGGGGAAGAATTGGTGTATGAGATCTCCCTCAGGGTAAGGGAGGAATTGGTGTATGAGGTCCTCAGGGTAAGGGAGGAATTGGTGTATGAGGTCCTCAGGGTAAGGGAGGAATTGGTGTACGAGATCCTCCGGGTAGGGGAGGAGTTGGTGTATCAGATCCTCATGATAGAGGAGGAATTGGTGTATGAGATCCTCAGGGTAGGGGAGGAATTGTTGTATGAGATTCTCATGCTAGTGAAGGAATCGGTGTATCAGATCCCCGGAGTTGTGGGAGGAATTGGTGTATGAGATCCTCAGAGTAAAGGGAGGAATTAGTGTATGGGGTTTTTAAGAGAAAGGTTTGGAATATGAGGACTTTAGAGGTAAGTTATGAGAGGGAGGTATTTTCGTATGAGGTCCTCAGCGGAAGGGAGGATGTACTTGAGGTCTTAAGAAGATGGAGGGGGATGTAACGTGAGGGGAGGGGGGTATGGTATTGGGGGTATATAGAGTCCTGAGTAGGAGAGCTTTGGTATATGATGCCCTAGTTGGGGTAAAGGTTGGGGAAAAGGTTGGCGTGAGAGTGAAAGGATTTATAAAAGCAAAAAAGGGTTGGGATATTTCGCATCCAGTTGTGCCATGCACGTAAACGACGCTAATCACCGTGGCGTCACAAAAGCTAAGGTCGCCGTCACCGAATTGAATTGAAACGCCGACGCTTCTTTGAATATTTTTATTACTGAAGGCATGTTTTTACAGACAGACCGTGGGTGCAGGTAAAAAAAAAAAAAAAAAAAAAAAAGGCAGAAGTAAGAGATCTAGTTCGCGAATGAACATCACAAACGTAACGAGACCACGCCCTTCTTGTCCGTGTGTGTGCGTGCGTGTATGCGCGCGCGCGAGTGCACAGGCGAAAGACGAACGGGCGCAGCAAAGCCCACTAAGCCAGTCAAACCACACCCACTCCAATTCTAACGTAACTTGAATAAAAGCCAAAGCATAACATGAATCCTTTCAAGAGGTCGACCGATTTGTCTCAGCAGAAATTATCGGTTTTGGAAGAGATTCATTTTCGTTCTGATTATGTCTTTTTTCTTTCGAAAACTGGTTTAACTGATTTCACTGTTTCTGCCAAACTGATTTAACTTTTCGCAAAAATGATTTGTGCTTTTGTAAAAACTGTTTTAACTGTTTTTGCAAATCAGATTTAAGTTTTTGCAAAACTGATTTAACTGTTTTTTGCAAAACTGGTTTAACTGTTTTTGCAAGTCGCATTTGTCTGTTTTTTTAAAAACTGATTTGACTTTTTTTCAAAACTGATATAGCGGTTTTTACAAAACTGATTCAACTGTTTTTGCAAACTGATTTCACTGTTTTTGCAAAACTGATTTAACTGTTTTTTGCAAAACTGATTCGACTATTTTTGCACAACTGATTTAACTGTTTTTGCGAAATTGATTTATCTGTTTTTGCGAAAACTGTTTTAACTGTTTTTGCAAAACTGATTTCACTGTTTTTGCAATACCGATTTAACTGTTTTTGTAAAACTGATTTAACTGTTTATGCAAAACTGATTTCACTGTTTTTTGCAAAACTAATTTAACTGTTTCAGGCTATATCAAGCAACAGATGCATCAGAGTAGACCATTTCATCATCATCATCATCTTATCATCTCATCATCATCATCTCATCATCATCATCATTCATCATCATAATCATAATCATAATCCTCATCATCGTCATCATGCTTCATCATCATCTCATCATCATCATCATTCATCATCATGATCACCATCATCATCATCATCGTCTCAGCTTCATTGCTCATCATCGTCATCATGCTTCATCATTATCATCATCATCATCATCATCATCTCATCAACATCATTATCGTTATCACCATCAGAACTGATATGCAAATATTCTATTCATTAAAAAAAATATAGAACTCATTAGCCAAGTCTTGTTGTTGAAGCAACGTCAGATCAAAAGACGCATCATCATCATCATCATCAGCAGCAGCCGCATCAGAGCACAGCCTGCCTGCATCATCATAAAATCATTATCGTCTTCATCACCATTTTCATCACCATCCCCACGTAACGAGACCAGCCAGAGGCCCCGAGACCAACATGTTGCGTTAATTGTGACGAAATAGGATCACCTTGGCTTCGCAAGGTAGAGAAATGGTGGGTGGAGGACATGGGGGAGGGGGAGGAGGTGAGGAAGGGCGAGATGGAGGGGGAGAGGAAGATTGGAAGGGGTTGGCGTAAGGTGAAGGGAGGAGGGGAGAGGTGGGAAAAGAGGGGGGGAGGAGGGGAGGAGAAGAAATAGGATAAGAGAGGGAGAGGGTGGGAGGAAGAGGGAGGGGAAGAGGCAAGATGAAGAGAAGGAGAGGGTGGGAAGGAGAGGAGGAGGAGGGGAGGGGGGAAGAGGTAGGATGAAAAGAGGCAGAGGGAGAGGGTGGAAGAGGAGGGAGGGGAGAAGGTAGGTGAAGAGAGGGGAGATGGAGAGGGGTGGGAAAAAAGAGGAGGAGGAGGAGGGGGGAAGAGGTAGGATGAAGGGAGGGAGAGGTGGGAAGAAGAGGGGAGGGAGGGGAGGGGAAGAAGTAGGATGAGAGAGGAGAGGGGTGGGGGAGATGAGGGTGGAGGCAAGATGAAGAGAGGAGAGGGAGGTGGTGGGTGGAGGAGGGAGGAACGGCTGGAATTAGGATGAAGAGAGGGGGGAGAGACAGAGGGTGAGGAGGAGGCTGGAGGAAGGGCGGCTGGGAATAGGATGAAGAGAGGGGAGGGAATGGGTGGAGGGGGGAGGAGGAGGAGGAGGAAGATAGGTGTTGGAGGGGGTGGATGTAAGATGGAAGAGAGGGGAAATAGAGGGTGGGGGGAGGAGGAGGAGGGGGAGATGGGAGGTAGGATGAAGAGAGGGGGAGGCAGAGGTGGGAAAAGGAGGAGGAGGAGGAGGAGGGGAAGAGGTAGGATGAAGAGAGAGGGTCAGAGGAGGTGGGGAGGGGAGGGGAAGAGGTAGGAGGAGGGGGAGGGGAGGAGTTAGGATGACGAGAGGAGGAGGAGGAGGAGGAGGAGGAGGAAAGGGGCCTGTGGGCAGGAGATGTTGAAGGGGGTGGGATTGTGGCGGGGGATATGTTAGGTCGTAAAACAGAAAGAAAGGGAATGAAAAGGTGATAAAAATGATAACGAAAGAAAGTTAAAAAGGGACGGTACAAGAAGGGAAGAGCATACCTGAAGTAAATCTAGGAGAGAAGCTAATGTTCTAAGAAAAGGAGAAACGAAGGATAACCGTAGCTGAGGAAAAGAGGAAACTGAGGAAGAGGAGATGAGAGAGTGAAAGAAATTCCTTAACATGGAAAGAAAATGTCAAGAAAGTCGACAAAATTGATCGTGTAAAATAATGGGGACTGAAAAATCGAACAGCGAAATGTAAAAGAGGAAACAGCAAGAAAAAATTAAGGAACAAGCAAATGAAGAGTGGTCGAAGGCTGGTACGAATGTTATGTAACTGTCACCCATTATGTCACAGTGGTGGTCCTGTTCTATAACAAAAAAAGACGAGGAAAAAGTATATGAACTTGAGCCTTCAGAAATTGGACCACTGCACAGAAGGGACACTCTAACTCGATTTTGCATCATGGGAAGATTTTAAATGAAAGAACATTTACAACTAATTAAACTGGAAACAAAATTGATTTTGAACCACTGAACTCGATATAGCAATTATCATTTTAATTTTTGATAAAGAAAGTAATTATTAACTTAATTATGATGAACAGAACTCATTAGAAAATACTTGGCACTAACTCCATTTATAAATGCAAATGCAACAACTTTATTTTAGCATTTGGCAAATAAAGTAATTATTAAAATAATCATAATATTAAACAAATCCCATCAGAAAGTACTTGGAAACAATGCCATTTATTAGTGCAAATACAACATAAACTAAAGATAATGTTATCAGCAGACTTTTAAAACTTCTTGTTAGATAAAGCCTGACCTTTAGTCAACACGGTTTCCTGCTATCTAGAGCAGCAGCAACAGCAGCCCTTGTGCAGAAGCTGAAAGTAAGAACTCTAAGAAATTGAAGAAAAAAGATAGAATACTGCTGCTAGAACTCTAATATAGAAGATCCACATCATAGAAGCACTTATTACGTGTACAAGGCAAACTCTGGTTAACGACCCTGTCTTGTAGTTTTTTGTCAAAAAAATCTGCCAAAAATGAGTGGTAAAATAATAATAAATAATAATAATAATAATAGCCATATTATGTATAATAATAATAATTATAATTATTTATTATTATTATTATTATTATTATTATTATTATTATTATTATTATTATTATTATTATTATTATTATTATAGCTGTTTCCACGGCATTTAATTTATATAGTCTACTCTATTATTATTATTATTATTATTATTATTATTATTATTCAGAAGATGAACCATATTCATATGGAACAAGCGCTCAGCTCAGGGGCCACTGACTTGAAATTCAAACTTCCAAAGGACAAGTTATTCATTGGAAAGAAGTAACAGAAGGTAATAGGAAATACAGAAAGAGGACATCAGTTATTGCAAAAGAAGAAATAAATTACCAAATCAATAAATAATAAGATAAAAGTTTATATAAATTATTAAAATGAATTGTTTTAGGGTAGTTGCACAACATCCTCAGGGAGAATAAAACGCACAAACACACACACACACACACAAACTCACACACACACAACCTCAAGTTATCACGATTCTGTCTCATTTTTCTATAATATTTCAAACTCTCAAAAAAAGATAAAAACTATCCACGATTCTCTCATAGTTTCTCTAATAATTCAAAATGTCAAGAAAAAGATAAAAATTATCCTCGATTCTCTATGATTTTCTCTAATAATTCAAAATCTCAAAAAAAAAAAAGATAAAAATGATCATCGATTTCGTCAGATTTTCTCTAATAATTCGAAATCGGTTAAATCCTTCCCTGGGATCACATTCCGGCACCCAGACGATCGGTTCCAGCGTTAACTTTGGGGTTTGGAAATCGCGCGCTGGTCCACTCGCTGGACATCTGAGAGATGACCGCGAATGTAGGACGGAGCTTCTTGTATTAGAATGGAATCGAAGTCGGAATCTCAAGAACCTGTTCCGGATACGTGTGTGTGTGTTGCGTAATTGGTTTAATTGGGTGAACGGAGGGTAGGTCGATCGACGATTAATATAGAAGTGCATATGTATGTGTTTGTGTGTGTGTGTGTATATATATATATATATATATATATATATATATATATATATATTATATTATAGATACATATATATATATATATATATATATATATATATATATATATATATATACAATGCAGCACGAAGGAACGAACGCGTGCTTGAGAATATCACTAAATCCACGTCGGAAGGTGAGTGAAAACCGGGACTTTTGAACAAGTACTTTCGTAGTTTATTCTGGATTTTCAAGTTCACGCTGAATATAAAAGAAGTTGACAGAGATTTATATATAAAAACAGAAGGTGCGGGCGGGGTTACAGTTTGTTAATCTGGGCAACATGTTCTTTAAACAAAAAAGACTGGGACAAAGGATCAAGGGATAATCCAGGGTGGAGATTAACATTCCTGGTGGAAGTAGCAGATTTCTTTTCCGATGGTCGTTGACCTTGTAGATAACCGTTGACTTACCCCAGTTCATCGTATGGTCTGTCTTAAGCCAATGATCCACACTGCCATTATTTGATAAGCCTCTTGAAATGGCATATTTGTGTTGGGAGCTTCTTACTTTTAGTCCTTTTAATGTTTGACCAATATAAATCTTATTACATTCTTTGCAAGGAATACTGTATACAATATTGTTTGAATTGGGCGAGCCATTCTTAATTAGTTTATTTCTCAAAATATTAATATATTTAAATACTAAGTTAGTGTCAATAGTTCTTTGTTAACACTGGTGGAATTGTAATGTCTTTTTTGCTTTTTTTTTCAACAAAGTTCTAAAAAATATTGAGGGTAATATAATGAACCTCCTATTTTATCAAAAATTTTAAACCCCTCTTCCAAAAATTCAAGACTACAATTTCTAAGAACCCTCAGGTGTCAGCATTTTCCCTTATGTATCTTAGAGCTCTTAGACTTTGTAGTCCTGAATTTTTGGAAGAGGAGTTTAAAATTACTGATAAAATAGGAGATTCATTATGCTACCCTCCATATTTTTTAGAACTTTGTAAAAATAAAGCAAAAAAAGACATATTACAATCCAACCAGTGTTAACAAAGAACTTAAGAATATTCTCTGTTTACTGTTTCATCCTAATTTCAATCCTGCAGTGCCCATTTTAAAAACTATTGATATTAACTTAGTATTTAAATATAATAATATTTTGAGAAATAAACTAATTAAGAATAGCCCGCCCAATTTAAACAATATTGTATACAATATTCCTTGCAAAGAATGTAATAAGATTTACATTGGTCAAACATCAAAAGGACTAAAAGTAAGAAGCTCCCAACACAAATATGCCATTTCAAGAGGCTTATCAAATAATGGTATTGCGGATCATTGGCTTAAGACAGACCATACGATGAACTGGGATAAGTCAACGGTTATCTACAAGGTCAACGACCATCGGAAAAGAAATCTGCTAGAGACTGTGTTCATTGAAGCTACTTCCACCAGGAATGTTAAACTCCTCTCTGGATTATCCCTTGATCCTTTGTGCCTGTCTTTTTTTGTTTAAAGAACATGCCGCACAGATTAACAAACTGTAACCCCGCCCCCACCTTCTGTTTTTGTTTATAAATCTGTCAACTTCTTTTATATTCGGTGTGAACTTGAAAATGTAGAATAAACTTCGAAAGTACTTGTTCAAAGTACCGGTTTTCACTCACCTTCCGACGGGACTTAGTGATATATATATATATATATATATATATATATATATATATATATATATATATATATATATATATATATTGAGACAATATTGACATACAGGCGTGATTTTCATATTCGTAAGTATTAATGCAAATATCGTTTAATACCGAACACACTATAACTTGAAATTGCAGAGGCATTCATCAGTAATATGTAATTCTTCTTGGTTGTAAGTTATTTCCAAGGTAGAGTGAAGTCGATATTAAATGATATTTGTGGCTTAATATTGCGAATATGTTTATATATACATACAGTACATACATACATACATACATACATACATGTATATATATATTTGCGAACTAGAGTGTGATATAATATAATATTCGTTTTTTCAAGATAGGTTGATAAGTACCGTCTTAACTACTTGAATCCTTCACGCTTTTTGGACATGCTTGTCACTGCAGAACCTTGGATCCAAATGCAAGATTATTAATAATAATAATAATAATAATAATAATAATAATAATAATAATAATAATAATAATAATAATAATAATAAGTTGCCTATTTCATTGGTTCCGCTTTCTTAATTCTAGACATGCGAAAATGTTTCCTTTGTAATTGACAGTTTTGAAAATGGCCAGGCAATTCTGATTAATCGTCTTTCACTTTAAAAAACAAACTCTGTTACAAAATCTCTTCTCCATTTTACATTTTTCTATTTTCGTTTAGTGACTGATTTTTTTTTTTTTTATTTATTTATTTTTTTTGTCAGTGCCCGTTCGTGTAGGTCAGCTTTATTTCCCGTAGGTTCATATAATAGGTCAACTTCATAAAGAAGAAGCGTCCGAGCACTTAGAGAGAGAGAGAGAGAGAGAGAGAGAGAGAGAGAGAGAGAGAGAGAGTCATACTTAGACAACCAAACGCTGTCAAAAGAATTGGGTTTCTTATTTTTGGGAAATGGCTGAGTTCACACTACTCAGAATTGTCGTAACTAATAGACAAGAGAGAGAGAGAGAGAGAGAGAGAGAGAGAGAGAGAGAGAGAGAGAGAGAGAGAGAGAGAGAGAGTTTGAAAAGTTAATCATAGAAAGTGGGTGACGGATTAAAACTTGACTTTGGGAAACTGGGAAATGTAGTTGTTAAATTTGAGAGAGAGAGAGAGAGAGAGAGAGAGAGAGAGAGAGAGAGAGAGAGAGAGAGTGTGTTTGTGTAAATTCGAAAAGATGTAAAAGAAAATGAACAAAGTAGATTTTAACAAATGATACTGGCAATAAAAGTGAATGCTATTCAGATATAAAAAAAAATAAAAACTTGATAAATTCAGTGTTGTGCAAAAAATGTCCAGACATTTTTCCAAATAATTTTCCAAATATTTTTCCAGATACTTTCACGTGGAATTCCAAAAAAACTAAAAAGAGGCTCTTGTTGCAGAAT
>NC_089793.1:24037823-24042823 GCF_040412425.1 Macrobrachium rosenbergii | reverse complement strand
TAATCATTCTTCGAAATAATTGAATATATTATATACATCAAATGTGCGTTCGATTTGTATGGATAGACACGCGATAGACAGACGGACCATACTGTCACCGACGTCACGCAGACGCATTCTCTGGCACCCTTTGGCACCAAGAGGCCAACACAGGTGTCAAGATTGGATTGACACTTGTTTACGATTGAATGCACCCTGAGGTTGCGTCGTCCACGCTACAGTAAAACATGTCATAAACATGTCGGAAACTTATTCCATACATATCGCAAACAAGTTGTAAACAAGTCAGTGACCGGAATTCGAGAGCGAGCCTTACTTATCACAAACAAGTTGACAACAAGTCAACGATCATAATTAGAGAACTAGTAACTGGTCGTTAACTTTTATCCAACCTGTTTGAGATGTGTGTGCAAAAAATTGCCGACATGCTTATGTCGTGTTTCACAACTTAGATTACCAGATGACGCACCTTCGGCAAATGCTGAACAGTCATACGAAAAACGCTGGTTAAAACTATAAACAAGTCGTTGGCTTGTATTTAGCTTGCTTGAGTTGTGTTTACGACAAGTTGCCGACATGTTTTACAACTTTTACCTACAAGATGGCAAAAGACGCAGGAAATTATCCAGAACGGGAAGTTGTTTCGAACTAAATGACCAAGCATCCGAAAGGTCGGCCTTCGCGGATTTCGAAAACGGCTGTTTATAACGAAATTTCCGCTTCTCCTGACGAGGTCATCCAGTCACGTGGTGGCTGCTTTTGCGCCGATCTCGGGAAATTACGAATTACTCGAGCCGTGGAAGAAAGAGAAAGGATTGACCTGCCTCGGTATAATTTCACGTCGTCGTCCAAGAATTCTGTGTATTTTGTTTTAAATTAGTATAGTTTGGGTCTCATGTGGCCCACTGATGCTTGCACCAGTCTGCGAAGGCTTGCTGACAGTTTCAGCAGTAGTTGGTGAAGGCACATTTTTTTTGGGGGGGCCACATTTTTTTTGGGGGGGAGTGGAGGATAAGACCGGTACGGTTGTATAAACCCCTGTATAATTGAAATTTTATTTCATTGTTCCCGATAAAAAAAAAATAACATACGCTCCTCAGAGGGCTATATTTATATAAAAAAAATGTATAGATACGCCGTAGCTTTCTTTAGCAGTAACCAGCGTGCTGACTGACAGTTATATTTAGGATTATATATATATATATATATATATATATATATATATATATATATATATATATATATATATATATATATATATATATATATGTATGTGTGTGTGTGTGTGTGTGTGTACAGTAGATACACAACCATGTCATTAATGCTATGATATTCAAACAAATAAAATTAATATCGGTCCTGATTTCTACTGAATTAGACGTCATATTTATGGCTGCAAATTTAATCCAACCCACAAGACCAGCTAGTTAGAGCTTATGTGAATTAAGAAGTCATTCTCTGAGGAGAAACTTTAGGCCAAGATTCAAACCGTGTGTCCCAGCTCAGTATTTGTGCCAAAGGGTCTAACACACTGTAGTGGTTGTGACATTGGTTACGCAACATTTGGCACTGATATTATGTCAAGGGATCGTACCCAGATACTAATAAATACTAATGATTATAAAATTAAAAGAATGAATTCACAATTGTAGCTAGAATCCACGATTTTGGATGAATTGTTAAACCGTGAAAAATTTCGTAATTCTTATTGGAATTTATATTATTAATACTTTGACTAGGAGATGTAAAAAATTAATTAACAATTTTAGTTTAATTCTACGATATTGGATGAATTGTCGAACCGTGAAAAATTCTCATAATTCTTATTAAAATGTTATCGTTTTTCTCAGTGATAACAGACTGAACTAATTATTCAGGTGAATGATAGCGGCTTTCCTTACCCAATATAGCATCGTACTAGGGAGCGGGTGCCGTAAGTGCACCTCACGTGGTGCACCGTAGGCATTACTTTAGTTTTTTTGCGGCGTCCCTTCGGCCCCTAGCTGCAACCCCTTTCATTCCTTTTACTATACCTTCGTTCATGTTCTCTGTCTTCCTCTCTTACTTTCCTCAACCCTCTCCTATTGTTTCATAGTGCAACTGCCAGGTTTTCCTCCTGCTACACCTTTCAAACCTTTTTACTCTGAGTTTCCCTTTTCAGCGCTGAGTGATCTCATACGTCCAGCGCTTGGCCTCTGGCCTAAATTTTATATTCCTTAACCAGTGGAGTTACTCAATAATCTTAATATCTTGCTCATTCAGTAAGGCTTTCTCACGCATGTTTTATGATTTATTTGTGTGCAATCGCAAACTTGCGCACTCAAAACCACACACTCGCATGCTAATGCCTTTCTTCCACCAAAGTTTGGTCAAGTTAGGTTGTTCCAGAATCCGTTATAAAAGTACAATAAGAGACATTACGACACACATATACACACATAAACACTAACACGTTATACATATACACGCTACACACACACACACACACCATGTATATATATATATATATATATATATATATATATATATATATATATATATATATATATATATATATATATATATATATATATGTATATATACATTTTGTTATAGATTGACAAATAGATAGGTACGGATTTACATAATAATAATAATAATAATACCAACAACAACAACAACAACAACAATAATAATAATAATAATAATAATAATAATAATAATAATAATAATAAAAATAATAATAATAATAATAATAATAATAATAAAACAACAGCAAAGGAAAACTTGAACATAGGCGTTTATTACTGCAACCACATTGCATAGCATGTAGCATACAGCAGGATATATAAACATGGAATTTTTTGGGATTTTTTGCCAAGGGGCGTTACAAAAGTTAGGGTCAAACTCTGTTAATTTTTTTTATGGAATTACCGGAACGGAATAAAGTTTTGTTTGGAAATAAAAAAATTCCAGGGTTTTGTTGCGAACTTGGTTTTATTTATAACAGGGAAGGTCGGGTATTCTTGGCAATGAGAGAGAGAGAGAGAGAGAGAGAGAGAGAGAGAGAGAGAGAGAGAGAGAGAGAGAGAGAGAGAGAGAGAGAATTTCACTTGACAGAATTATTTACTGTAAGGATAAAAATATCGATACCTGTTATTATTATTATTATTATTATTATTATTATTATTATTATTATTATTATTATTATTATTATTATTATTATTCACTTCAAATGGCAACAAATACGAAGTAATTACGATCTTATTTAAGCCGGGAAGAAAGAAATTTAATAGCATAACTGAGAGAGAGAGAGAAAGAGAGTGTGTGTGAGAGGGAGAGGAAGTGAGTGAGAGAGTAGAGGAGGTAGAGAGAGAGAGAGAGAGAGAGAGAGAGAGAGAGAGAGAGAGAGAGAGAGAGAGAGAGGTGTTAGGGAGGAGAGAGAGAGAAAGAGAAAGAGAGAGAGAGAGAGAGAGAGAGAGAGAGAGAGAGAGAGAGAGAGAGAGAGAGAGAGAGATTTATCGGTTGTCATTCAGAATTTTCCCGGGCAGCACCGGGTTGGTCAGCTGGTGTATATACACACATGCATATAGACATACACATACTTAGAACGAGTAAACAAACGCGTTTGTAAGGCAATGTAGGTTTTGAAAACACAAATGGCTAGCAAATTTATATAAACAAACATTTTTTTCTTGTGCCGTTTTATCTCCTTATCATGTCTCTCTTTCTTTCTTTTTTATTTCAGTTGCTTTCCTCTGCGCTTCGTCGCCTCCCTCTGCAGAGATCGGGTAAGTGGAATCGATTTGTAAAGAAATAAGGTCTTATATTTTTTATTATAGTCCCTGGCCACCGAGAAGGTGAACAATTTTCACACTCTACTCTCCTGTCCGTCAACGATTTGAAACGGAAGTTTTGTCATTCCGCGTTACTGTGTGTATATTTATTTATTTTGACTATGTATTTATATTTTTTATTTTGTTTACTGTATATTTATTTTTGTTTTTGTTTGCTGTGTATTTATTTATTTGCTTTTGTTTCATGTGTATTTATTTATTTGTTTATGTTTACTGTGTATTTATTAGTTTGTTTTTGGGTGCTGTTCAGTAAAAATTACAATTTACGGAAGTTCTATTTTACTTACTCATTTCATGATTAATTTTAATTCACTTTCTGATATTCATTTTAACTTTACTTTTTGTATCTTTATTTCCTTTTGTTTACTGAGTATTAATTTATTTACTATTTTTACTGTGTATTTATTTATTTGCTTTTGTTTAATGTTTATTTACTTATTTATTTGATAATGTTTACTGTCTGTTTATTTAATTGTTTTTGTTTGCTGTTTGTTTCTTTATTTGCTTTTGTTTACTGTGTATTTATTTATTTGCTTTTGTTTCCTATGTATATATTTATTTGCTTTTCGTAATGTCCGTATTCCTGAAGGCTTTCCCAATGCCTTATACCCTTCACTTATAATATTTCGTTAAAAATAATCCTCTTGTTTTAAAGTATTTGATTTTGTCTTCCCAAAAGAATTCAAGGTACAAAAGATATCTTCCATTGTAGAGCAACACGAATAACAAGTATATATGAGGCCGACGTTTAGATATGAAAGAATAAAAAATCACCCCTTCGCTTTGAGAGAGAGAGAGAGAGAGAGAGAGAGAGAGAGAGAGAGAGAGAGAGAGAGAGAGAGAGAGAGAGAGATGTAAAATAGGATTTGAGAGTGAAGGCAAGTAGAGGGACTTCCAGAATGCAACAAAGGTGAGAGAGAGAGAGAGAGAGAGAGAGAGAGAGAGAGAGAGAGGAGTTGTCGTTGTAGATATTAAGGAAGATGGGGGGCGGTGTTTGAGTGTGGAAAATATTAAGGGAACTGATATATTTCTTGGTTACAAAGGTGATCAAAGAAAGAGAGAGAGAAAGAGAGAGAGAGAAATTACACGAGGCTGCTAGAGAGAAACAGAAAGAATCGAAAGAAAGAAAGAAAAAAGAAAGAAAGAGAGAGAGATGAGAGAGGT
>NC_089793.1:24030323-24032823 GCF_040412425.1 Macrobrachium rosenbergii | reverse complement strand
TATTTTTAGTATATATACATATATTTTATATATATACACATATATATATATATATTATATATATACTATATATATATATATATATATATATATATATATATATATATATATATATATATATGAAATCATCCTCAAAACAATTCCCCAAATTTTAAGCTAGTTTTCAAAAGAAACTTTAATCCAAAGAAAATTACATTTCATTTCATCCTATAATCCTGGCTACAACTACGAGAGAGAGAGAGAGAGAGAGAGAGAGAGAGAGAGAGAGAGAGAGAGAGAGAGAGAGAGAGAGAGAGATAGAGAGAGAGAGAGATTCTTACATGTAAAGCAGGGCAATTCTGTGTCCCTCCAGATTAGGTGATTCTGAGGAGGGCTCTGCCTGCGTTTGCCACCTCTGCTAGATCTATCAGCTCATGCATTCTTGGTATGAGCCCTCCACTTGAGGCAAGTCTCCTCCCTTGCCAAGTCAACGGCGAGAGAGAGAGAGAGAGAGAGAGAGAGAGAGAGAGAGAGAGAGAGAGAGAGAGAGAGAGAGAGGGGGGGTGAGGTTGGGGAGTGAAATGTAAAATAGGATTTGAGAGTGAAGGAAAGCAGAGGACTTGCAGAATGCAAAAAAGGAGAGAGAGAGAGAGAGAGAGAGAGAGAGAGAGAGAGAGAGAGAGAGAGATCATAAAAAAAATAATTGGTGTATAACAAACATAAAACGAACACACCATTCATAAGGCAGAGAGGTGATAGATACATCGAAATAAAGAAACGAAATAAAAGAAATATATGAGAATTACTGAGTAAAAAAAAAAAAAAAAAATATATATATATATATATATATATATATATATATATATATATATATATATATATATATATATATATATATCGATAGAAAAGTTTTTAAAGAAAAGGTTCTTGCAGCGTCCCTACGGCCCCTAGCTGCACCCCTCTCCATTCCTTTTTACTGTACCTCCATCTTACTTTGCTCAACCATCCTCTCCTAACAAATTCTTCATAGTGCAACTGCAAAAGGTTTTCCACCTGTTATACCTCTCAAACCTTTTTATTCCTTTTCTATATAAATAACTCAGCAGTAATGTTTTCTAAAAATAAAAAGTGGAAAAAGGTGAAGAAATAGATTTAAAAATCAGAAACCATAGTATACCAATTGGCCAAACGGCAAAATTTTTGGGATTTGTATTCGATACTCACTTGAACTGAACTGGAAAGCCCACATAACATACGTAAAATCAAAATGTAAAAGAGCATTAAAACTAATTAAAAAAAACTTTCGAACACTACTTGGGGAGCTGATAGACATACCCTTACTGTAATTATAAAGCAACAGTTCTGTTTATCATTGATTATGGAAGGGAAGTATATGACTCAGCACCTGACGCAGCGCTGAAAATGTTGGACCCTGTTCACAATGACCTTAGAATATGCTTAGGAGCCTTAGATCATCACCAAAATCATCTTTACAAGTTGAATGTGGTGAACTGCCTTTGTCTCTCCATAGAGGCTAGTAACAATGAAAAGTGCTCTAAGAATTCAGATAAGTGATTCCCCAACAAAAAAAAAATTATTTGAATTAAGAGATATATTTATGAATAACCATCCTCCACCTTTCCCAATTAGAGCTAGAAGATTGTTTGAGTCGCTGAATATAAATATACAAGTGCCTTTAATAGTAAAGTCACCTCCTCCCTGAACAATGAATAAAATGAGGATTTGTACACACCTGAAATATTTATCAAAAAGTTACCCATATATACCAGAACACCATAGACAACATGCAATAGAGCATATAAACCGAAAAGGTCCACATTACGCAATATATACAGATGGACCCAAATCAGGGCACGGAGTGGGATATGCTGCAGTGTCCCAAGACAAAACTTATCAATTTTTCTACCTAATAGTGAATGCTTCAGTATTCACAGCAGATTTGTGTGCAATTGCGTCAGCTATAAAAATAATTAAAGAAACATCATTCAATAATTTTGTGATTTTTAGTGACTCGAGAAGCTCTAGAGAAGCTATTCAGAGTTACAAATAAAAAATAATATTGTACAACAAATTAAATTATTTCTCCATAACTTGTATAATAATGGAAAAATGTAGACATGTGTTGGATCCCTGCCCATGTAGGGATCAAAGGAAATGAAGAGGCAGATAAAGCAGCCAAAGAAGCAACCCACGTGACGAGATCAAATGTGAATATCCCAGTTACTGATTATGTAACACACAAAGGTGGGTGTCATAAACAAATGGCAATACATATGGAATGAAGAACCAGAAAATAATAAATTAAAACAAATAAAACCTAAAGTTGAAAAATGGCGTTCATCATATCAGAGAGAGAGACATGCACAAGTAATTCTAACACGTCTCAGAATAGGCCATACTCGTCTGACCCATGGACACTTACCGAGCAGCCCACGTGGCCTGGCTCTAGAGTGCTCAGGGTGCAAGGTGATGGTAACGGTCAAACATGTATTGTGTGAGT
>NC_089793.1:24022823-24025323 GCF_040412425.1 Macrobrachium rosenbergii | reverse complement strand
TAGCTTAGCACAGATAATTTTTTAGGCAAAACCTGTGTACCCGTTCGTGTTTAGAATTAACCCAAAGAATCTCTTGTAAACAAGTGGCGATTTTATCGTCCGTTCATGAAAGCTTAGCATCATTCTGCTTGTGTTTACTTTCTGTCTGCTTGTGTTTACTCTCGACTCTGCCTGTCACTCATCACGCAACGCTAGAGAGTACGAGTATATATCACCTCAAACAACAGCAGGATTAAGTCGTGGAGACAAGAAGCCTCAGGTCATACGAAAATCATGCGGTGTGATCTGAATAAGATATCTGAAAAATATCTCCTCCTCAATCTCCCCCTCCCCCTTCCCGCCCCCCGAGTCGGCATCTTTTGATGTGCGATTTGGAGATCGATTACTCTGCTTGGGCGCGCAAGCCCGATGCTTCAAAGGCCACCTTTTTTCTGTTTAGAGAAAGGGATGCCCTTTCTCTTATTGTTAATTTTGCTGCGTGTGTGTGTGTGTGTGTGTGTGTGTGCAAGGCATACCATGTACTGACTAGTGGTTTCAGACTGCTTGTTATTCAATATTATTATTATTATTATTATTATTATTATTATTATTATTATTATTATTATTATTATTATTATTTCACTGAATAGAGTGGCCGTCCATTCAATGAAGTTTCTTTGAGAGAGGATCTTCTTCAGAAATATATTATTATTATTATTATTATTATTATTATTATTATTATTATTATTATTATTATTATTATTATTATTATTACTTTCTGCATACTGTTCACATAATGTAGTGGTTTAAATGTGTTTATTATTATTATTATTATTATTATTATTATTTGTTAATTACCAGATTATGATTTTTAGTATTTTTTCAACAATGTAACAGGTACCAGATTACATTTTTTGTAGTGCAGTTTCAACAATTTAATAAGTACCAGATCATATTTTTTAGTATCGTTTCAAAAATTTAATATGTACCAAATTATATATTTTTAGTATTGTTTCAACCAGTTTAATAGGTACCAATATTTTAGTATTGTTTCACCAGTTTAATAGGTACCAGATTCCATATCTTGTAGTACTGTTTCAGCAGTTTAAGAGGAACCAAATTATATTTTTGCTTGGTAGTATTTCAAATATTGAGACCCGCTTAAATAAGTGGTTGCACAATATGAACAATATGAAACCAAAAGAAAATCGAATTCAAGGAACGAATTGAAGAGAGGAGATACAGTGTAGGTGTAGAAGATACAGTGGAGATCGGAATTATTTACAGAACAGGTGTTCCTCCCAACCTTTGTCCTTCTAATATCCACCGAATTATCAAAGCCGTACCCCCAGGGGACCTGATAGCAGCTGATACTGAGTCTAGATTGGCTATAAAGTGAGAATAGACACGCACTCTCTCTCTCTCTCTCTCTCTCTCTCTCTCTCTCTCTCAAAAGTACCTCGGGCTGGGAAACCCCGGCCCTTGGTTTGGAATTTCCCAGATGCTGAAATCACTCGCAGATCTCAAGAACGCAGTCTTCTGACCTGCAACAGGTGTTCTCCCATGGGCACTTTACATCAGGTGGCATCTGGGAGGTACTTTGAATGCCCAAAAAGGGGTCATTCTGGGACTTGACTCATGGGTCATTCTGGAAACTTGACTCATGGGTTATTCTCGGACTTGATTCATGGATCATTCTGGAACTTGACTCATGGGTTATTCTCGGACTTGACTCATGGGTCATTCTGGAACTTGACTCATTGGTCATTCTGGGCCTTAACCTATGGGTCCATCTGGGACTTGACCTATGGATCCATCTGGGACTTGACTCATGGGTTATTCTGGGACTTGACTCATGGGTCATTCTGGGACTTGGCTCATGGGTCATTCTGGGATTAGGTCATGGGTCATTCTGGGACTTGACTCATGGGTCATTCTGAACTTGACCCATGGGCCCTTCTTAGACTTGACTCATGGGTTATTCTGGGGCCTGACCCATGAGTCATTCTGGGACTTGACATATGGGTCATTCTGGAACTTGACCCATGGGTTATTCTGAGGCCTGACCCATGAGTCATTCTAGGACTTGACTCATGGGTCATTCTGGGACTTGACCCATGGGTCCTTCTGGGACTTGACTCATAGGTTATTCTGGGACCTGGCTCATGGATCATTCTGGGACTGGGTCATGGATCATTCTGGGACTTGACTCATGGGTCATTCTGGGACTTGGCTCATGGGTCATTCTGGGACTTGACCCATGGGTCCTTCTGGGTGAGTATGATTTGTGAATGTGATGTGAAAAATGATGCGAGAATTGATTATCTTCCGTTAAGGATGTAAGTTTTAAATTCAAAGCTGTACACTGATAATTGAATTCTAAAGACTGGCGTCGCAATAATTAGGGTCATGTGCCGATTTTCTTTCACAGAGGCAAATCAAAGAGTGTTTCCAATCAAGTTATTTTCAAAAACTTACAGTGGAACTTTAAGAACTATAAACAGGCCTTATCCCTAACAAA
>NC_089793.1:23997823-24010323 GCF_040412425.1 Macrobrachium rosenbergii | reverse complement strand
TAATCATAATAGTAATAGCCTCTATTTGACAGTGAGACAGAGAGAGAGAGAGAGAAAGAGAGAGTTGAAGTTCACGGACGCCAAACAGTGATGCAAACAGCAATACTGTATAAACAACGGTGATCATATAATAGCAATAACCTCTAATTGAGAGAGAGAGAGAGAGAGAGAGAGAGAGAGAGAGAGAGAGAGAGAGACGCCAACACAACCGCTAAACCCAAATGAAATCCTTATCAGAGTTTCAGCCCAGAGAGCGGGAGGGGTGGGGAAGGCGGGAACGCTTGGATGATGTGGTACTCTGAAAACCTGTCAGTGCATCGCCTATATATATATACAGTATATACCCCGCCCACAATGCACAGGCGTATCCCCTTCTGCAAAATGTCTGTGAAGGTCTCTCGTCTTGCCTTACCTGTAACGCTCCGCGGTCAACTTTGACCTAGTACTCCACTATTTATTAAAAAAAAAATAAATGTAAAAAAAAAGGTCTCTGAGAAGTCTGCCCGAGACGGGACCTATGGCATGGGAGATGGGTCTTAGCCGGGGGGGAGGGGAGGGGTTGTAGAGATGGTGTTTAGGTGGGTGTGGCAATAAACAACTTGTGTAGGAGATAAGAAGTTTTAAGGAGTTTCTTAAGTGTCCACCTAAATGGATTCTGTAAGACGAAAGTTATGTTAATAATATTGATAATATATAATGATACATAATTAATTAATTATATATTAAATATATGTATATCTACAGGTGTGTGTGTGTAGAGAGAGAGAATGCGTGTGTGTGTGTGTGTGTGTGTGTGTGTGTGTGTGTGTGTGTGTGTGTGTGTGTGTTTGTAAGCAAGCAATCATGAAGAATATTTTTTAAACTGTCGGCCGCTTGGTAAGCGTGGAAGCCGCTGTTTTTTCCAAGATAATAATAATAAAAAAATGCTCTTGGTTACGTTCACTCTTATCAGTAAGTACTATTCACCAATGGCTTCTTTTAAATCTCCTAAAAGAATGGGTTTGTTTCTACACTGATTAAATGCATGAGACAACTATTAGATGAGTTGTTTAGGGTTAATTTTGATGTGATACTCTGCCTCTATATGCTGAGGCGCTTGTCACCACAAACACTTGATTGCGACAGCGTTATCTCAGGCCCACGACATCCGAGACGGTTGCGTGGAGTTGGACTTGTCTTTAAATTTCTTTCGTTTACCGCCTTCTCCCACCTGTCCGCCCGAAAACGGCTCTTACGGAACGTTGGAACGTGAACGCACTGTCGATCAGCTACGTTACGCGAAATCAAGACCCTACGACGTGTCTGCTACGTCGATTACCAAATAGAAAAGCATCGCCACTGGAGTTAGTCCTAGGAAGCCAGCAGCAACCGTCTTGTCCGAAAGTCTCGGATAACAACAGAGTGTGGTCCCAGTGAGTGAGTCACTGTCATCATCAAACCCACACCCACTTTTTGGACAAGATTGGAAACGTCATTTGTACTCACCATTCTTAAGCTCATGGTAGATGATGTCTGTGTGCAATCGCGGGCTCCTCTTGGACGTAGATGGTTCCATATAGGTTTGTCACTCGAAAAAAAATGTTTATCTCTTAACACAGGGTCATTTCCCGTCGACACGCACTTGCACCAGATGCCACTATAATCTGGTGCCACGCGCTCGCCCAAACTGTCATTTCGTATTAGGACGCCCCATTTGGCGCCCGGGTCGGGTTACAGTCTCTTTGAGTCATTTCATCGTCATTTATAATATCTTATTTACTTTAAATATTTTGTAACATACAGAAAACGCCTGGAAGACATTCGTTTAAGCGATTTAATCGCAAGTCTGGCAGCGCCGAATGCTGGCGTCCTCCCTCCCATCCAATGTAGCAACACGGGGGGGCCCAGAGTCTCAGCCAGCTGATTTTGCGACAGGTAGTAAAGTCAGAGCGTCGACGACTGTGATATGCGGAGCTTTCATGGTTACCCCCATGCCTTCGTCAAGCAACTGTAGACGTATAAAATTCCTGAATCGTCTTTTTATGATGCTTAACGAATCGACTCCCTATCAGAGATGACTAGACGTAAGAAATTAGTCTGAAGAAAGTAACTGCCAATCGTAAATAAACGAGAAAAATTAAGCAAAACAAAGTTTCAAGGTCAGATTGGTTTTGGGCCTGTTCAGGAGGGTGAGGGTTGGGGTTTGGGTAACCCCCATGGGGTTAGGGGGCTGAGCTGGGAGGGGAGGGGGGAGAGGTTGCAAGTTGTGATTTTGTCCTTGGTGTTCGTTGTAATGAATATTCCCCTGCCTAACTGTGAGCAACTGCGTTTGAAAAGGGTGTGAGCTATGCTGAAGATAAGGGTTAGTCTCGTCTTGTCATTATATTTGAGTCTGTTTAGTCTCATCTTTTCATTATATTTGAGTCTATTACTCTCGTCTTTTCATTATAGTTGAGTCTGTTTAGTCTCATTTTTCATTACATTTGAGTCTTTTTAGCTCATTTTTTCATTGAGTCTATTTAGTCTCATCTTGTTATATTTAAGTCTATATAGTCTTGTTTTGTCATTGCATGTGAGTCTATTTAGTCTCATCTTTTCATTACATTTTAGTCTGTTAGTCTCATCTTTTCATTATATTTGAGTCCATTAGTCCCATTTTTATATATCTGAGTATTTAATCTCATCTTTTCATTATATATGAGTCTATGCTTAAATACCCACGTTTAAGTACAAGCAAAGAGAACGAACTTGACCAAAAGTATCAATAAAACAAAAAAAAAAGAAGAGTTAACACATCGATCATGTTGCATATCCATGGTGATTTGATTGAGTGAAGTATGTTACTGGACCTTCGCACGAATAAGGCAGTAAAACCGTTGCCAGCGTTGGGAGACATGCCTGAGAGAGAGAGAGAGAGAGAGAGAGAGAGAGAGAGAGAGAGAGAGAGAGAGAGGGAGGGAGGGATGGACGTGAGCAGCAGCCACTGACAACTGGGGCAAAAACAGAACTGATTTTATCGATTGTACTGAAACGAAAGCGCCTTAGAGGTAGCGACTGAATGTTGTGTTCTGATGATATGTGATGTTTGAATGTGAGCGCAGGTTATGAGGACTCTCTCTCTCTCTCTCTCTCTCTCTCTCTCTCTCTCTCCATCAAAATACTGGGACTTTTAACCATCCAGAGGGGCTTGTTTTAGTCAGTTGATATTTCATAACTTCGGATTACATGGAAAATTTTGTAGGGTTTTACAGACAAGTTAATAACCGGACGTATTTGCCTTTGGTTCCCATATCTATAATCTTAATCCCCGAAGAAGTAAGAAAGTGTTGTAATGCAGTGAAATGTCTTCGGTAAGCAATGTTTTATTTGTGGATGTGTATATATATATATATATATATATATATATATATATTTGTTTATTTTATTTTATATGTGTATGTATATATATACGCACTCACACACACACATACACACACACACACACACACACACACACACATATATATATATATATATATATATATATATATATATATATATATACTAATATATCTGTGTGTACTGAACATGTTCACAAGAACTGCTACAATTGAAACTTCAAGCGTATATCCTTTGCCTATCGACGTTAGCTGGCGAAGGAAGGAAACCGCAAAGAAAAAAATCAGTTACTGTTAAAGCAGCTTTATTCCTCATACGTTATTCTTCCACGATTGTCAAGAACAACTATGCTCCGACCGCAAATTGTTTTGTTTCTTTTTATTAAAATCCTACAATATGCAAGGTCAGACATATACTGCAAACATTCACTTGAAACGTATTACAGAGTTGGTCTCGTTACCATGCACCCCTGTAGTGGAGTAGCTGTAGAGTTGCTTAATGAGGTTCTTTGCAACGTTCCTATCGACCCCAAGCTGCAACCGCTTTCATCCCTTTTACCGAACCTCCGTTCCGTTCATATTTTCTTTCTTCCATCTTAATTTCCACGATCTCATAGTGCATCTGTGAGGTTTTCCTCCTGTTACACCTTCCAAACCTTTTTACCCTCAATTTCCCTTTCAGCGATGAGTGACCCCATAGGTCCCAGCGCTTGGCCTTTATATTTGATTTCTCGTTTCGTTACCATGCACAGGCTTACGGTGCCCCGGGGAGTGGGTGTGGGTAGGGGGAAGGGGAGGAGGGGAGGGATGCCCATTTCGAGACAGTTAATTTGAAATCTGCATCTCATACAGACTTCCATCCCCCCCCCCATGTAATAGGTAGTGCCATCAGTTTACCGCACGTGTTGCACTGTAGGCACTACTAAAGGGTGTTTCCAGCGTCCCTCCGGCCCCTAGCTGTACTCATTTGTTAGACTTTTACTTTACCTCCATTCGTTCTTCCTACCTTCAGTGTGGCTGCCCAACCTCTCTAGCTTTTACTTATTAATGCAACTGGGGTTTTCTTCCAGTTCCACCTTAAGATCCTTGTATACTTCATCTCCTGTAATTTCTGTTCTCTTTATCTTGCTGTCCAACCACACGAACTCCTTGTAATCACTGTCTTAAGTGCTGAATGGACGAAGGTGACTTCTTGCTTGGCTAAATGGTCCAAATTTCGTAAAGATTAAATTTTAAAAAATCTGCGTAGTGGGTTTCTAGTTGAGTGTCTGGCTAGTGGTAAAAAATTTGCATCTTCTATCTTCTTCTCCGGATTGTTTTTTATCCCAGAGGATGTCGTGCAATTGGAGCTTCATATGTTCAAGCGAAGATGCAGTGCGTTACTACCCTGATACAACCTCTTAGCATTTTCATTTATTGATTTGTTTATTTATCTTTTTTCTGATAACTGATCTCCTCTTTCTGTATTTCCCGCATTCTTCTGTTACTTCTTTTGAATGAACGCCATATTATTCTTTGGAAGCTTGAATTTCAAGTCAGTGGCCCCTTTTGGGGTTGTTCCATATGAATAGGGTTCTTCTGAATAATAATAATAATAATAATAATAATAATAATAATAATAATAATAATAATAATAATAATAATAATATTGTTAACTATACTCGAGTCTAAGCACCTCCAAAAAACAGCTACGTTCCCAAAATAACTGAGGGTCAGATGCGGATGAAATACTTGAGGAAGTGTCCCAGAAACATAAATCTTAGCGAAAGGTGTCCCCCCCACCCTAACATTTTCGCAATGGTCGCGCAAGAGACTGGACAGAATCATTAACAAAAGAGTAAGTTGTACCTTGATTCCCTCCATAGATTCAAAGTTCTTTGCTCTAAAAAAATAAATAAAAATAAACAGGAAGTATGAGCGAGCGAGAGAAAGCAAGAAAGTTAAAAAAGAGAAAGGTTAATTCGATTTACTTGAATTTTTATTTATCGTCCCAGCAATGATGGACCCTTGGAATAATGTACAGGCTCAGATGAAGTCGGGTTGGGGAGAGGTTGTGAAATGAATCAGTATATAAAGGAAATAGTTATTTTTGAAATACGTCCATACCAATAAATGTACACACAAATAGATGCCTTTAAATAATAAGCGTGCAAAAATATCATCTAGAAATACGACATTGATCGCCGTTGACAGTGGAGTGTAAGAAGGAAAGCTTTTGGTTTGGTTAAATCACATGCGTATGGATGTACACAAAGAGAGAGAGAGAGAGTTGAAATAAATTTTTACGGAAAAGAAATGGTTTTGTATGAAATATAATAACAATTGTAAATACACAGATACCTTCAAATAACTGAGCATACAAATATATCATATAGAAATACGATATTGAAAGAGAGAGAGAGAGAGAGAGAGAGAGAGAGAGAGAGAGAGAGAGAGAGAGAGAGAGAGATGTATACACACAGATGCCTTCAAGTAACGGAGCATATAAGTATATCATCCAGAAACACAACAGTGATGCCCACTGCATATGGATGTACAAGAGAGAGAGAGAGAATGTAACCGAGTTATTTTAAAAACGATGATATCCACTGCATGTGAACGTATAGAGAGAGAGAGAGAGAGAGAGAGAGAGAGAGAGAGAGAGACAAATAAAAAAACATTGGAAAAGATACCTTTCACATTAAAAAAAGAAAAAGTTTCTTTGAGAGAGAGAGAGAGAGAGAGAGAGAGAGAGAGAGAACAAAACAAAGGCACTGAAAAAGGTACCTTTCGCTTTCGCAGTAAAAAATAGTTTCTTTGGAAGAGAGAGAGAGAGAGAGAGAGAGAGAGGGTTGAAATTAATTTGTATGAAAAAGAAATGGTTTTGTATGAAATACACTAATAAATTTATACACACAAATGCCTTTGAATAACTGAGCATCTAATCACATCATCTAGGAATACGGCAGTGATGCCCACTGCATATGAAGGTACAGAGAGAGAGAGAGAGAGAGAGAGAGAGAGAGGCGTTGAAAACATACCTTTCGCATTATATAAGAAAAAGTTTCATTTGAATGTACAGACAGACAGACGGGGAGAATAGTTGTGTGTGTGTGTGTGTGTGTGTGTGTGTGGGTTCGACGAATCCCCTCTGGAAGCACACAGGACGCTTTTCATAGATCGCTATTGTCCCTGGAAACAATGTTGATGATACTAATGACGATGATGTTATGAAAAGCCCAGTTGCTTTCCTGAATGAGACAATTGCTTCGATGGAGCAATGGGTTTTCTCTTGTCCTTCTCCTACTTTCTTCTTCCTCTTCTGCTTTTTCCTCTTTATTTCCTCCTACTTATCATCCCATTTCTCTTCTTGTTCCCCTTCTGCTTTTTCTCTTTATTTCCTCCTACTTAGCCCCCCTTTTCTCTTCTTCTTTCCTTGGGCCAATGGGCTTTCTCTATCCTTTCTCCTCCTACTTTCTCCTTCTTCTACTTGCCTAGTTGTGATAACTCTACGGATAACACATACCATATTTCAATTACCTGCTCGTGACTGCTTTGCTGATATCTGAGTATTTCACAACTTCACTGTCTTTATCTCTGACTCGGGAAATTCAGTCATTAGAAGGGTTTAACAGTTACAGTCACTGGTGATTGTACCAAGGGTAGCCACTGGTCATTGTACTAACAGTAAAAATCACCGGTGATTGCACTAACAGTAACAATCACTGGTCATTGTATCAACAATAACAGTGAACAGTGACTGAACCAACAATAACAGTCACCGGAGAATGTACCAACAGCAACAATCACCAGTGGTTGCACCAACATTAGCAATCACCAGTGATTTTACCAACAATAACAGTCACCAGTGCCTGTACCAACAATAACAGTCACCGGAGAATGTACCAACAGTAATAATCACCGGAGATTGTGCTGACAAAAACAACCACCAGTGAATGCACCAACAATAACAATCACTTGTGATTGTGCCCACGGCAACATTAACCGGAGATTGCAAACAATAACAATCACTGGGGATTGTACCAACAATAACAAATACCGGGGATTGTATCAACAGTAACGGTCACCAATGATTGTACTAACAGTGACAATCACGGGAGATTGTATTAACAATAACAGTTGTATTAACAATAACAGTCACAGGTGATTGTACTAACAGTAACAGTCCCCGGTGGTTGTACCAACAAAAACAAAGAATAACCATCACCGGAGATTGTACCAACAAAAACAAAGAATAACAATCACCAGTGATTATACCAACAGTAACAGTTACTGGTATTGCACCAAAAGTATTAATGACCCGGGATTGTGCCATCAGTAACAATCACCAAAGATTGTACCAACTGTTTCAAGCACCAGTGATTGTACAAACAATAACAGTCATTGGAGATTATGCCAATTAAACCAATTACCTGAGATTGTACCAACAGTAACAATCACCGGGGATTGCACCCACAGAAGAAAGAATAGCAATCACAGGTGATTGTACCAACAATAACAATCACAGAACATTGTACCAACAGTCACCGAAGATTTTAACAACAACAGTATCCATTGAAAATGATACCAACAGTAACAGTCACCGAAGACTGTACCAACAATAACAGTCGCTGGTGATTGTACCAACAAAAAGAAGGAATAACAATCACCGGTGACTGTATCAGCAATAACAATCCCCGGTGATTGTACCAACAGTAACAATCACCGGGTATTGTATCAACAATAACAATCACCGGGAATACACCAACTTTAACAATCACCGGGGACTGTACCAACTTTAACAATCACTGGTGATTGCTTACCGAAGATTGTACCAACAATAACAATCACAGTTGACTGTACCACCAAGAACAGTCACCTGTGGTCATACAGTTGATCGACTGAATAACAACGAACTGCCGTCGCATGAACAGTGGTCACCTTTAAGTGGCAGAATCCAAGGGCACGACCCTCCCGCAGGCATGAAAGTTTTATTAGAGTGAGGTAGTCGTTGTTGCGACGCTCTCTCTCTCTCTCTCTCTCTCTCTCTCTCTCTCTCTCTCTCTCTCAGATCGGGAATCTTATTTAATGTCATTTCTTTTTCCATAAATATGGATACAGCTTTTATTAGTTACTATTATTCAACTTTCATTTCATTATTTTCTATGAGATTTGGTTATTATTATTATTATTATTATTATTATTATTATTATTATTATTATTATTATTATTATTATATACTTTACTCCTACTTTCTGCTCTTCATTAGTTATTGTTGCTCTTTTGTTTCATTGTTTTCTATAAGATTTTGTTATTAGCATATTCTGTTGCTGTTCTTATTAGATTATTTCCTGTTCGTCAAGTCAATTATTATTATTATTATTATTATTATTATTATTATTATTATTATTATTATTATTATTATTATTTTGTTTTAGTATTTTTTGTGGATTTTTTCATTATTGTTATGTTTTGTTATTGTTATTACATTTGTTCATATTCTATAATAATAATAATAATAATAATAATAATAATAATAATAATAATAATAATTATTATTATTATTATTATTATTATTATTATTATTATTATTATTATTAACAGTGTTAAGTAAGTTTCGTAAGGCAGACATGTCCGCATATGATAAGGAAAATGAATACGAATAAATAAATTGCAATCAAGAATTCGCTGAATGAAGTAAACATAATGAATATACAAAATGAATAAATAAACAGATAAACTGTAGTAGAACCACCTACAGAACAAAGACTGGCATTGGATGATATAATTGCCTAAATTGATCCCGACAGAAAACCACGTTAATTAGGCTGTTTTTGCTGCTTGGGATAAAAGCTCAAGCAGAAACTCCGAGAATTAAGTTCACCTTGAATGCAAGGACTTAGTTGATTGTACCGAGGGAACACTTATATTCCTCACGTCCGGAGAACGAATAAAGGCCTCTTTCTACTGATGAGGGAAAACTTCGATTTTCAAGGTTGGATTCATTTGCCACAGAGCCCCAAATGCATGACACGTTGATTCGTCGGCGTTTCACGTGACGTAACTTATTCCTAAGGTACAGCGAATTGGATACTTAACCAAATTTTGGATTAATGTTTTATGGACATGTGTCGGGCGGAGGATGGTCATTAACAGTGGTGGCACCTAGCGCAACCCTTTCATTCTTTTTACTGTACCTCCGTTCATATTCTTTCTCTTCATCTTGCTATCCACCTTCCTAACAGTGCTTCATAGTGCAACTGCGAGGGTTTTCTCCTGTTACACCTTAAACCTTTCTACTCTTAATTTCACTCATAGGTCCCAGCGCTTGGCCTCTGGTCTAAATTCTGTATTCCGTTCCATCCGTTAGAATTAATTGTTTTTGACAATACTCAACGATACAAACAATGTCATTTTGGATTTACTGCGCAATTCATTAACAGTGGTGCGGTTGTGTGGAACCAAAACGTGATTTGAAGAATTACTCTTAAGATTTGTCATAATAGCTGTGGTTTGTTACTGTGTGGAAGAATAATCGAAATTCAATTGCAATAAAATTTGCCAAGCAAAACAGCTGCGTATGGTGAGTTGTAGGGTGCAGTTTTAAAAATAATAACATGCAATGCATTACTACCCTGATACTATTCTCCTTGCATTTTAATACATATTTATCTTATTTATTAATTTAGTAAGTTATTTTTTCGTTTTAATAAACGAGATCTCTTTCTGTATTTCCCTTTACCTTCTCTTACTTCCTAATGAGCACCATATTTTTTGGTAGCTTGAATTATAAGTCAGTGGCACATGTGGTGGGTTCATCTTTAAAAAGAAATTACGCAGTGAAAAATTAACTGTAACAGCGCATTTTGTGCTTGGAATAAAAAAAAATTATACAGAAAATTCTCGAATATTTTTTTCTAATGAAAGCCATCACGAATTTGATGAAGAAAGCCAAAAAGAACTTTTCCTCAGAGGAAGACTCGAGATTAGGGTTAGTCATGGGTTGCCAGGCTCAAAGGTATTTACCATTTATTCAAGGACGTCTACAACAATGCACACATACACACGCAAACATGTGTTATATATATATTATTGTGTTGTGTGTGTGCGCGTGCACGCACATGTGTACTTATGATTTACCGTTATTGTTTTATGTATTAATGGATTATGCTAATAGCATCAACGATGAGACAACCGCGAATGTTATTTTGAATAACTGTGTAATTGTTACAAACCACGGGCTACATATGCTAGAAATGTATACTTGTTAACGATCGTTCTATAAACATCACGTAGTTATCACTCCACACATAAAATCGGCTGAGAGAGAGAGAGAGAGTTATCCGCAAAATTTGATTCCCCCTAATTCGTTAGGGATGGTTTATTTAATCACCTTTGGAATAAGAGAGAGAGAGAGAGAGAGAGAGAGAGAGAGAGAGAGAGAGAGAGAGAGAGAGAGAGGAAAATATGAGTTGGTCAAACTGTGGAAAAGATAAGAATGAGAATCTATGTGAAACGCAAAGAAAAGAATATCTGTGTGTGACAGAAGAAAACATGTGTATGTTCGTATGTTCGTGAGAGAGAGAGAGAGAGAGAGAGAGAGAGAAAGTCATTAATAGACTGCCGTGTAAAAAAATGAAACAACTGTCTCAAGAGAATGAGCGTAAAGGGTTTTACGCTTGCCTATGATTTTATCGCGATTATTCTTTTTAAAACAAAGAACCTGGCTGTTTTCTCAATACGGCATTTCGTAAATAATTAATGTCAAGAGAAATGTAAATGATTTAATCTCGTTAGTCTAATTGCATTTCATAATTTTTTTTAACATTTCGTAAATCATTTATCCAAAGAAATAAAATTATTTAAATATCTGAAATCTCCCGTTTTGCTTTCTGTAAAAGAAAACTGTTGTGACGGCTTTGTCTGTCCGTTTGCACTTTTTCTGTCCGCTGAGGCTACAGGGCTGCAAATTTGTAAGTTGATCATCCACCCTCCAATCATGAAACATACTAAACTGCAGCCCTCTAGACCCAGTAGTTTTTATTTATTTAAGTTTGAAGTAGCCATAATCATACTTCTAGTACCACTATAGGTACCAACAACACAGGCCACCACCGGACCGTGGCTGAGTTTCATGGGCCACGGCTAAGAGTTTCATGGGCCGTGGCTGAAAGTTTCATAAGTATTATACTCTATACAGAAAACTCGATTGCGCCCGACAAACTTCGGCGCATTGTTTATTTTTTATTGAGCAACCTTGTTAATTTATGTCAAGAATTGCATTTCATAATTGTTCTCCATGAAAAGCTCAAAACAAGTATCAAAAAGCCATTTTTTTTTTATTTTGATTGTCAGATAAACAAATAACTTACAAGCTGAAGGACACGAAGAGTCAAAGGAGACAGTGGCTCCCTGCTATGACGAGAGGCAACACCACTCTTGCTTCGCCTACGGCGATAGCGCTGTCAGTGCACCTCACGTGTCACTGTAGGCATTACTTAGGGTCTTTGCAGCCTCCCATCGGCCCCTAGCTGCAACCTCCCTCATTTCTTTTACCGTACCTCGGTTCATATTCTCTCTATTTCTTCTGACTTTCCACCCTCTCTGAAAATTGTTCCATTGTGCAACTGCGAGGTTTTCCTCCTGTTACACTTTTCAAACCTTCTTACTGTCAATTTCCCTTTCAGCGCTGAATGGCCTCATCATAGGTCCCCGCGCTTGGCCTTTGGCCTAAATTCTGTATTCTGTTCTATTCTACCACCCTTGCTTGCGCGTGTGTGTGTGTGTGACCTGTGCTGGCGAACAGAGGAAAAAAATAATGACTCGTGTCCTTCCTCTTAGAAGTCCATTAATTTATTCCCAGATCTCGACAGCCGCCTTTTCGGAATTTCTGATTTCCCTGGAATCCAGGTCATCACTCCAGCCACCGATGGCGAAGTTTGAAGAAGAAGAAGAAGAAGAAGAAGATGAAGAAGAAAACGAGAAAGAAGAGGAGAAAGAGGAAGGAGGAGAAGGAGGAGGAAGAAGAAGAAGAAGAAGAAGAAGAAGAAGAAAGAAGAAGAAGAGAAAGAAGAAAAGGAGGAGGAAAAGGAAGAAGAAGAAGAAGAAGAAGAAGAAAGAAGAAGAGAAGAAGAAGAGGAAGGAGGAGAAGAAGAAGAAGAAGAA
>NC_089793.1:23982823-23992823 GCF_040412425.1 Macrobrachium rosenbergii | reverse complement strand
TATATATATATATATATATATATATATATATATATACACGCATACATATATACTAATATATACATGCATACATATACATACATACACTAATCTCTTAGAAATAATCAAATCCAGACCACTTCCAAGAATAAAACTCCGTCAGTAATTCATCTCTCAGATTTCCGAAGCATACTACACATAGCAGAGCGTATTAAAAGATACTGATAAATCGAAAACAAAAACATATGTTTGCATTTTCCATTTAATAAGAAAATGACGTCACAAAATAACATTCCGTTTTATGAGATCAGGTAGAATATTACTTCACCTTTAAAGCCTATTCCTAAAGAGTTGTCTCCCTTTCAAGTGCATGTGCTGTTTGTAAACAGCCATTGCCGTAAGCAAGCACCGCGAGCATTTTATTATTAATAATAAAATATATAGGTTAGTCTCTTATACAGAGGAATATACAGGTTAAGCGATTATACGAGGGGATATACTGGTAAGGCAGTTTAACTAGATTTTCTGCGGTATATTTAAGAGTCGTATCTATAGCCTCAAGCTTTTTGTACATAGGTTGATCTTTAGTCGTGTATGACAGCAAATCCTTTTGTGTGTGTATATGTGTATATATATATATAATATGCAGATACACATGTATGATATATAGATATGTATGTATATATATATATATATATATATATATATATATATATATATTATATATATATATATATATATATATATATATATATATATTAAAGGAACAACATATCAACCTTTCATATGTAACATATTTACATAAATAAATACAAAAAGTATTAATATCATTGATGACCAGAGTCAATAGTATTGATGGAAATTGTTATATCGCAAGTAATATGATATCTTAAGTTCCTTATTTCCTCTTCTTGGGAAGACAAAAACTAACCTCCAAAAAAGTGCATTTTGTTACGTCACTTGTGGAAGAAGACCACTGGACGTGTGTGAAAGAACATTCATGTTTACCTTTTCAGTAACATAAAATTTTCACCCCGTAGGGGGTTAGTGCCGCCAGTGTACCTCATGTGGTGCACTGTAGGCAATACTTAAGGTTCTTGGCAGCGTTCCTTCGGCCCCTAGCTGCAACCCCTTTCGTTCCTTTTACTGTACCTCCTTTCATATTCTCTTTCTTCCATCTTACTTTCCACCCTCTCCTAACAATTGATTCATAGTGCAACTGCGAAGTCTTCCTCCTGTTGCACCTTCAAACTTTTACTGTTAATTTCTGTTTCAGCGCTGAATGACCTCATAGGTCCCATGCTTGGCCTTTGGCCTAGTTCCTCGTTGGACGAATCGGTAGAGTTCTGCAGGGCCCGAGTTCGAGTCTCCGGCCGGCCAATGAAGAATTAGAGGAATTTATTTCTGGTGATAGAAATTCATTTCTCGGTATAATGTGGTTCGGATTCCACAGTAAGCTGTAGGTCCCGTTGCTAGGTAACCAGTTGGCTCTTAGCCACGCAAAATAAGCCTAATCCTTCGGGCCAGCCCTAGGAGAGCTGTTGATCAGCTCAGTGGTCTGGTTAATCTAAGGCATACTTAACTTTTTTTACTGGACCTCCTTTCATATTCTCTTTCTTCCATCTTACTTTCCACCTTCTCCTAACAAATGATTCATAGCGCAACTGCGAAGTCTTCCTCCTGTTGCATCTTCAAAGCTTTTACTGTCAATTTCTGTTGCAGCGCTGAATGACCTTATAGGTCCCATGCTTGGCCTTTGGCCTAAATTCTATATGCAGTACAATTCATAAAGCTTTCAATTTACTTCTAAATAAATTTCCCCCTTGACTGTCAGACGGAAGGTAGTTAGGTATACAGAAAATTACATCTGGAAGTCCACTTGAAATTTTGGACGAGGACGTCTGTCAATTAACGTGGAAAAAGACCACGTCATGTCACACATGCCAACCCGTCTTTCTTCTGTTTCCTTGACAGACATCCTTGTGTTTACTTCCTGTTTCCTGGAAACGAGCTGAGTCATGGTTATAGTGAGTCATAGTTGTAGTAGCTGTGAACACAGAGGTTGATAAAGAGGTCTTGTGTAACGAATTTATATTCATGGATGTTTATATGAAAGGCATGAATGCATTTGATAAGCATTTTTGCATACAGTGTTCCGTCGTTACTTGAATTCAACTCAGAGAATATCTGAGTTCTAATATATATATATATATATATATATATATATATATATATATATATATATATATATATATATATATATATATATATAGAAGTTAAAGGCGGTTGTATTGCATATCTATTATTCTGTCAGGGCTTTTTCTTCTACTGTCATATTTCCTTCATTCTAAATTTCCTCAAACTGCACTCTCTCTCTCTCTCTCTCTCTCTCTCTCTCTCTCTCTCTCTCTCTCTCTCTCTCTCATGTTGTTAATGTTACTTTGCCATTAATCCTGCAATTGTATTTATCTATCTATTGCTGGTCATAGGGTTTTTTCTTCTACTGTCATTTATTCCACATTAAGCTTTTTCCTTTACTCTTAAACGTCGCAAATAATTATTTAAAAATAATGACGATCCACAAAACTTCTTCCTTTTCCAAACCCACTCTGCTCTCTGCTCCTTCCCTATCAATCCTTTTGCTATTTGTCGTACTTAGTCAAAATCATGCTATACCCCTTCCCAGTAATACAAAGGAATTATTATGCCACCGTAATTACAATCACCTCTCTCACTTTTCCCCGCGTACAAAGCACCAATTATTCTTCCCACAATCGTCATTTTGGAACTTTTCCTTCCTCCAAAGATACTTTACACACCCTGGACATCCACTCAGTCACACACATTTCCACCTAAGCACAAGTGAGTGTTTCTTGAAATACCATCAAGTGGTTTCTTTCTATCTACATTCTCCTAATTGCTCTCATTGCATCCTCAACAGTCACCTCCGGAAGGCTTCTAGAAAATAGTTATTCCCTTCCAGTCTTGCATCATTAATATGTGCTTCTAATTCAGCCTCCGCAGTCAACAAGTCTTCAAAACACTCCACTAATATATATATATATATATATATATATATATATATATATATATATATATATATATATATATATATATATACAGAGACGGAGAGAGAAATTACTAAAATTATTTATAAACTTATTGTCTTTGTTTAATTCACACCACTTCTTTTTTATGTTCATCTTTCTTTTTCTCTCTCTGATTAATACCCTTAATTTCCGCATTATTATTTATACATTCATCATTGTGTTTTCTTTAGATTAATGGCCCGAATTTCCCGATTATTTTCATTATATTCATATTCGTGTGTTATTATTTTTTCATATTTTGACATTTCTGGATCGTAAGGTTTTAGGTTTTCCTTTTCTCTCTCACGCGAAAGTATCCCACTATTTTCGACTTTTAGATTTGTTTTTGGTAGCAATCGAAAAAGTATAAGGCTGGTTTTTTCTATGACAAGAGAGATAGAGGGAGATTTTTCTGTTTTGCTTTAAAAATGTTTCTCTTTTATAAAAGGTGTCTGGTTTTTTCTCAGTATCTTTGCTCTGCATCTCTCTCTCTCTCTCTCTCTCTCTCTCTCTCTCTCTCTCCTATAAGCAAGGATGAAATTTTTGTAAGATGTAATGAGCAAGGTAACACTCTCTCCTCTCTCTCTCTCTCTCTCTCTCTTCCTATAAGCAAGGATGAAATTTTTTGTAAGGAGATGTAACATGAGCAAGGTAACACTCTCTCTCTCTCTCTCCCCATTATATAAAGCCTTAAAACTTTCTCTCTCTCTCTCTCTCACTTTCTCTCTCTCTCTCTCTCTCCATTGAATAATGCCTTAAAATGCCCAGTCCTTCTATTATTTCTTTCATTGTAAGTTTCCTCAAAACTGCATTCTCTCTCTCTCTCTCTCTCTCTCTCTCATGTTGCTAATGTTACTTTGCCATTAATCTCGCAATTGATTGGGAAAGCAACTGTAAGCATGCGTGTATGCATGTTTTTTTTAAATACCAGTAATCCCTTATTAGTCATATGTAGGTAATAATTAATAATTTACGGTTATTCTAAACTTAGAGGAATTAACTCATGACATTTAGGCACTTTCGTCCATTTAAAACTTGAAATAGCGAAAGGAGAGAGTTTGAGTGGTTGCACAGCAAGATGTAAGGAAAGAAATAGGAATGAAGGTAAAGTAAAAGACTAAAAAGTGGGTGCAGTTGGGGGCCCAAGGAAAGCTACAAACACCCTTTAGTAATGCCTACAGTGCATAGTGTGAGGTGCACTGACGGCACTACCCCTTGCGGCTATTGGTACACTAGTATAACCTAGTAAATGCAAGGATTTGAATCGAAGTTTTTATCAGAAATTACCTCGCTTTTGAAAAATGGTCTCTGCCAATCATTTTCTTTCCTTTTACTGTGCCTCCGTTCATATTATCTTTCTCCTATCTGACTTTCCATCCTCTCCTAACAGTTGTTTCATAGTACAACTCCGAGGTTTCCCTCTTGTTGCGCCATGAAAATCTTTTTTATTCTCAATTTCCCTTTCAGCACTGAATGACCTCACAGGTCCCAGCGCTTGGCATTTGGCATAAATCTTATATTCCAGTCTAATTCCAAATAGGAATTCATAAATGGGGTTTTAGTTCTTTTTATTTTTTATTATTTATTCTATTTTATTTTGTATTTACCGTCATCTCTTTCGCTCCTGATACTTAAATGTGCGTGTTTATAATTTTGTGCTTGAAGGCGAGGAAAAGGTTTCCGGAAGTGCTTGTGCTTTGATACGCCTAGGAGGAAGAGGTCAGCAATCCTTTCTTGCACTGTTTCTTGACTGCTGTGTGTGTTCTCTCTTCTGTAAAGATTTGTGAGCCTCTTCCTGCTTCCGTGTTCCTTGACTCTGACATTCGTCAGTCCTTCAAAAGATCGAGGACTCTTCTGCTCGATCTGTTCTTTTGGAGTAAAGTTCGGTCTTTATCCAACCTGAATTGTATTTCTAATTTTTTCCACATAGGTCTATGCTAGTTCATTTGTTAATTCGTATACATTATTCAATGATTTTTTGGTCGCAGTAAAGTAGTATATTTACTTATTTCTTCTATTTCCTTGATACTGATTTATGAAGCAAAGCCATTAATCAGTATTCTGATACTATAAAGATCAATTTTCTACTCAGTAAAACGATTTACATTCAGTTGTTTTAACACATTTAATTTCAACTCAAGCTCGTGAAAAGTGTTTTTGGCAATTGCAATATGCACCAAAATGTGCCTAGCTTAGAGGAGTTACAGGGTTTAATTATACGTGTGTGAGTATCCATGCACACATACACATTATGTAATATATATATACATACATACATATATATATTTATATATACAGTATGTATAATGATGGTAATATTCACAATACCTTTATGAATTATTATTATTATTATTATTATTATTATTATTATTATTATTGGCTGGAGGGGGTATATTGGCTAGTATTGTAGACCGCTCAGGTGACATGACGACGTCCAGGGCTCTCTCTCTCTCTCTCTCTCTTCTCTCTCTCTCTGTATTTAGGGTGATGATTTAGTCACCATAGAACTACTACGATTCCTGATTACACCCCAGTGATTTAGTGTCTATAATAACCCCAAGACCCCTGTCCCCACACCCCACGACTCCATGTGAGTCAGCATCCTAGAGCCTCCCCCTTCCCTCTCCTCCTCCCATAGTACTCACCCTCCTTCACACCCGTTCAGTATCCAAGAGCCCCCTCCCTCCTCAACAGTACCACCCTATCCCTTCCCCGCCCTCTTCCCTACAGTACCACCCCTCCTCCCCTCATCCCCCCTTCCTCTACAGTACGACCCCTCCACCCTCCCCTTCCCACTACAGTACCACCCCTTCCCGCCTCCCAACACACCATGACATCCAGGTGAGTCAGTATCCTGGAGCCCCACAGTACCACCACCCTCCCCACTCTCCCCTACAGTACCACCCTCCCACTCTCCTCCCTTACAGTACCACCCCTCTCCTTCTCCCCTTCCCTCTTCCTCCCCCACCCACTCTTTACAGTAGAACACAACACCTATCCCTTCTGGTCATACAAAACCATCTAAAAAAAATGCGTAATGGTTTTTCGACATTTTCCGGTTGCTTCCGTTAAAAAGGGGTACGAAAAAAATATATATTTTAAAAATACCAGCCAGCACCCATTTTTTATCCACCGGGAAATATAAAACCATCGGTTCAAAAAAAAAAAGCGTCGAATTCCCCCTGACTTTTTATCGGAGGTTTTATTGAAACTGGACGTTTTTTCGCTTACCTTTTCATTTCTTTACTTATTCATAGCCGGACGATCATGCGCTTTCTATTTTCCCCTTCCCCTTCTTTTTCTAGCTTGATATTGACAGTTTGACTGTGGCAGACAAACAGGTACACGCACGCAATATAATATATATATACAGTGTATATATGTGTGTATGTGTATATATATAATACATATAATTATATATTTATGTACATATATATATTTATATATGTACGCATACACATACATATGTATACATATTTATACAGTATATACGCAGTATACTGTGTATATATGTATGCTGTACGTGTGTGTATTTGTATTTATATGTATATATATACTGTATATATATAATTATATATATATATATACATACACACATATATACATATTTATACAGCATATATAACAGTATATTGTATATATATATATGTGTGTGTTTGTGTAAAGTACATTTGTATATATATATATTATATATATGTATATATATATATATATATATTTATATGTATGTATATATATTACGTACATATTTATATGTATGTATGTATGTATGTATATATATTTTATATATTTAGGTGACTTGAGCAGTTTAGTGGGCGGAGAAACCATAAGTGAATCCTTGTAAACGTTCTTCGTATGATGTCTCTCTCTCTCTCTCTCTCTCTCTCTCTCTCTCTCTCTCTCTCTCTCTCTCTCTACGGTGTG
This sequence comes from Macrobrachium rosenbergii, assembly GCF_040412425.1. Taxonomy (NCBI): domain Eukaryota; kingdom Metazoa; phylum Arthropoda; class Malacostraca; order Decapoda; family Palaemonidae; genus Macrobrachium; species Macrobrachium rosenbergii. The sequence goes on along the minus strand of NC_089793.1, from coordinate 23,985,831 downwards.
TAACCAAACCACCTCCCGCCATCCCCCAGATCTAGATTGTAATTGAGCGTGATATCCTTTGTGAGTTCCTTCCATGACCCCTCCCCTCCCAAAGTTTACTCCTTTGCTTCCTGGAAGTGACTGACAGTCCTTGGGACACTCTACGAGAGAGAGAGAGAGAGAGAGAGAGAGAGAGAGAGAGAGAGAGAGAGAGAGAGAGAGAGAGAGAACATAACTCAGTAAGGATAAGAAAGTGTGGAGAGAGAGAGAGAGAAAGAGAGAGAAATTGACAAGCAACGATTTGGCGTCACAACTACGCGGTCACTGGCGCCCAGGGAGAGAGAAGAAAGAAAGAAAATTATTAACTGATTAAAAATGAACTAGCGTTACAACTTTCTCGGTCACTGACGTCCCGGAGAGGGAGAGAGGGAGAAACCTTTTTAAAATATATAATTTTCGTTAATTCATTTCCATCTGAGACTATGAAAGGAAGTAATTTTCTTGACATTGGTTGGAAGTAGCAACAAGTGCTCGATTTGTATTCAACAAGTTTGTGATTTGTGTGCAATAAGTTGGCAACATGTTTATGGTATGTTTTACTGCACCTTTGGATGACTGGTTAGAACGAGCAGTAAGTAGTTGACTTGTACTCAACAAGTTTGTGATGTGTGTGCAACAAGTTTCCGACATGTTGATGACGTGTTATACTGCAACCTTAGATAACTGGTTAGAACGAGCAATAAATTGTTGACTTGTATTCAACAAGTTTGTGGTGTGTGTTTGCAACAAGTTACCGACATGTTAATGATGTGTTGTATTGCACCCCTAGATGACTGGTTAGAACAAGCAATAAGTTGTTGACTTGTATTCAACAAGATTGTGATTTTTGTTCAACAAGTTGCCGACATGTTAATGATGTGTTATATTGCACCTTATATTGTGATGTGTGTGCAGTAAATTGCCGACATATTAATGACATGTTTCACTGCACCCTTAGATGACAGAAGCAGGATTCAACATTTGGAACCGGTATTTGATCTGTGTTATGGCAGGATATAAAGCAACCTGTTGTTGACTTTTATTCAACAAGTTTATGATGTGTGGGCAATAAGTTGCCGATATGTTAATGACATGTTTCACTGCACCCGGAGATGACAGAAGCAGGATTCAACACTTGGACCCAGTATTTGATTGGTACACGCGCGATTTCTTTTAATGGAATGACTGATTGATTTATGGCTACTGAAACTGGCGTCGCAATTTATGTAATGACATACGCCACACGCCATACGCCATTTGCTCTTTCGACTCTAAACACTAGTATCTGTAATATTACAGTTGTCTCTAATACTTGCTAATTTGATTGCTAAATATCGAGTTATTTTGTTATATATATATATATATATATATATATATACTGTATATGTGTGTGTGTAGGTATTTATTTATATATTTATATATTTATATATATATATATATATATATATGTATATGTGTGTGTGTGTGTGTGTGTATGCATATAATTTATGTATAGATATCTTTAATATGAAACTCCTTTTCAATTTATTTTTTTTAGCTTCCTCTTTAATTTTACTACGGCGTCAATAACCTAGATGTTGTGACGCCAGTTTTAGTAGCAATAAATCAGTCAATAAGCTTGGTTGTAGTATAATCTTTTTCTAAGAAAGGAATTCCCACCAACGAATGTTTGAATGTTAGTACGACAAATGTAGTTTATGAATTATTGGAGGAATGGAGTAACGGTAAAGAGTAAACCTTAATAAAGAGTGAGAATACAAATCTTTTACAATAAACAATATACAGTGTGGATAAAGTACTACTTGATGATGATAATAATGCTTTTCTTTCTTTCTTCTTCTTCTTTCTTTCTCTTCTTCTTCTTCTTCTTATATTATTATTATTATTATTATTATTATTATTATTATTATTATTATTATTATTATTAATTTTCGAGAACTGTTGCCTTTCTCCTTATCCAGATTATGTACATCGGCCAGCTCTTAGCACACATTAGCCATGAAGAAAAGAGAATAGTGAGAAGAATTGAAAAGACTTTATATAAAATCAGTTCCACTGATGCTGACATCTGTTTTAACAGAATATATTATTATTATTATTATTATTATTATTATTATTATTATTATTATTATTATTATTATTATTATTATTATTATTATTTTGTGGAACTAACAGCAGCAGGGGTCCGTGGCATCTGAATAAGGAACTGTGCGCCATGGGACTGTAATGAATACTCTAAATATAGCAGGAGGTAATTGCCCTCTGTGATCTGTGTGTATGTGAGTGTGTGTATGTGTATGTGTACCATATGTCATATCGCTAGGGTTAGCCGTTGCCGCCTGAGTGGGACGTAAATGCTCATGTTCTCAGTTCATCTAATGAACTCTTATTGATGAATTTGGCTTTTCACTCTACCATGGAAAGCCATACCGCCATTTTGGGACGAATTCCTGTATTTTCTTTATATGGTGGGCAGACAGTCACACGGTTAATACACAAGCGTACACACATTAGTATGTGTATATATATATATATATATATATATATATATATATATATACATACTATATGTGTTATATATGTATATTTATGTCTGTATATGTGTTATATAGTATATATATAGATATATATGTATATATTATATATATGTATGTATATATATGTATATATACACTGTTATACATATCGGAGTATTCACGAAAAGATCTAAAGAACATTCAACAATGCTTGGAATTTCGAATATGTCGTATATCCCTACGTGCTCATCTAATCATCAGCTGTAAACAAGTTGGCTGGTTCGAATTAGTTATTATTATTCATATGGAACAAGCCCACCAAAGGGGCCATTGACTTGAAACTCAAGAAGCTTCCAAAGAATACAATGGTGTTCATTCGAAAGAAGTAACGGAAGGAAAAGGGAAAGAAATATCATGGTGTTCATTAAAAACAATTAACAGAAGGTAAATGGAAATACAGAAAGAGGGGATCAG